>NC_060195.1:47046638-47402888 GCF_021184085.1 Oncorhynchus gorbuscha
CCCCCTGGATTCATCTCTATTTTAAACTGGTATACCGCCAGGACACTTCAATTGTAAATTACCGCAATAAGAAACACTATTGTTGACTTGATCACAGAATATATCCTCCTCGCAATCTCCAAAATACAAGCCACAGGACAACTTTGTTTGGACGTCGTAAAGGACCATTTGACGAAACTTAAGAGATGTAGCTATAGCTTTTTCCACGTGGAAAAATAGGTATTGAGGGACAGAGACCTGCTGGCTAGCTGGGATTACTATAAGGAATCTGCCTCCCGAAAAAAAGCTTCTCCCAAGTGGGTGTGACACCTACTTCCGTTGCCTGCTGTACTGCTGCTTGGATTCCACCTGGTGATCTGTTCACTTTCTGGCCTGTCTGGTACAGGTACCCCCACCACACTCCCCCCTCTCTCCTGAGCTTTCGATCACCTCCAGCACATATGCACTGTTGGGGTGAGTGACTCTGAACTTACAATGGCTAGTCCCAAGCCATTATATTTTTTTCTTGTGCTTTAAGGTTTTTCCCTCATGACTCCTACGAGCTTTGTTGACTATGAACTTGCTTGTTTACCCAACATTGGGACAGACTATGTTTGTTCCCACACCTGGAACTCTGACTATCGGTTACTCGGACTCTTGGCCTCCCATCCTATTCTAACCACCTCTCGCCGGCTTTGTATTCATGTTACGTGATGAAATTGCTGTACATTATGATCTTGTTGCCATCTAATACACACTTTAACTGTAATAAGAGCTCTCCCTGTCCTCTGCCGTGCCTTGATTGTGTTACTGCTGATGATATGGAAATGTGCATGTACACCCTGGCCCATCTACTGTTGCTAGCCCCAATTCTGACTTGTGCTCTGATATCTGCTTCACTGATTTCTGCTCTCGTAAAAGCCTTTGTTTACTGCACTTAAACACTAGAAGATTATTACCTATAATGTATCAATTGAAAGTGTGGGTTCACAGCTCCAATCCAGATGTGTTGGTCATTACTGAGATGTGTTTAAGGAAGAGTGTTCTGAACACTGATGTTAACCTTTCTGGTTATAGCCTTTTTTGGTAAGACAGATCTTCCAAAGGTTGGGGAGTGGCAATCTTAACCAAGGATCAACTTCAGTGCTCAGTTGTCTCCACCAAACCTGTCACCAAACCATTTGATTTGCTGGTTTTAAGCATTAAACTTTCAAACAGCTCATTGTTGACTGTTGCTTTGTGTTCTCGTCCATCATTAGCACCAGCCTGTACCCTAAATGCCCTCAGCTCTCTCCTGACCCCTTACACTAAGTCTGAAATTGTCCTTCTAGGTGACCTAAACTGAGGCATGCTTAAACCACCTGACCAAGACCTAAAGCAATGGGACTCCCTAAATCTTTCTCAGATTATAACCAATCAAACACGGTATGACTCCAAACACCCAGAAAAGGCTACTCTCCTTGATGTTATTCTCACAAATCATGCTGATAGGTATTAGACTGCTGTTCTCTGTAATGTCCTTAGTGATCACTGTTTTCCAGCCTGTGTTTGTAAGTGCTGCTCAGTGAATCGACCTGTCCTGATTTGTCATAGGCTTGGTGATGATAGCAAGCGTCTATCACTGACCTTTTTAACCTCTCTGTATCTGACCGTCTCTCCTCTCTGGGGTGGTTCCCAGTGCTTGGAAGACCGCCATGGCGTGTCCTTTATTTAAAGGGGGGGATTAAGCTGTTCTAACTGTTATAGGCCAATTTCAATTTTGCCCTGTTTATCAAAAGTGTTGGAAAAACTTGTCAATCAACTGACTGGCTTTCTTGATGTCTATAGTATTCTCTCTGGTATACAATCTGGTTTCCACTCAGGTTATGAATGTGTCACTGCAACCTTTATGGTCCTAAATGATGTCACTATTTCCCTTGATTCTAAGCAATGTTGTGCTGCTACTTTTATTGACTTGGTCAAAGCTTTTGATATGGTAGACCATTCCATTCTTGTGCACCGGTAAAGGAGTCTTGGTGTGTCTGAGGGGTCATTGGCCTGGTTTGATAACTACCTCTCTCACAGAGTGCAGTGTATAAAGTCAGAACATCTGATGTCTCAGCCACTCCCTGTCACCAAGGGAGCACCCCAAGGCTCAATCCTAGGCCCGCGCCCTTCTCAATATACATCAACAACGTAGCTCAGGCAGTAGGAAGCTCTCATCCATTTATACAGTATGCAGATGATACATTCTTATACTTAGCTGGCCCCTCCCCGGATGTTGTGTTAAATGCTCTGCAACAAAGCTTTCTTAGTGTACAACAAGCTTTCTCTGCCTTGTTCTGAACATCTCCAAAACAAAGGGCATGTGGTTTGGTTAGAAGAATTACCCCTCTCTCCACCAGTGTGATTACTACCTGTGAGGGTTTAGAGCTTGAGGTAATCTCCTCAAGGACTCCAGAGTGACACAGCAATCTAAGGCACTGCATCTCAGTGCTAGAGGCGTCACTACAGACCCTGGTTCGATTAAAGGCTGTATCACTACCGGCTGTGATTGGGAGGCCCATAGGGAGGTGTACAATTGGCCCAGCATAGTCCGGGTTAGGGTTTGGCCGGGGTAGAACGTCATTGTAAATAATAATTTGTTCTTAATTGACATGCCTAGTCAAATAACAACAACAACAAAAAACAAATCATACAGGTCCTTGGGAGTGTGGCTAGACGGTACACTATCCTTCTCTCACCACATATCAAGCTGCCGGATAAGTGTTACAGATACAAGCATCCTGTGTGTGTGTATTTCTTTTCTCTCCTTCTCCCCTTACAGGTGGCAATCATCACTCTCCAATCAGTCACCAATCAATCATCAATCAGAAGACACACCTGCTCCTGTTTCCTACCCAATCACAGTTCCTTTCCCTTGGTTTAAAAACCCTGTCAGTTGTTTGCTCTGGAGCTCAATCTCTCTGTAAATGCCATATTTCTGTAGATTGTGCTGGTTCACCCTCTCCTATGTATTGAGCTATCTTTTGTTTGAGGACCTCCATATCACTTTGTCCTCACCTGTGAGTATTGTTTTTGGTTATGGTGTTTGTTTGCTGGTGGGAAAAGGGGGAACCAAGACAAGTCGCCCATGGGCATACGCTACCTGTAGGTAAACTTTTAAAAACAGTAGTTAGAACTAGGCGGACCACCCATTGTATTTTTGGTTAGTTAGCTGTTGTTGATAGGCTAGTCTAGCTTATTTTTATTGTTCCTTTCCTTGGGTCCAGCTCAGCCCCTTTTCCTGCTCCCCCCCCCCCATGTGTTTTCTAATAAACCATGTGTGACGGTAATATAGTTGTCTGGTTATTTCGTTCTCACTTTTTGTTTTTACTTTTATAATTTTCACGAGTTATGTTACGGGTCTCGTTACCATCTCCCCTAGACTGTCGGGCCAAAAGGGATTCGTAACATAAGGTTAAATCTAGACTTGGTTTCCTATATGGTAATCACTCCTATTTCACCCCAACTGCCAAACTAACCCTGATTCAGATGACCATGCTAGATTACGGACACATCATTTATAGATGAGCAGGTAAGTATGCTCTCGAGCGGCTAGATGTTCTTTACAATTCGGCCATCAGATTTGCCACCAATGCTCCTTATAGGACACATCACTGCATTCTATACTCCTCTGTAAACTGGTCATCTGTGTACCTGTCGCAAGATGGGGCGGCAGGGTAGCCTAGTGGTTAGTGTTGTACTAGTAACCAGAAGGATGCAAGTTCAAAACCCCCGAGTTTACAAGGTACAAATCAAGTTAACCCACTGTTCCGAGGCCGTCATTGAAATTAAGAATTTGTTCTTAAACTGACTTGCCTAGTTAAAGGTTTAAAAAAAGACTCACTGATTGATGCTTATTTATAAAACCCTCTTAGGCCTCACTCCTTATCTGAGAGAGCCCTCACACTCCACATACAACACCTGTTCTGCCAGTCACATTCTGTTAAATGTCCCCAACGCACACATCCCTGGGTCACTCTTCAGTTTACTGCAGCTAGCGACTGGAACGAGCTGCAAAATACACTCACTGGACAGTTTTTATCTCCATCTCTTCATTCAAAGACACTCTTACTGACAGTTGTGGCTGCTTCGCCTGCTGTATTGTTTCTACCTTCCTGCCCTTTGTGCTGTTGTCTTTGCCCAATAATTTTTGAACCGTGTTTTATGCTGCTACCATGTAGTGCTGCTGCCATGTGTTGCTACCATGTTGTTTTGCTACCATGTTATGCTGTGTTGTCATGTGTTGCTGCCATGCTATGTTGTCTTAGGCCTTTTGATAGGCCGTCATTGTAAATAAGAATTTGTCCTTAACTGACTTGCCTAGTTTAATAAAGGTTAAATACAATAAAAAAGACATTTAAGAGTTAATTGACCATAACTGGCTATGAACTCAAGTGAATTGCCAAGACACCTGCTTCCTGTTGTCATGCATTTTTTATTATTCAATTATATTCATGCATTTAGTGTCAAAACACAAGTTTAAAATGTCAAAATCCATAACCAATATGCTGAAATAAGTTGTTATGTTGAAGTCCTAACAATTACTCCCTACACACATCCCACTTTGTACACTGGTTGAATCAACGTTATTTCCACAATTTCAATTAAATAACTTTGAACCAACATGGAATAGACATTGACATGTACATTTTGCGCTCTTCGAAAAGACAAACCACATCAAACTTGGGTATTTTACATGTAATTGTCGTTAGGCTTTTATCAACTGATCTCCTTGTGGGAAAATGTTTAGAGTAGATCAATACAAAATAGGAAACAACACTTTTAGTGACATTGATTGGCTTTCATTTGAGTGATAGTTTGACTCAAATCAGTGTATTAGTTTGGCCAGCGACTTTTATACAAAGAGCGTCGGAAATTGTTTGTGGCCATTTGAGTTTGAAAATTACGTTTTAAGTCCTGCGACGGACAGGTGCGTATGACAAAATCAAATGGTACCAAGCCAAATATATTCATCTGATTCAAGCAATCAATTTAGTGTCAGGGTGATGACAAACTTATAATTTCCAATCTGAGGGAAAAAAAAAGGATGTGTAATTCCACTACATTTTATGTGGTGAAAATGCAAGCTTGTGTAATGTAGTAACATGTTTTGTCCACCATAGGGGAAATAGCATAATAACAATTTAAATATGTCAAAGTAATTCAATATTTTTTATATATGATCATAGTAAATGTAGCACACTCACACATTTACAACAATTACATATTTCGTCCTACTCTAGCACAATTTAACCCCGGCGCTCTAGGCTAGTGTCCATAGGGTCTGTGCAGCACGCTGAACAATTTACATGTTCTGTTATAATCTCCACCCGGCACAGCCAGAAGAGGACTGGCCACCCCTCATAGCCTGGTTTCTTCTTAGGTTTTGGCCTTTCTAGGGAGTTTTTCCTAGCCACCGTGCTTCTACGCCTGCATTGCTTACTATTTGGGGTTTCTGTACAGCACTTTGATATATCAGCTGATGTAAGAAGGGCTATATAAAATCAATTTGATAAAAAAAAAAAAATTACATCCCTGGTTGTACATTTAGCTAGCCACCATACAGGAAATGATGCCTTATGAATCTGAAGATAACGCTAACCAACTAGCAAGCTAGGTTTAATGTTAGCTAGCTGTTAGCCAGTTAACGTTAGCTACTTGCTAGCAAACAGTAACGTTAGGCAGATTAACTTTCTGACTAAATTAGTCACGAGATCAATGTCTCTACATCTAAAGTAGCTAATGTTACACTCTTACCGTAAACATCAGGGGTGTCAAACTCATGCCACGGAAGGCCGAGTGTCAGAGTTTTTGGTTTTTCCATTCAATTAAGACCAAGACAACCAGTTGAGGGAAGTTTCTTACTAATTAGCACCCTTAATTCGTCAAAGTACAAGGTTGGAGCGAAGACCCGCAGACACACATCCCTCCGTGGAATGACTTTGACAAGTGGTATACATGGATAAATGCTTCACGGCCGACGAAGTCCTCTGTCATTTGCGTTTTTTTCTGTTCAGCTTGCTTGGGACGTTGTGTCATGTCGTTCCAGTTCACACTGATGAGTCCCAGATGAGCTGCTACATGTTAGATTCGTTTTTCAATTTTAATTTAACTGTCATTGAATTTTGTGGCAACTACTGGTTTTAGATCTGAGGCGAGAGAAACTATTGCCATGTTTTGGTAACGGCTTGGAGTGACATCATACACCCAAGAAGCCTCAACCAATCACCCAACGGATATGAATGACTTGACCAGATAAGCAATAACCCAGCATGTTGAGAAAATTATTCTAAGAAAAGTTCATGGTTAATAGTGCCCTTATTTTTTAAATATATCAATGCCAAACTAGTATGGGTCATCATGGTAATGTCTTTGTAGGCCTTAAAAAGTTTCAAGTTGATAGCCCATTCTGGAGTGGATTTATAAATGGAGACACAGCATCTGATTTCCTGATTCATCAGTCCCTCAGCCATCACTTAACCAATCCCTTATCTTTTCTCAAACTACTGTAAGTTAAGA
This sequence comes from Oncorhynchus gorbuscha, assembly GCF_021184085.1. Taxonomy (NCBI): domain Eukaryota; kingdom Metazoa; phylum Chordata; class Actinopteri; order Salmoniformes; family Salmonidae; genus Oncorhynchus; species Oncorhynchus gorbuscha. The sequence goes on from NC_060195.1 coordinate 47,053,161, forward strand.
GATGTACCTACATACTGAACGGTGGTGTTATTTGCATGACAAGTCGTTTTTCAAAAGGTTTTTCAAAATGTAAAGATGGAGAAAAAGCTGTCCTGATAGACCTTATGGGTCCTTTAGGCAAATGGATTCAGCTTGACGAAAGACACAGCGTTTCAAGTCTCTAGGTCAAATGGGGGAAGGATTTGAGGGTTTAAGTGAGACTGCTTATAACAGTTCCACCAATAGGCCAATTGGTGCCATTCTTTTAGACCAAGTTACTCGTGGCCTTTACTTTCTGTGTGCCAAATTAGAAAAAAAGTTACCAATGTATGCTTGAGTTATTTGACCATGTCAAGAAAAACATTCTTTAAGAACCTCCGGTAATATGGTCCACCCCAGTCCTTGAGGAAAAATGTGCTATTGTTCCATCTGTCTGTGTTTCCTCCACCTTGTTTTATAATAAGTGCTGCTCTGCTGCTTTCATCTCCTCTCCTGCATCAGTGTTGCGTCTATCATGGCTGACAAAGAGTTGAGACTTATTGTACATCCAACTAGCAGGGGCTGCCAGGTCTGATGTGCAATAAGACCATCAGGACACAAGGCAGCCAGCCAGGCACAAAGCCCCACAAGCTCTCCCCAAGTAGACAATAACAATTCAGCACTTTTGTACTCCGCTATAGGGATCTAGCAATGATTCACAGACCTGTATTACATAACTGTGTACAGAAACTCCTAATAAGCCTTATACAGTACTCACTGGGGTGGGAATGTAGTACTGAAAAATGTTTGTCCAATAATGTGCCACTAAATCCTTGGTAGTTGCTACTAATTCTCCATGTATTTGAATCCATGTATTAATATCGGGGGGTGTTGTCTACCAGCAAAAGGGCTTTGGTGAGACTTCCTGTTGGCAGAAAAACTATATCATACCTCATAAGAGAGGTGAACTAGTCATGGTAGGTTTGTCTCCAGGGCATTATCCATACATGCAAAGTCAAATTAATACAAAGCTTACTTGTCATGAATGTCACCTCTTTGTCAAACAAATGGCCAGAAAAGGAGAACCAGGAATTTCAATCTCCTCACTGAAAAATGGAACCATCTACTTTTACCCAATTACACACTATATAAACACAACTATCTGTAATGTACAGAAGTTTAACTGTACACACCCCTGGGTTTAAGATTCCACCCAAGGTTATTATAGTTTTGTGTTCGATGGGGTTGAGGTCAGGCTATTTTTACGTGCTACAGGGCTGAGCCGTTGCTGTCCCTAGACGTTTCCACTTTACAATAACAGCACCTACAGTTGACTGGGGCAGCTCTAGCAGGGCAGAAATTTGCCAAACTGATTGTTGGGAAGATGGCATCCCATGACGGTGCCACATTGAAAGTCACTGAGCTCTTCAGTGATACTATTCTACTGTGAATGTGTCTATGGAGATTATGGCTGTGTGCTCGATTTTATACACCTGTCAGCAATGGGTGTGGCTAAAATTGCCGAATCCACTAATTTAAAGTGGTGTCCACATACTTTTATAGTCTAGGTTTGGTTAGGTTTAAATTATATATAATTAACTCCAAATGTGACTGGTGCACTTAACCAGCATGATTACCACAGCATTCTGGAGCGATACGCCATCCCATCTGGTTTGGGCTTTGTTTTTCATCAGGACAATGACCCAACACACCTCAAGGCTGTGTAAGGGATATTTTACCTAGCAGAGTGATGCTGCATCAAATGACCTGGCCTCCAGAATCCCCCGACCTCAACCAAATTGAGATGGTTTGGGATGGGTCGGACTGCTGAGTGAAGGAAAAGCAGCCAACAAGTGTTCTCCAAATGTGGGAACTTCTTCAAGACTATTGGAAAAGCATTCCAGGTGAAGCTGGTTGAGAGAATGCCAAGAGTGTTCAAAGCTGTCATCAAGGCAAAGGGTGGCTATTTGAAGAATCTCAAATATATTTTGTTTCGTTTTAACACTTTTTTGCTTACTACATATTCAATATGTGTTATTTCATAGTTTATGTCTTCACTATTATTCTACGATTTAGAAAATAGTACAAATAAAGAAAAACCCTTGAATGAGTAGGTGTTCTAAAACTTTTGGACCAATTGTGTACATCTTGTTTGGCCAACATTGTGTCAAGTCACTCCGGTTCACACTTACCATGGTATGTGCAGAAAGTAGCCCATCACAACTTTTTCCAACTGATCTGTTGATAGCCCCTGCTAAATTCAGGGCATCAATGTTGTTGAGAAAAGTAGCAAAACTTTTGCAATTCTCCATGGTTAACAACATATATATATTTTTAAATCTACGGTAGAAAGGATTATCATCAACACATTCTGACCAACTCACGTTATAGACAAGCATGCTACATGGCAGACCAATCCAAATTCATCTCCCGGCATGTTCAGCTCATCCATTATCTCAGCCGAATAATGGCTCGTGGGAAGGATCCTGCCTATTTTCTGTGATAAAACCACCTATGCTCGTTAGTTAACAATTGTATTTGTATTTACTGATGGCAAACTGCTGTAGGTGTTGCATCAAAGATGACTGCCAGAGGATTCAGTATGCATGCGAAGCGCTCACGCAGCAGCTTCAGGAGGACCCGTGCCAACTGTTTTGCAACAGTAGTTGACTGCAAGTGTGCCTCAAGGTTGAGAAGACATGGCACCACATCAGACAGCGAATGGCTGTCAGTTTGAAGTTGGTTGTGTGGATTGCGAACAGCTCTAGCAATTTCCTAAGCTCTTCTAGCTTGACCCAGTCACACTCCTTGCTCCCCCTTAGATTTCTTCCCTGTTAGCTAGTGATCTTGATTCCGCCATTAGTACGTGAGCCCCCTAAACGCGACCAGATCATTTAACTTTGCATCTTGATTGACCTTGCAGCATGATTGATTAATTTCAGACAAGGGGCCTCATTTATCAACCCTGATTGAGTTTCGTACAAAAAATCTGGCGTAAATGGAGATTCTAGGATTTGCGTGCCCCACAAATGATTGGGATTTATGCAACATATACATGCACGCGACATATAAATCTTAGCCATATTATATTTGTGCAGTCTTGAGCAAGCGTTACAACCACGCCTGGAAAACGCCTGCCATTCAACTTTTAAGGTAACAAAAACACAGTCATTTGCTGTATGATTTGATGATGTTGGAACTGGACCATGGTAGTTCCTAAAAGAAAGCTCATTGGCAAATGTGATCACATTTCTGTAGAAGTGTGGGCAAAATGTTTCAGTGACTTTTCCAAACTAAAAATGCATGCAGCTTAGCGATTGCCAAACACTGCCAGCGCATTCTGCAAGATCGACTGCCCTTTCAAACTATTTAAAAGTAAACTCTACAGCCAACCATTCTATGCAAAATATTAATTGTTGTTCAATATTGTGTTTATCAATATGTTATTGTGTTTCTTTCTCTTGCCTTGGCATAGACTCTGAATTGAAATAGGCTAGGCTACATACTGTCAAGGCTGCCGGTCTATTTACTTTTCAGCATGCTTGGTTTAACTAATGAATGAGCAATTGATAAATGGTAGTTTAATATTTGTTGTCTAATTTAATCCTTGTGTGGTGTTCATGTTTTTGTTATTCACCCAATTGTTTGCAGGTCTGATGGACCCACAACATTATTGGGTTTTTAATACAATACAGCCATAACAATTTACGTAAAAATACTTACTACTTAGATGTTGACTTATATAAATTACAAGCAATATAGACAGCATACATGGTTAATATTTGCCATTTTCCTCTGCTAGATCACATTTATCAATACAAGCGGTATTTGTTTTTTTGTTGATAAAACTGAACAAATTGGAAGGAACGAACCATCAAACAGGCAAAGCGTCAATACAGGACTAAGATTGAATCCTACTACACTGCCTCTGATGCTTGTCGAATGTGGCAGAGCTGAAAAACTAATATGTATTACAAAGGGAAACCCAGACACGAGTTTCCCAGTGACGCGAGCCTACCAGACGAGCTAAATGCCTCTTATGCTTGCTTCGAGGCAAGAAACACTGAAGCATGCACGAGAGCACCAACTGTTCTGGATTACTGTGTGATAGCGCTCTCGGTAGATGATGTGAGCAAAACCTTTAAATAGGTCAACCATCACAAAGCTGTGGGGCCAGACGGATAACCAGTACATGTACTCAAAGCATGCACGGACGAACTGGCAAGTGTCTACTGACATTTTCAACCTCTCCCTGACCGAGTCTGTAATATCTACAAGTTTCAACCAGACCAACATAGTCCCTGTGCCCAAAGAAGCAAAGGTAACCTGCCTAAATGATTACCGTCCCATAGCACTCACGTCGGTAGCCATGAAGTGCATTGAAAGGTTGGTCATGGCTCACAATAACAGCATCCTCCCGGATACCCTAGAACTACTCCAATTCACATACTGCCCTAATAAATCCACAGATGACGCGATCTCATTCACACTTCAGTCTAACCTTTCCCTACCTGGACAAAAGGAACACCTATGTGAGAATGCTGTTCATTGACTACAGCTCAGCGTTCAACACCATAGTGTCCACGAAGCTCATCACTAAGCTAAGGACCCTGGGACTTAACACCTCCCTCTGTAACTAGATCCTGGACTTCCATACGGGCCGCCCCCAGGTGGTAAGGGTAGGCAACAACACGTCTGCCATGCTGATCCTCAACACTGGGGCTCCTCAGGGGTGTGTACTTAGTCCCATCCTGTAATCCCTATTCACCCACGACTGTGTGGCCAAACCTGACTCCAAAACCATCAATAAGTTTGCTGACGACACAACAGTGGGTCAGCCTATAAGGAGGTGGTCAGAGAACTGGCAGTGTGGAGCCAGGACAACAACCTTTCCCTCAATGTGAGCAAGACAAAGGAGCTGATCGTGGACTACAAGAAATGGCGGCCGAACAGTCCCCCACTAACATTGACTGGGCTGTAGTGGAGCGGGTCGAGAGTTTCAAGTTCCTTTGTGTCCACATCACCTACGAACTATCATGGTCCAAACACACAAAGACAGTCGTGAAGAGTGCACAACAAACCTTTTCCCCCTCAGGAGACTGAAAAGATTTGGCATGGGTCCCCAAATCATCAAAAAGTCCTACAGCTGCAACGCCGAGAGCATCCTGACCAGTTGCATCACATCCTGGTATGACAACTGCTCAGCTTCTGACCGTAAGGCTCTACAGAGGGTAGTGTGTACGACCCAGTACATCACTGGGCCAAGCTTCCTGCCATCCAGGGCCTATATAATAGGCGGTGTCAGAGGAAAGCCCGTAAAATTGTCAGAGACTCCAGTCACCCAAGTCTTAGACTGTTTTCTCTGCTACTGCACGGCAAGTGGTGTCGGAGCGCCAAGTCTAGGACCAAAACAGCTTCTACCCCCAAGCCATAAGACTGAATAATTAATCAAATGGCCACCGGACTATTTACTTTGACACCCCCCTCCCCCTCCATTTGTTTTGTACACTGCTGCTACTCGCTGTTTGTTTTCTATGCATAGTCACTTCACCCCTACCTACATGTACAAATTACCTCAACTTGCCTGTACCCCTGCACACTGACTCGGTACCGGTACCCCCTGTATATAGTCTCGTTATTGTGATACTTTAGTTTCTTTGGTAAATGTTTTCTTAACTCTTCTTGAACTGCACTGTTGGTTAAGGGGTTGTAAGTAAGAATTTCACGGTAAGGTCTACACTTGTTGTAAATAAAGTTTGATTTTATATATTTGTTTTGTCCCTCCCCAATTTGCACCTGGCTGGGTTAGGGTGGGGGAAAATACAGATTTGTTTTTTAAATGTATTATTAGAACATTGTCCAGGTTCCCACAAGACATTGTGTAGTTTCACACACCACAAAGGGTAAAGAGTGTGAGGAAAACGTAAGACACTGTGAGGGTCAGCCACATTCACCCAGTAAAACCTTGCAAAGGGACTGGGGGTAACCCAGCTGGCAACCACACATATTAGAGAAGGGGATTGCCTTAATCAGCGCCCAGTAGGTGGCGACTCCCCTGGTGAAGTGCGCCACCACAGAGGATGGTGCTGGGAGGCCAGCTAGGCTATATGCTTGCAGGATAGTGTCAACAATCCAATGTGACAAACAGTTATTTTGAGAGAGACTTACCCTGTATTTCTCAAGCACGCAAACAGCTGATCCGAGCGACGGATCGACCGAGTCCGCTCCACATATGCGCTTAGGGATCTAAAGGGCCTTTAGTAGGAAGGCAGGATTAGACCGCAGAGTAACACTGGCCTAACCCGGGCCTAGCCGATAACACTCATCACTAACAGACAGAGCATGGAGCTTGCCAACCTTCTTCGTAGAGGCAATGGCCACCAGAAACGCTGTCTTAGCGTCTAACGGTTCAAAGAGAGGTCTGGATAGTACTCCAATAACCAGGTGCAAATCCCATTTGGGAACTGAGGGGGCTATTGAGGGGTGAAATCGATGGACTCCCTAAAGCAGGGGTGGGCAATTCCAGTCCTCCAGGGCCTGATTGGTGTCACAGTTTTGCCCCAGCTCCAGCTAAACACACCTGACTCCAATAATCACCTAATCATGATCTTCAGTTAAGAATGCAATTTGATTAATCAGCTGTGTTTGCTAGGGATAGAGAAAAAGTTTGACACCAATCAGGCCCTCGAGGACTGATTGGTACTGCCCACCCCTGCCCTAAATAAAACCTTGCCATGAGCGGGTAGATGCCAAGCAGACCATCCCGCTCTTCATTATGACATGCTGAAATGGCTGCATACGTTAAGTGTGGATGCAGCCATGCCAGCATCAAACTAAGACCTCAAGAACTGGAGCACAATTCTTATGCCGCAACAAGTTCTTGATGATCCGATAAATGGTTGATTTAGGTGCAATCTAACTGGCAGCAATATCCTTGCCTGTGAAGCCCTTTTGTGCAAAGAAATGATGATGGCACGTGTTTCCTTGCAGGTAACCATGGATGACAGAGGAAGGACAATGATTCCAAGCACCTCCCTCCTTTTGAAGCTTCTAGTCTCTTATTCAAACTCAATCAGCATGACAGAGTGATCTCCAGTCATGTCCAGTTAATTTGCATAGCAAAGAGGGACTTTGCAATTAATTTAAATTAATCTGATCACTCTTCATAACATTCTGGAGTATATGCAAATTGCCATGATACAAACTGAGGCAGCAGACTTGTGTCATTCTCAAAACGTTTGGCCATGACTGTACTTTGTATTCCTCATTTACTTAAGTGTTCCCATTATTTTGGCCTAAATTTCAATGAATTTTGGGAAGCTGTAAAATAAATTCATTTTTTCTTTACCAGGGCCTGATGGAGTCCTTATTTGTTTTTCTGGAAAGAAGTGGGCCCTCTGCTGATGAACATGATCAATACTTCGATTCAAAAGGATTCCTTCAGAACATCTGTAAACACAGCTCACATCTTTCACTGTTATTGAAAAAGGATACAACTCCTGTGTTATGTTCTAGTTATTGTAATATGTCGCTTATTAATTCAGATTAAAAAGTATTTTACAAACTAATGCAAGGGGATCAAACGAGATTTGTTAAGGGCTGCCTTGTATCAGACAATCTAAGAAGACTATTGCATTTGATTAATTTTGCTCCAGATTCAAATGCTTCCTCTGCTATCTTATCATTAGATGTTGAAAAAGCCTTTGATTAGGTTAGAATAGCAATACTTATGGATGGTACTACTGTAGGTCATCTGGTCTTAGGTGCTAAATATATCAATCTGATTAAAGTTTTAGACCTCAACTCTGGCGCAATGGTGATGACTGGTACTAATTGTTCATCTCCAGAGCAGCTATGCCAAACCCAGCATCATATGATGTGTCACTCCCTGGCCATAGAGAGGCTTTTATTCTCTATTTTGGTTAGGCCAGGGCGTGACTAGGGTGGGCATTCTTATTTCTTTACTTCTATGTTTTCTATTTCTTTGTTTTTGGCCGTGTGTGTGTGGTTCCCAATCAGAGGCAGCTGTCTATCGTTGTCTCTGATTGGGAATCATACTTAGGTAGACTTTTTCCCCACCTGTGTTTTGTGGGTAGTTGTTTTCTGTAGATTTGATTTGCATTACAGAACTGTTTGTTTTTCGCTTTGTTTTTTTTGTTAGAGTATTTTGATTAATAAAGTATCATGAACACTTACCACACTGCGCTTTGCTCCACTATTCCTTCCGACGCTAGATGTAACATGATGCAAAATGCACCATATGTAGATAATATATGTAACTTTTAAAATAAATAAATAATCTTGAAAACTTTTGGGACTATGTCAACAATAAGCCTTGTTCACACTGCAGGCCTTAAAGTGGCAATATGTCATTTTTGGGGTGACCTGACCGCATTCACATAAAAATGTGAGTTATAGATCTACACTAATACTTGAAAGCAAGTCTAAGAAGTGGTAGATATGTTATATGTGCGCTACTTCTATTCTTAAGTTTTGTTTTTGCTTCTTCTACTTTAAGTTTTCTACACCAGCTTCAAACAGCTGAAACAACAGTATTTTTGCCTATGAAAAATATTTTTCACAGTGGTTTAGAAATCAGGCAAACTATTAGTTTTAGCAACCAGGAAATGGCAAAGCATTTTCTGCATAGTGCAACTTTAATGCTCAAATATTTATTTTTTTAATCCATTTTAAAATACTGACTGTCCAAACAGCAAGTTCCAAGTGACCAAATAGGATTTGTGTGTGTTCAGACAGCAGTCTTTTTCTGACATGGCTATGCTAGTTGTCATAGTAACAATGGGTGTTTGCACAGTGGTGTAAGCTGACTGGTGGTGCTGTGCTTTCTATCCCTCAGAAGTTCTGTGACAAGCTAAGGTGACACAATGCCTACCATGGTTGTTTCCCAGTTGCTTTGAATGTTTAAAATCATAGTGTTAGAACACTTTTAAAGCCTCAAAGGATAAGATGATCCAACTTTCAAAACAAGTCCTTTTTGGCTAGCCAAGGCAGTCCACTAGGTTCCTGTTCAGCTTTCTAGCACAATCAATAATTTATTTCGAAACAATTAACAAGCTAATTAGCTACCACATGTGGTTGTCAAACTGTCAACAGAGAGGCTAGTAAGCAACAAGATATGCCAAATAACTGTCTAAAAACCATTTGTGGGCAAATCAACCAGATTTGTATGTTCAGACACAAGTCACATGGCCAAGAATCAGATTTGTATCTGGCCTAGGAAGGTAGTTTGAAATGTGGCTTGAAATATCGGATTCCATGTGCTTTTTGAATGTTCAGACTGCAGGAAACATTTTTGATTATGAACACGGCTTCAAATATCAGGGAGATGACATTTACAAGAGTCTGGAAGCGATTGTGACCAAGAATTATACTTCCTTTTTAAAATAAGGTTTAATGTGATTATATAGATGGACTCAGTCCACATTATTGTTCCAGTCTCGCAATTAAAATAAATGTGTTGCCCCTTATCACCTCTAAACTCTATAATTCCTCTGTGGCAAGTAACAGGATATTGGGACAGGCTTCATAGTGCAATTTCCAGTTTTATTTGGAATAGAAAAATAATCAAATATATAAAGTCTTTAGTACCCTCCCCGTTATGTACCTTCTGTTCACAGAAAGCCATCGGCTCATTTATGCATGTAATGTGGAATTCTCATCAGGTTTATTGTTTTTGAAAAAAGATCACAATATCCCTATCCCACATACTTGGGAGTCTATGTACCTTGCTCTCCTGTTCTGTTGCTGTTGAATGGCAGCACATCAGTATCAATGTCGTTAGATCACAAAAGGACAGTGGCTAGCAGGCCTAACCACTGCAAAGATAATATTGCCTAAGATGGAAGCCCTAACATACACTGGCATGGCTCCAATGGCTATTCTCGTTTTTAAGATGTTGTTCTTTTAGAATTGACCACTGCTCATTGTCATGGAGCCAATGAAATAACCTTAATAATGTGGTCAAATGCAGCTGAAAGTGTAAGATCTCTTACTATGAGAAGTTCAATCTAAAGGGTCACTCGGGTGGGAGGTGTTGGGTGGATTTTATTTTGGGTTTATTTTCTAATTAATCTTGTTTTTACTTGTAGTGGTAGAATCCATTAGAGTAGCATCTATTGTTTCTTGTACAATGAATGTACCTTATGTTATTGATAGGCATTAATTATTATCATGTGATATGGATGTGCAGTGACATGGTATGTCATTTGTCCAGTGCTGTTTATTCTGCCGATTAATTGAATACAGAATAATAATAGTTGTAAAAACATAAAATGAAAATAAAACATCCCATAATGCTAAGGGTCATGTATAAAAATGCTGGGCAGACCATTATTTTGCCAATTATTGTAGTTACCATGGCTATGCCCCCATAGGATGACAATGCCCCGATCCACAGGGCACGAGTGGTCAGTGAATGGTTTGATCAGCATGAAAACGTTGTAAACCATACGCCATGTCCGTCTCAGTCACCAGATCTCAACCGAATTGAAGACTTAGGGGAGATTCTGGAGTGACGCCTGAGACCGTGTTTCCCACCACCATCAACAAAACCCCAAACAATGGAATTTCTCAGGTATGTATGCAGTGGTAGAACGCCATGCTCTCAAGAACATTTAGATTTTCGGGCATTACTAAATTACATCAAAGCTCTTGCACGGAACAATTTAAAACATTTAATCTTCATTTTTGTCAGAACTGCCCGTTTCCCTCTCTGTCAGCACGGATGAATCCAGATGGAGGGATCCGATGTATCAAACTTGCCAACACACACTCCAACCAATCAAAGAACATACAGTGTGGACCCAGACCCAGGAAAGCCATTATCTGAACAAAGTAAACATACCATTTACCCATGCACATGGAAGTCTGGGGAACTTATTTGTGTGTGTGTGTGTGTGTGTGTGTGTGTGTGTGTGTGTGTGTGTGTGTGTGTGTGTGTGTGTGTGTGTGTGTGTGTGTGTGTGTGTGTGTGTGTGTGTGTGTGTGTGTGTGTGTGTGTGTGTGTGTGTGTGTGTGTGTGTGTGTGTGGGAGCGTGTGTGTGGGAGCGTGTGTGTGGGAGCGTGTGTGTCTCTAGAAACGATTAGCTGGATCTCTCTGTTCTGTTCTCTTCATGGACTATTTTTGATGATTAACTATCCATCCCTGTGCCCACATCAGTACCACTCATGCGTAATCGGGTTGGCTGGCATTTGTCTGAATCAGTCGGGGCGGATGTACTTACTCAAGTGTTCTGTTTCAGGGAAATATACAGTCCCAACCCCCTTCGCTTTATTACTAAACTCACCATAAACTCACTATAGTAATCATAGAGTATAGCTCAGTACCACAAATACTATACAATTCACTAGATTAAATGCTAGCCATTCTGCTCACAGAGCCAATAATGTTATTTTTATATACAGGTAGATAACCAGGCAATTCCAATCGAAATTCACTTTCTGAATTGAAAATAGCCAATTAAGGTCTGTGAAGATATTGTCAATTCACTTCCAGAAATGATCAAATTGAAAAAGGAATTGACCCTGGATGTTCCGCTTACAGTCACTTTGGAGCCAATGTGTTGCTTTGCTGACCACCAACATGGCCTTGATATCATAGTATAATATAACCACTAAGCATAGAGTATTGCTCCCAGAGACAGGACAGCGGAAGGCAGAGGCCAAGACATTAATAAACCTATTTACATGAATAACACAGCCCACATGGCAGAATCTACAGCTGCCATCAGAGGCTCTGACTGCATCCCAAAATGCCACCCTATCCCCTTTACCGTGCACTACTTTTGGCCAGAGTCCTTTTGGCCCTGGTCAAACGTAATGCACTATAACAGGAATAGGGTGCCATTGGGGACGTAGCCTCCGAGACCGCTGTCACAATGTCCTGTCACGTGGGCATCAAATGATGTAGCCAGGCAGTGCTATAGCCACACGAGAGATGGACAGTGACATTTCATAACAACTAGCAAGTCTGGAGCCATGCACATGCAAAGGCTTTTGGCTGCCGGAAGCTGTTGATCATACAAGGTCTGACGTAGTGCAGGGGTACCATGTCATTGGTTAAGGGTGGGGGGAGGGTTGTGTGTGTGCTCGTGCGTGCATGTTTGCATCTGTGTTAGTGGACAACAGAACAAGGCCCACAAGCAGTAACCCTGACACCTTTCTGACAGTAACAAATGCCACAGGCAAAGTTATTGGAAATAGAGATTAGGGAGATGAAGGTACAGCAAAGAAAGAGAGAGACCCTGAGAAGAAGTCAATAGCATAAACATGTATCAGGCAATAGTTACACCCAATTCTCATTCTTTCCATTCATGAAAAACAGAAATGGTCTCACTGTAAATAGACAGGCTTTTAATTTCAAAGGTAGGGGGGGAGAGAGTGAGAGACCTTAACCGAAAGTCAATAATGTAATTTATTTTCAAGTTAATACTCACACTCATTTCTCACTACCCATATACCAGTTACACCACACCTAACACACAGTGAGGGGCTCTCAATCATGAAAATGCTGACTGCAACTGCTAAACGTGCTACTGGCCCTAATCGAACGGTGTTGAGCAGAGCAGGTAATGTACAGTGCCTTCGGAAATTATTCAGACGCCTTAACTTTTCCATATTTTGTTACGTTACATCCTTATTCTAAAATGGACCCCCCCAAAAATCCTCAGCAATCTACACACAATACCCCATAATGACAAAGCAACAACAGGTTTTTAGAAATGTCTGCAAATGTATTTTAAAAACTTCAAAAAATATTCAGACCCTTTACTGTTAAACTCAAAGTTGAGCTCAGGCTTATCCTGTTTCCATTGATCATCCTTGAGATGTTTCTGCAAATTGAATGGAGTCCACGTGTGGTAAATTCAATTGATTGTACATGATTTGGAAAGGCACACACCTGTCTATACAAAGTCCCACAGTTGACAGTGCATGTCAGAGCAAAAACCAATTAATGTGGTTGAAGGAGTTGTCCAGAGAGCTCTGAGACAGGATTGTGATGAGGCACAGATCTGTGGAATAAAAAAGTTCCCCAAGAATACAGTGGCCTCCATTTTTAAATGGAAGAAGTTTGGAACCACCAAGACTCTTCCTAGAGCTCGGGGCCAGGCCAAACTTAGCAATCGGGGGAGAAGGGCCTTGGTCAGGGAGATGGTCACTCTGGCAGAGCTCAAGAGTTCCTCTGTGGAGATAGGACAACCATCTCTGCAGCACTCAACCAATCAGGCCTTTATGGTAGAGTGGCCAGACAGAAGGCACTCTTCAGTAAAAGCCACATGAAAGCCAGCTTGGAGTTTGCCATAAGGCACCTAAATACTCTCGAACCATGAAAAACAAGATGGTCTGGTCTGGTCTGATCTGATCTGATGAAACCAAGATTGAACTCTTTGGCCTGAAGGCCAAGTGTCATGTCTGGAGGAAACCTGGCACCATTCCTACAGTGAAGCATGGTGCTGGCAACATCATGCTGTGGGGATGGTTTTCAGCGGCAATGACTGGGAGACTAGTTGGGATCGAGGCAAAGATGACTGGAGCAAAGTACAGAAAGATCCTTGATGAAAACTGGCTCCAGAGCAAGCAAGCACCTTTTGCTGTCTGCCCAGAGGGTGTGTGGTTGCACACCCACACACAAGCATAAACTTCTCAACCTTAAAGAGATCCTTCAACACATTAGAAATCACATAAACTTAAAAAGGTTAACATAGATTTTTCCCTCATTCCTCACTTTTGAGAGTAATCTAAATAAAATGAAAAATGACGAGTAGGCATACAGGTATCAAATGTTCACACAAGCAATTTCCACTCAAACATGTGAGGGGAAAGGGGCTCTCCTTCCACAACGACCATATACATCTGGGCCTTCAGGGCCTCGACTCCTGACCGGCTCCTTTCACTCAGGACTCCTTTATAATTTTTTTTATATATAATTATTTTTTTACCCCCTTTTCTCCCCATTTTCATGGTATCCAACTGGTAGTTACAGTCTTGTCTCATCGCTGCAACTCGCGTATGGAATCGGAAGAGACATAGGTCGAGAGCCGTGTGTCCCCCGAAACACAACCCAACCAAGCCGCACTGCTTCTTGACACAATGCCTACTTAACCCGGAAGCCAGCAGCACCAATGTGTAGGAGGAAACACCCTGCACCTGGTGACGGCGTCAATATGCACTGCACCCGGGCCCGCCACAGGAGTCGCTAGTGCGATATGGGACAAGGACATGCCTGCCGGCCAAACACTCCCCTAACCCGAACGACGCTGGGCCAATTGTGCACCAATTGGGCACCGCCCCATGGGTCTCCCAGTCACGACAGAGCCTGGACTCGAACCAAGAATCTAATGGCACCAGACCACTGCGCCACAGGCCCATTATGCTCAGGACTCCTTCTACGATTACCACCTTCTCCGCAAAGACATTTACATATAAATCATTCCGTCTAACCCATAACACATTCACTGCTCTCTACTTATATAGTTATAAACACACTAAAACACTTGCTCAAGTCAGTTGCAAAAAATTGTGTTTCCACCAATCCCTCATCTGGAACAATGATCACTTTCATGTTCTACCTAACTAAAACCATATTGACTTTCACAGGGAAGAAAGGACACATGTTATAACATTTACCAACCTTGATAAGAATGATATTGGGGCAAGCTACATTCTAGTGGCTCCCCTCACTGTCTCTAGAAGCCTTGCCTTCCCAAATCATAATTAGATCCATTGATAAATTATCCAACCCAAATTTCGAATGACATTGCTTAGTGACTTGTGTTAGTTCTATCACTCCAAGTTAAAACCCTCAATGTAGCATACACCGACACTAGAAGAATGTACATTTACATGAACATACAATATTTTCATTTTATACTTCTAGTATTAACTTTTCTCATCACGGTCATAATTACAGATCAGTATCTTAATGCATTCTTAGTCAAAATGACTATAAATTGTGCAGTGTGTAGTCCTCCACAATCAACTTGATATCCCAAATAAACAATTTTGGGCAAGTCTAAATGGGCACGGCACTCATTCTTCTGAAGTCTCTTCGTTGTCTTCTTCAGATAGCTTTACAGTTCCTCTTCCCAATGGCATACATGTTCAAAGTGGATGGCCCATGATAATGTCCCCATTTTCAATGTATGAGGAATAATCTGATTTTCCCAGACAGACTCATGTCTCACCTGAGCCGCCACCACCTTTATCACCCATTATGTCTTCTCTATTTGCCGACCAGTATACCAGAAGAGAATGAGAGAAGTTTAGAACAAATCTCTCTCAATGCTCACTCCCTGTGGACGGTCTCAGGACTCATGTAGAAGTGGTGAAGGACAAGGCCATAGTGAACGCCATTGTCGCCATTACTTCAGTCGGTTAGTGGTGGTTGAGGATCACACTGTTCTCGGTCTAATTATCCCTTCCATGCATTTCGTCGCCTTTGCCATAACCTCGAAAGAGGACAGACCAGAACAACGGTTTAGTTTGGGGCATTTCTGAGTCAGGAATTCCAGGAAAACTCTTCACTGTATGACAAATTATTACTTCAACAACTATTTTTAATACA
Source organism: Oncorhynchus gorbuscha (assembly GCF_021184085.1). Taxonomy (NCBI): domain Eukaryota; kingdom Metazoa; phylum Chordata; class Actinopteri; order Salmoniformes; family Salmonidae; genus Oncorhynchus; species Oncorhynchus gorbuscha. The sequence goes on from NC_060195.1 coordinate 47,068,702, forward strand.
AATGTCTAAGACACATGTCAAAGAGAATAACAACACATAGTTGAAAAAAATGTGTAGACCTCCACAAGTCTGGTTCATCCTTGGGAGCAATTTCCAAATGCCTGAAGGTCCCACGTTCATCTGTACAAACAATAGTATGCAAGTATAAACACCATGGGACCACACAGCCATCATACCGCTCAGGAAGGAGACCCGTTCTGTCTCCTAGAGATGAACGTACTTTGGTGTGAAAAGTGCAAATCAATCCAAGAAAAACAACAGCAAAGGACCTCGTGAAGATGCTGGAGGAAACAGGTACAAAAGTATATATATCCACAGTAAAAATGAGTTCTACAGCAGGGCAAAAAAGTATTTAGTCAGCCACCAATTGTGCAAGTTCTCCCACTTAAAAAGATGAGAGAGGCCTGTAATTTTCATCATAGGTACACTTCAACTATGACAAACAAAATGAGAAAAAATATCCAGAAAATCACATTGTAGGATTTTTAATGAATTTATTTGCAAATTATGGTGGAAAATAAGTATTTGGTCAATAACAAAAGTTTATCTCAATACTTTGTTATATACCCTTTGTTTGCAATGACAGAGGTGAAGACATACAGAAAACGTTTGACAAGGTTTTCACACACTGTTGTTGGTATTTTAGCCCATTCCTCCATGCAGATCTCCTCTAGAGCAGTGATGTTTTGGGGCTGTTGCTTGGCAACACGGACTTTCAACTCCCTCCAAAGATTTTCTATGGGGTTGAGATCTGGAGACTGGCTAGGCCACTCCAGGACCTTGAAATGCTTCTTTACGAAGCCACTCCTTCGTTGCCCGGGCGGTGTGTTTGGGATCATTGTCATGCCCTTGCTGATGTTAGGCTTTGTTACTTTGGTCCCAGCTCTCTGCAGGTCATTCACTAGGTCCCCCAGTGTGGTTCTGGGATTTTTGCTCACCGTTCTTGTGATCATTTTGACCCAACGGGGTGAGATCTTGTGTGGAGCCCCAGATCGAGGGAGATTATCAGTGGTCTTCCATTTCCTAATAATTGCTCCCACAGTTGATTTCTTCAAACCAAGCTGCTTACCTATTGCAGATTCAGTCTTCCCAGCCTGGTGCACGTCTACAATTTTGTTTCTGGTGTCCTTTGACAGCTCTTTGGTCTTGGCCATAGTGGAGTTTGGAGTGTGACTGTTTGAGGTTGTGGACAGGTGTCTTTTATACTGATAACAAGTTCAAACAGGTGCCATTAATACAGGTAACGAGTGGAGGACAGAGGAGCCTCTTAAAGAAGAAGTTACAGGTCTGTGAGAGCCAGAAATCTTGCTTGTTTGTAGGTGACCAAATAAATTCATTAAAAATCCTACAATGTGATTTTCTGGATTTTATTTCTTATTTTGTCTGTCATAGTTTAAGTGTACCTATGATGAAAATTACAGGCCTCTCTCATCTTTTTTAAGTGGGAGAACTTGCACATATGGTGGCTGACTAAATACTTTTTTGCCCCACTGTATATCGACATAACCTGAAAAGCCGCTCGGCAAGGAAGAAGCCAGTGCTCCAAAACCACCATAAAAAAGCCAGACTACGGTTTGCAACTGCACATGGGGACAAAGATTGAAAAATAGAACTGTTTGGCTACAATGACCATCGTTATGTTTGGAGGAAAAGGGGGATGTTTGCAAGCTGAAGAACACCATCCCAACCGTGAAGCGCAGGGGTGGAAGCATCATGTTGTGGGGGTGCTTTTCTGCAGGAGGGACTGGTGCACTTCTCAAAAGAGATGACATCATGAGGAGGACAATTATGTGGATATATTGAAGCAACATCTCAAGACATCAGTCATGAAGTTAAAATGTGGTAACAAATGTGTCTTCCAAATGGACAATGAACCCAAGCATACTTCCAAAGTTGTGGCAAAATGGCTTAAGGACAACAAAGTCAAGGTATTGGAGTGGCCATCACAAAACCCTGACCTCAATCCTGTAGAAAATGTATGGGCAGAACTGAAAAAGTGTGTGCGAGCAAGGAGGCCTACAAACCTGACTCAGTTACACCAGCTCTGTCAGGAGGAATGGGCCAAAATTCACCCAATTTAATGTGGGAAGCTTGTGGAAGGCTACCCAAAACATTTGACCCAAGTTAAACGATTTAAAGGCAATGCTACCAAATAGTAAACTTCTGACCCGTTGGAAATGTGATGAAATAAATAATAGCTGAAATAAATAATTCTCTCTACTGTTATTCTGAAATTTGACATTCATAAAATAAAGTTGTGATCCTAACTGAGGATTAAATGTCAGGAATTGTGAAAAACTGAGGTCAGGAATTGTTAAAAACTGAGTTCAAATGTATTTGAATAATATGTAAACTTCCGACATCAACTGTATCATTTTATACACTTCTATATCCCACTCAAAGTGCATATTCCAACCAACTTGGAGTAACTGTCAATCATTACCAACATGTATTTCTTCCTTTTACAGTCCGGCATGTGAACAAAATAAATGTGCATATTTAACCAAAAAGCCTTAGGCGACTGGTAATCCCCCCCTTTTGACACGTGACTCACATTCTGATTAATGTAAAAAAAAAACGATTTAAAAAAGAACACCATGTTAAATAAAAATAAAACAAACATTACAACAAATCAAATTAAAACTACCCCCCTTAATATCTCCAGAAGGAAAAAAATTCATAGGTCATAGTAAAATAGACTAGAGACAGACTTTCCTCATTCAGGGGAAGTGCTCGCTCTCTCACCCCTGTAGTCCGAATCACACATAAGACTATTGACAAATGATAAACTTCTTCGTAATTATCCGTTTTAAATATTAGCTTTAATCTCACCCAATATCCAAATCAAATCAAATTTTATTTGTCACATACACATGGTTAGTAGATGATAATGCGAGTGTAGCGAAATGCTTGTGCTTCTAGTTCTGACCATGCAGTAATATCTAACAAATAATCTAACCTAACAATTTCACAACAACTACCTTATACACACAAGTGTAAAGGAATGAATAAGAATATGTACATAAAAATATATGAATGAGCGATGGCCGAACGGCATAGGCAAGATGCAGTAGATGGTATAGTAGATGGTATCCCTAGTCTTTCTAGTGAGGATGATCAGGCCACACCAGAAAGTCAGAACAGAGGTTAAAATTCAATTTGTGTGCTTTTTAAAGTGCATCCTTTGTTAACTGTAAAAACCACTACCCCCAAATAAAAGAGACAAATAGTGCAAATTCAAATTCACACACAATTCACAGACCCACTCTGACTCTCACTCAGTCAAAACAGAAAAGAAAGGTGGTGCCCCAAAAAGATAGACCAAAAAAATCGCTCGACGCTTTGTAAAATGTATCGATTTATTTGCTCAAAGTTCTGGTTCAGGTGCCATGTCTGTTTCTCTGTAAAATGACAAATCAGCTGCTGTGGTGCAGTCGAAGTAGGAAAGACACACTCACGCACACTGACACAGTTCATGTAGCCTACTGTTACCAGTTAGGTCTAATATGTTGGCTGTATATTGTATTAAATATATTTCATACCTGTTATATACTGTAGTAGTCTAATTAAGAAAGGGGGTTTCAGGCGAACATTTAGACACTAGGCTACTTCAATATAGCATGTTAGATTGGCTTTTATAACACATATGTAAGACAATAGGCTAACGAGTAACAGCAAAAGCACTAGCTCATGTCAATCTAATATCCCCCATAGTACCACTTTAGTTGTGATACAAACTTTATCAAAACATAAACTATGGGCTAGGCTACATGAGGTGTGCAACTATGATTAAAAATGACGATATATAATTCAAAGGGACAGGCTAATATTGTCACTCAGACTATTCTTGATTTAATCTTGTCTTTAAATATACTAAATAATTTATAGTATGTGGGAAATTTTGTTTTGATTTAGAATGGACCATTATCATGCACCTGTCTCAAAACAGGGGCAAGGGGGAAAATAGCCTTTAAAAAGCTGATGGGATCCTCCTCTTTTTAATAGAGGCCATCACTCTGTTTTCTCGCACAATTGCATATCCTATAGAAATGTTACGCAACATGAGCATATGAGCTCTCATGAAGTGTTTGATAAGATTTTCGATTACATTTGCATAGATAAAGTGATTAGAGCAGTGGTTCTTAACCTTGTTGGAGGTACTGAACCCCACTAGTTTCATATGCAAATTCACCGAACCCATTGCACTTCTGGCGCCGACAGAGATGGCCGCCTCGCTTCACGTTCCTAGGAAACTATGCAGTTTTTTTTATTTTTTAAGTGTTATTTCTTACATTGGTTCCCCAGGTCATCTTAGGTTTCATTACATACAGTCGAGAAGAACTACTGAACATAAGAGCAGCGTCAACTCACCATCAGTACGACCAAGAATATGACTTTCGCGAAGCGGATCCTGGGTTCTGCCTTTCACCCAGGACAACGGAATGGATCCCAGCCGGCGACCCCAAAAACCGACTTCGTAAAAGGGGAAAACGAAGCGGTCTTCTGGTCAGACTCCGGAGACGGGTACATTGTGCACCACTCCCTAGCCACTCCCTAGCATTCTGCTCGTCCAGTCGGAGACTGTAACGTTCTTTGCTTCACGGAAACATGGCTCACTGGAGAGAAGCTATCGGAGTCGGTGCAGCCAGCTGGTTTCTCCACTCATCGTGCCGACAGAAACAAACATCTTTGTGGTAAGAAGAGGGGCGGGGGCGTATGCTTCATGGTTAACGTGACGTGGTGTGGCCACAACAACATACAGGGACTCAAGTCCTTCTGTTCACCTGATTTAGAATTCCTCACAATCAAATGTCGACCGCATTATCTACCAAGGGAATTCTCTTCGATTATAATCATAGCCGTATATATTCCCCCCCAAGCAGACACATCGATGGCTCTGAACGAACTTTATTTGACTCTTTGCAAACTGGAATCCATATATCCGGAGGCTGCATTCATTGTAGCTGGGGAATTTAACAAGGCTAATCTGAAAACAAGACTCCCTAAATTTGATCAGCATATCGATTGCGCAACCAGGGCTGGAAAAACCTTGGATCATTGCTATTCCAACTTCCGCAACACATTTAAGGCCCTGCCTGGACTGGGATATGTTTCGTATTGCGTCAGACAACAACATTGACGAATACGCTGATTCGGTGAGCGAGTTCATTAGAACATGCGTTGAAGATGTCATTCCCATAGCAATGATTAAAACATTCCCAAACCAGAAACCGTGGATTGATGGCAGCTTTTAATCAGGGCAAGGTGACCGGAAACATAACCGAATACAAACAGTGTAACTATTCCCTCCGCAAGGCAATCAAACAAGCTAAGCGTCAGTATAGAGACAAAGTACAATCTCAATTCAACGACTCAGACACAAGAGGTATGTGGCAGGGTCTACAGTCAATCACGGATTACAAAAAGAAAACCAGCCCCGTCACGGACCAGGATGTCTTGCTCCCAGGCAGACTAAATAACTTTTTTGCCCGCTTTGAGGACAATACAGTGCCACTGACACGGCCCGCAACTAAAACATGCGGACTCTCCTTCACTGCAGCCGACGTGAGGAAAACATTTAAACGTGTCAACCCACGCAAGGCTGCAGGCCCAGACGGCATCCCCAGCCGCGCCCTCAGAGCATGCGCAGACCAGCTGGCTGGTGTGTTTGCGGACATATTCAATCAATCCCTATCCCAGTCTGTTGTTCCCACATGCTTCAAGAGGGCCACCATTGTTCCTGTTCCCAAGAAAGCTAAGGTAACTGAGCTAAAGGACTACTAGCACTCACTTCCATCATCATGAAGTGCTTTGAGAGACTAGTCAAGGACCATATCACCTCCACCCTACCTGACACCCTAGACCCACTCCAATTTGCTTACCGCCCAAATAGGTCCACAGACTATGCAATCTCAACCACACTGCACACTGCCCTAACCCATCTGGACAAGAGGATTACCTATGTGAGAATGCTGTTCATCGACTACAGCTTGGCATTTAACACCATAGTGCCCTCCAAGCTCGTCATCAAGCTCGAGACCCTGGGTCTTGACCCCGCCCTGTGCAACTGGGTACTGGACTTCCTGACGGGCCGCCCCCAGGTGGTGAGGGTAGGCAACAACATCTCCACCCCGCTGATCCTCAACACTGGGGCCCCACAAGGGTGCGTTCTGAGCCCTCTCCTGTACTCCCTGTTCACCCACGACGTCCGGGAGTCCGCACCTTAGGGTGGGGGTTCTGTCACACCTTTGTCATTGTATTTTGTGTTTTGTTATATGTTTGGGTAGGCCAGGGTGTGACATGGGTTTATATATGTTGTTTTCGTATTGGGGTTTGTATTATTTGAGATCATGGCTGATTAGGGGTGTTGTTAGGCTTGGCTGCCTGAGGCGATTCTCAATCAGAGTCAGGTGCTTATCGTTGTCTCTGATTGGGAACCGTATTTAGGGAGCCATAGTTTCGCTTTGTATTTCGTGGGTGATTGTACCTGTCTCTGTGTTGTAGTCACCAGATAGGCTGTAATTAGTTTCACATTCCGTTCTGTTGTTTTTGTATTTAGTTTCAGTTATTTCATGTACCGCGTTTTTCATTCATTAAAGTCATGAGTAACCAACACACTGCATTTCGGTCCGACTCTCTTCTTTCAACAGACGAACGCCGTTACACAGGGTGTGACATACACAGTCAAAACATTAAGGAACTGTCAGTCTCTCTCAGTTTTCTTCTTTTGAATTATATGTGGCCTAATATTTAAACATTTAGATGAGTGGGCAGTGGGGGAAACGTAAAATGCACTCATTTTAAATATGTAGTAATAAGGTATTATATAATCCAACGGTCATCTATAAGGAATTGATTCAATTAATTAATTTGTCTAATATATGTATCTATTCATTCACCACTAGGAAGGGTTCACTTAATTTTAAGGGTCCATAAAATAACATTTATAAGGCATTTAGGGGTAAGAATAAAAGATATACCTAAAACGTATTAAGCCCTTTAGTCCTTTCAATAAACCTTTTGGAATACCTTATTAATAAGAGCTGTCCTAACCTGTTAGAAGCTGTCAGCTGCAAGCACGCGTTTGCATGAATCTGCCTGCGTCAAAGTGTGGAAAATGGTTTGGAAATTATGAAGATGTATCAATCAATCGCATCGCCTGTCAGTGTAACGGAGTTTGTGAGCAAAATGAACATTTTGCCTTCTCTGGAAGATAATGGAAATAATATTCTTCTTATTGTTTTTCTTATTTTTTTATTGAACCACCTTTGTTTGATGAATAACCTTGCTTGAGACCTGATGACTTGATTTAGCTTGCCAAGCTAATGTATAGGCTTTAGCTCAGTGGGCTAACACAGTCTTGTAGTAAAAAGGAGACGTGGGTTTGAAACCCGGTGGGTCACACTGGCAGTTATAAATTGATCAAGCAATGCCAGGCAATGGCTAAATAGGTACTGTGTTAACTCTGAATGGAGGGAGTTTACACTTGATTTAAGAATTGGCAGTCCCATTCAAGCTCATTCCGATATCACTCGCTACCTGTAAATTTGGCTCCTGCTTCGCACCAGTCACTGCGATCTAAGACTTCCAAGACACACCATAATGCCGGAACAAGCCCGGTGCCCAACAGACTGATCAAGCCTCTCTCTAATACAAAACACCAGCCAAAATACTGTCCAACCACTACAGTTCACCTCCTGTTCTCAACTATAACTTCTTTAGAGGACATCAAAAATCCACCAACTCAAAATGTTGTAACACGATCTGTCAGATGCTTTAAGACAAGAGGACTCGCACCACGTTGTGGAGCCCCCAAATGACTGAGACATATTCCACACTTCAAGACACAGCCACGCAGAGCCTCTTGTGTCAAGTGGGCCACACACAGCAATAGAAGAGCTGTAACCAGTCAATCCTTCGAGTGAACCATTGCATCAGTACATCGATAGAGGTCTGGTTATGCTGCAGGTGGTCTCTCTGTTTATTGACTAACTCCCCTTATTTTTAGAGGGAGCACAGAGGGATATGTGCTAATCATGTTAATGGAAAAATTAAAACCCAAAGGACAGCCTGGTAGCTGGTTGGATGGCAACATCAGTGTTCTAGCCTTCACATGGTCAAGCCTGGAGTTATCACACTCATTGGGGACCTATGGAGCATACATGTCTGTACAGTACATGTGAGAAGTGATATTTTTTATTTAGGCTACTATAGCTCATATGATTGATATATAATTATTGCTGGTGCATTTTATACCGGCCGCCCCACAGCTGAGGGTAGGACAGCAAATACTTTCCATAAACTGCAGTGAGCTCAGTAATGCCGTACAACAAACTAGTAATATGTCGGAACCTAGTCTTCATTCTTCCAGTACCCAATGCACCTTCTGATATGTCCATTCATATTGTCCATGAACTTCAACCCAGTTAGCAGCATATGTTGAACGATTTGAGTGAGAACACCAACTTGGCACTGGCCCAAATGTGTGCCCACAGTGATTTCTCTGCTTGCGTTGATGTTTGAGGTGCTAGGAACACCATCAATTATATCCTTTCTGCCAGGGATGACAGGATGTCGATCTTCCTCTTCCTGCTCTGGACCCCCTGGACTCCTCCAGTGCCTGTTGTGTTCTTTGTCCTCATCAGAAGACACAGCATAGAGCCTGTGAGATCTGAGAGTGGCAGCTCTATATTGTTACATCCTACTTCTTCTAAGCAGCCTTCGAGTGACTCATGACTGCTGTCCATCCTCAAAATATGATCTGATTACCTGGCATTGGTATATTAATGAGGCATGCAGTTGCACAATAATTCAAACCCAGCATATTGATTTGAATCCCTTACATATTTTAGCAGTGGTGCCATCTGCACTGTGCTGCAAATCGCTGCATAGGATGATATGTTGGTTGTCTGAGAAAGTTCATGTTTCCCAAGACAGACACTTGCAGCATGCAAGTGAGTATATCCTCCAACCCCTTGGTGTTGAATTGGAGTAAACGAAATAGCTTAGCTCACTTTGTACCATATAGTCTGGATGGGCAGACAAATGCTGATCAGCTGCACAGGTGTGCTGAGTAAGAAATGCTGTAATGCTGTCCTCGGTGAGCAGGCTACTGCGGTGAGAGGAGCGGTCCAGGGATCTGAAATGACCAGGTGTGGGGAGCCGAGTTGTCCATGGTGCTGAAATGGGAGACACAATTGAGTTATAGTACACCGAGCTATCTATGGTGCTAGAGTTGCCAACATGGTACTTAGTGGCATTGTCCATGGCACTGTAATAGTAGCCAACACGGTACTATAGTACACCTTGCTGTCTATGTTGATGAATGGCCAATTTGGTACTTAGTGGAGCTGTTCATGGGTCTGAGATGAACAGCGCTCTGCTGTGTTGAATTGATCTGTCTTTGGTGCTGAAATGAGAGCTGTATGTCTTGCCATGGGTTTTCAACATAATTCATCGGATTCACATCAAAATTGCAGCGACCTAAAGTACTTAAGTAAAAATACTTTGAAGTATTTGGACTTTTTCTCAAATAGTATTTTGCTAACGTTTACCTGAGTCATTTTCTATTAAGGTATCTTTACTTTTACTCAAGAATGACAATTTTTTACTTTTTCCACCACTGCAAAATTGCAATATTGACAATATTATAACAACAAAAAACGTATCCCCTTTTTCTCCCCAATTTTGTGATATCCAATTGCGATCTTGTTTCGTTGCTGCAACTCCCCAACCGGCTCGGCAGAGGCGAAGGTTGAGTCATGCATCCTCCGAAACATGACCCGAAAAGCCGCACTTCTTAATCACCCACTCGATTAGCTGCACCAATGCTGCACCAATGTCTTGGAGGAAACACCATTTAACTGACGACCGAAATTAGCTAGCAGGCACCCGGCTGCCACAAGTAGTAGAGCGAAGTTAAGCCCCCGGGCCAGACCCTCCCCTAACCCGGATGACGCGGGGACAATCGTGGACTGCTCTATGTAATATATGTTATTGCATCTCAGCCGCATTTAACCCCCTAGAGTCAATTGACGCACCAGTGCAAAACAAATCCCATCAAAATCAATCCGTTTTGCTCAGGGACCACAAGTGTCATGGGACCCGTCTGAAGGTAAACGGCACCAGTTTTAAAAAACAAATGGAAGTGTGAAGGTAGTTTGGTGCCTACCCAAAAAATGGGGTTAAATAATGATGTGTTAAAAATATCTCCTAGATTTAGGACAGACACTTCAAAACCTTATTTCTTCGGATTATTTTTTTGACTGTCCTTGAATGTGTTATTTAATGTGTTTCTATGAGCTTTAGTAGTAAAAGCCTAAATCACAATTTTATAAAATAATTGTGTCATATTTTTTTTATATTCCTAAAGGGGTCCTACATTTCTAATTAAAATAGCTAAATGATAGATAGTATGATCATCTTAAAACAATTCCATGTCAGTTTAGACCCCCCCCCCCCAACGATTTATACGTTAAATACATTTTGATATATCATTTTTAACTTTTCTACTATAGCGTTTTTTATATTGTCACTCGCGACCTTTGGAGTCAAACATTTCACACATCCCCCAGTAATTAAGCGTTTTATATCTGCCGTTTACTGTCTGCATATTTAATGTACATTATGCCTGTTTGAATCATGTAACAGTACCTTTGGGGATATGGTGTCACCATGCATACATACTTTCATGAGAAATTAGAACCACTCTAGAAACTGAGAAACAAATTAGATTGCTGTAAGAGTGCTGCATTCAGATGGCTGAGCGCCACATCAAACCAACAGCTCTCTCTAGCAATAATGGAAAGCAAGCAAACATCTTTCAGTACCAAGGCAAACACTTCACCTGTTACTTGTGTGATTTTAATTGCCTAGCGGTGGTGGTGGCAGTGGTAAAGATGAAGACAGTGAATGATGAGCGTTCATTTGGCAGAAATGGGCTGGACCACTACCACCTCCCATTCAATCAATTTTGCAAACTAGCCCGGAGTTGTACGACGACCTGGGGAAATAGACGGTAGCCTGGCTGAGAACTCAAGCACACGCCGGCTTCATTCTGAAGCCCAAACTGACGTGCTGACTTCGGAACTTTGTCACACATAAAAATTAGACAGTAGAGAGAGACAGAGAGAGAGAGAGTCACTACAGCCCATATGTTAACGAAGGCCAGAAAGTATCACAAGAGAGTATCGTTCTTCGAAGAGGAGGACGAACAGTGCTGGATAGATGAAAACGACGGTGTGAATGAACATGACCTAATACCCGTTCAACAAGTCCGGAACTCGTCGGGATATTGTGCTTATAATATGTGAGTAAACTAGCCTACTGTCTATGGAGAACTCATATTAGGATTAACATGTTTACTTAAAACTGCAGAAATGTCATTAATTATTATTTTATGACACAGGCTACTTTAAATATACTTTTCTGCCTTTGGTCCAATGAAAAATCATAACTTGTCATGCGCTCTTCGAAGATCAAGACTATTCACATTTGTTGCACTGACATGTCATATAAAGTCGTCCGATACGAAGCTTTTAACCTGGTAGCTAATAGTGCAATGGTGTTGTTTTGGGCCAAACCCAAATGTAGAATTATATTCTATTGTCGTAATCTAGCTGCATTTTTTGGACATTGGCAGCGCTTGTGACAATACTTGCGCCACCTCGTTCGCTTGTCACACATGACATTGTGCAGACAAGAGAGCGTCAGTTTGGTTGATAATGCATGACATGCTGACTAGACCGCGTCCGCGTGCGCCATCGCATGTTCGTTTTGTCCACCCACACCAGACGCGATCAGGACACACAGGTTGAAAAATCAAAACGAACTCTGAGCCAACAATATTCATTTGGGGACAGTTCGAAAAGCATTAAACATGTATGGCAATTTAGCTAGCTAGCTTGCTTTTGCTTGCAAATTTGCCCTGGGATATAAACATTGGGTTGTCATCTTACCTGAAATGCACAATGTCCTCTACTCCTACAATTAATCCACAGATAAAAGGGGAAACAGAGTTTGTTTCTAATAATCTCTCCTCAATCAGGCTTCTTCTTCTTGGGTACAATGATTGAATAACATTTTTTGTGTACATTTATTTTGCGACGCGAGCGGTGTTGTCAGCGTATAAGCTGAAATGTAGCCTACATACACTACATGACCAAATGTATGTGGACACCTGCTCGTCAAACATCTCATTACAATATCATGGCCATTAAATGGAGATGGTCCCCCCTTTGCTTCAATAACAGCCTCTACTGTTCTGGGAAAGCTTTCCACTAGATGTTGGAATATTGCTGTGGGGATTTGCTTCCATTCAGCCACAAGAGCATTAGTGAGATCAGGCACTGATGTTGGACAATTAGGTCTGGCTTGCAGTCGGCGTTCAAATTCATCCCAAAGGTGTTCAATGGGGTTGAGGTCAGGGCTCTGTGTAGGCCAGTCAAGTTCTTCCACACCGATCTGGACAAACCGTTTCTGTATGGACCTCGCTTTGTGCATGGGGACATTGTCATGCTGCAACAGGAAAGGGCCCTCTCCGAACTCTTGCCACAAAGTTGAAAGCACAGAATCGTGTAGAATGTTATTGTATGCTGTAGCGTTAAGATTTCCCTTCACTGGAAGCAAGGGGCCTAGCCCGAACCATGAAAAACAGCCCCAGACTATTATTCCTCCTCAACTAAACTTTTCAGTTGGCACTATGCATTTGGGCAGGTAGCGTTCTCCTGGCAACCGCCAAACCCAGATTCGTCCGTCGGACTGCCAGATGGTGAAGCGTGATTCATCACTCCAGAGAACGCATTTCCACTGCTCCAGAGTCCAATGGTGGAAAGCTTTACACAGTTTGGAACTCGGTAGTAAGTGTTGCAACCGAGGACAGATCATTTTTACGCTCTACGCGCTTCAGTGGTCCCATTCTGTGAGCTTGTGTGGCTTACCACTTTGCGGCTGAGCTGTTGTTGCTCCTAGATGTTTCAACTTCACAATAACAGCACTTACAATTGACCGGGGCAGCTGTAGCAGGGCAGAAATTTTACAAACTGACTTGTTGGAAAGGTGGCATCCTATGACGGTGCCACGTAGAAAGTTTCTGAGCTCTTCAGTAAGGCCGTTCTACTGACAATATTGATCTATGGAGATTGCATGGCTGCGTGCTCGATTTTATACACCTGTCAGCAACGAGTGTGTCTGAAGTAGCCAAATCCACTAATTTGTCTACGTAGTTTTTGTGTATATACAGTTGAAGTCGGAAGTTTACATACACTTAGGTTGGAGTCATTAAAGCTCTTTTTTCTACCACTCTACAAACTTCTTGTTAACAAACTATAGTTTGGCAAGTCTACTTTGTGCATGACACAAGTAATTTTTGCAACAATTGTTTACAGACAGATTATTTCACTTAGAATTCACTGTATCACAATTCCAGTGGGTCAGAAGTTTACATACACTAAGTTGACTGTGCATTTAAACAGCTTGGAAAATTCCAGAAAATGATGTCATGGCTTTAGAAGCTTCTGATAGGCTAATTGACATAATTTGAGTCAATTGGAGGTGTACCTGTGGATGTATTTCAAGGCCTACCTTGAAACTCAGTGCCTCTGCTTGACATCAAAATCAAAAGAAATCAGTCAAGATCTCAGAAAATAATTGTAGACCTCCACAAGTCTGGTTCATCCTTGGGAGCAATTTCCAAATGCCTGAAGGTACCACGTTCATCTGTACAAACAATATACGCAAGTATAAACACCATGGGACCATGCAGCCGTCATACCGCTCAGGAAGGAGACTCGTTCTGTCTCCAAAAGTTGAACGTACTTTGGTGCACATCAATCACAGAACAACAGCAAAGGACCTTGTGAAGATGCTGGAGGAAACGGCAGTACAAAAGTATCTATCTATAGCCACAGTAAAACGAGTCCTATATCGACATTACCTGAAAGGCCGCTCAGCAAGACAGAAGCCACTGCTCCAAAACCACCATAAAAAAAGCAAGAACACGGTTTGCAACTGCTCATGGGGGCAAAGATGGTACTTTTTGGAGAAATGTCCTCTGGTCCGATGAAACAAAGATATAACTTTTTGAGCATAATGACCATTGTTATGTTTGGAGGGAAAAGGGGAGGCTTGCAAGCTGATGTACACCTTCCCAATCGTGAAGCATGGGGGTGGTAACATGTTGTGGGTGTGCTTTGCTGCAGGAGGGACTGGTGCACTTCACAAAATAGATGGCATCATGACAAAGGACAATTATGTGGATATATTGAAGCAACATCAAGATGTTAGTCAGGAAGTTGAAGCTTGGTCACAAATAGGTCTTCCAAATGGACAATGACCCCAAGCATACTTCCAAAGTTGTGGCAAAATGGCTTAAGGACAACGAAGTCAAGGTATTGGAGTGGCCATCACAAAACCCTGACCTCAATCTTATAGAACATTTGTGGGCAGAACTGAAAAAGCGTGTGCGAGCAAGGAGGCCGACAAAACTGACTCCAGTTACACCAGCTCTGTCAGGAGGAATGGGCCAAAATTCACCCAACTTTTTGTGGGAAGCTTGTAGAAGGCTACACGAAACATTTGACCCAAGTTAGACAATTTAAAGACAATGCTACCAACTAATTTAGTGTATGTTAACTTCTGACCCACTGGGAATGTGATGAAAGAAATACAAGCTGTATTAAATCATTCTCTCTACTAGTATTCTGACATTTCACATTCTTAAAATAAAGTGGTGATCCTAACAGGATTTTGCCTGTGCTTAGCCCTATTCCGTTTCTTATTATCCTAAAAAACTCCCTAGTCCTGCTGATGACAAGCATACCCATAACATGTGTTGTGTTGGATTTGCCAGAAACATAACACTTTGCCCTTAATACATTAAGTTAATTTCTTTGCCCCCAAAAATTCAGTTTTACTTTAGTTGTCAAAGTTTACCAGAATTGGACCCAGAAGCAGACCAGGACAAGGAGAGTAGGAAGAAGGTGAGTATTTATTTACAAGTGAATGTGAATGGGCAGCGGTGGTGAGTTGATGGGAGTAAATAGGTGGATCCAATGGGGTAGCGGAATCCTCCGACGACCAGGCGGGAATGGGGTAAATGATCCGGGTGAGTAACTGAAGACAGAACAAACGGAGGTAAGTTTAAGGCAAGCAATACGTAAAAAAAAAAAAAAAAAAAAAAAATTCTATCCAACTTGAGGCTGATACTATGGCACAACATACTGTTCATGGCTAACGATCCGGCAGGGAATGGATGTCATGTCAGAGCTTTTGAAGGGGAGAGGTGATGATCAGGACAGGTGTGCAGATTACTGATGGGATACAGGTGTGGGTGAACATCGATCTCCCAACTAGCTAATTCGCCCGGCAACCAGACAGGGTGCGTTCCAGGACACCGGAAACACACTCCAGGACAGAAACACAGGCAAACACAGACTCAGGAAGTGGGATTCGTGACGTTAGTGTCTAATTACAAACAGGATGCATGTTTTGTAATATTTTTATTCTGTGTTGGCTTTTTCTTTTCACTTTTCACTCTGTAATTTAGGTTACTATTGTGGAGTAACTACAATGTTGTTGATCCATCCTCAGTTATCTCCTATTACAGCCATTAAACTCTGTAACGGTTTTAAAGTCAGCATTGCCATCATGGTGAAATCCCTGAGTGGTTTCTTCCTCTCTGGCAACTGAGTTAGGAAGGGCGCCTGTATCTTTGTAGTGACTGGGTGTATTTATACACCATCCAATGTGTAATTAATAACTTCACCATGCACAAAGGGATATTCAATATCTGCTTTTTTTTACCCATCTACTAATAGGTGACTTGTTTTGCGAGGTATTGGAAAACCTCTCTGGTCTTTGTGGTTGAATCTATATTTGAAGTCCACTGCTCCACTGAGGGACCTTACATATAATTGTATGTGTGGGGTATAGATATGAGGTAGTCATTCAAAAATCTTGATAAACACAATTGCACACAGAGTGAGTCCATGCAACGTATTATGTAACATGTTAAGCACATTTTTACTCCTGAACTTATTTAGGCTTGCCATAACAAAGGGGTTGAATACTTATTGACACGAGACATATCTGCTTTTAATTTTTTATTCATTTGTAAAAATTTGACATGATGGGGTATTGTGTAGACCAGTGAAACTAAATCTAAATCTAATTGATTTAATATAAATTCAAGCTGTAACACAACAAAATGTGAAATAATAATGGGGTGTGAATACTTTCTGAAGCCACTTTACATCTAGCATTTACATTACATTTACATTTAAGTCATTTAGCAGACGCTCTTATACAGTCCTTTGGTAAGTCATGCAGTGTTTAACGTCCCTCTAACTATGGACGTAAACTCTGTGTTTTGGGTGTTTTGCAGTGTATAAACATTGTAACTAAAATACAATGTACAGCAGTAGATACTGTATATTAGATTAAGCATGAATCCAGTGTATAAATACATATGCAGTGTGTATAAACAGTGTAACTAAAATACAATGTACAGCAGTAGATACTGTATATTAGATTAAGCAATAGCATGAATCCAGTGTATAAATACATATGCAGTGTGTATAAACAGTGTAACTAAAATACAATGTACAGCAGTAGATACTGTATATTAGATTAAGCAATAGCATGAATCCAGTGTATAAATACATATGCAGTGTGTATAAACAGTGTAACTAAAATACAATGTACAGCAGTAGATACTGTATATTAGATTAAGCAATAGCATGAATCCAGTGTATGAATACATATGCAGTGTGTATAAACAGTGTAACTAAAATACAATGTACATGTTACGTCTTGGTCATTGTATCTTGTGTTTTTGTTATATGTTTGGGTAGGCCAGGGTGTGACATGGGTTTATATGTTGTATTTCGTATTGGGGTTGTATTAATTGGGAGTGTGTATTATTAGGGGTGTGTCTAGTTAGGCTTGGCTGCCTGAGGCGATTCCTAATTGGAGTCAGCTGATTCTCGTTGTCTCGGATTGGGAACCGTATTTAGGCAGGCTGAGTGCGCGTTGTATTTCGTGGGTGATTGTACCTGTCTCTGTGTTAGTCACCAGATAGGCTGTAATTAGTTTCACTCGTTTGTTGTTTTTGTATTTTCAGTTATTTCATGTACATCATTTTCTTCATTAAAAGTCATGAGTAACCTACACGCTGCATTTCGGTCTGACTCTCTCCAAACAACAGACGAACTTCGTTACAGAATCACCCACCACCATTCACAGACCGAGCAGCGTGTGAACTGGCAGGATCTAAAGGAGGACGCTATGGACGGCAGAAGCAGGGATTATACGACGTGGGAAGAAATCGACAGGTGGTCGGCCGACCCAGAGCGAGTGCAGGAGCCCGCCTGGGATTCCCTACAGCAATGCGAAGAGGGCTATACACGTATGGAATCGAGAAGGAAAGCATTGCTATACAGAGCGAAAACCGAAGGTAACAGGGGAAAGCGCAGAGAGAGAGTGGCTGAGTCAGGAAACAGACCTGAGCCTACTCTCCCTGTTAATAGTGAAGAGCAGTTGCAATGGGAGAGACTGCATCATTTGGAGATTTGGACATGGGAGGAGGAATTAGACGGTCAAGGACCCTGGGAGCAGCCGGGAGAATATAGCCGTCCCAAGGAGGAAATAGAGGCACCTAAAGCGGAGAGGCGCATGTATGAGGAGGCAGCACGTCGACGCGGTTGGAAACCGGAAAGTCACCTCCCAAAAAATATGGGGGGGGCTAAAAGGGAGAATAGTTATGCCAGGTAGGAAACCTGCGCATACTCCCTGTGCTCACCATTGGGCTAGAGAGACCGGGCAGGCACCGTGTTATGCTATGGAGGGCATGGTGTTTCCAGTGCGGGTGCAGAGCCAGCTGCGACACATACCAGCCCTTCCTATTGGCCGGACTAGAGTGGGTATCGAGCCAGGTAAGCTTGGGCAGGCTCGGTGCTCAAGAGCTCCAGTGCGCTTGCACGGTCCGGTCTATCCAGAGCCACCTCTACACACCAGTCCTCCGGTAGCAGCTCCCCGCACCAGGCTTCCTGTGCGTGTCCTCGCGCCAGTACCACCAGTTCCAGCACCACGCATCAGGCCTCCAGTGCGCCTCGCCTGTTCAGCGCAGCCAGTGCTTTTCTCCCCTCCTGCGCTGCCGAAGTCTCCTGCTTGTTTAGCGCAACCAGAGCTGTTCTCCTCTCCTGCGCTGCCGGAGTCTCCCGCTTGTTTAGCGCAGCCAGAGCCTTTCTCCTCTCCTGCGCTGCCGGAGTCTCCTGTCTGTCCAGCGCCACTAGTGCTACCAGTCGGCCCAGCGCATCCAGTGCGCCTCGCCTGTTCAGCGCAGCCAGAGCCTTTCTCCTCTCCTGCGCTGCCGGAGTCTCCTGTCTGCTCAGCGCCGCCAGTGCTCCCAGTCGGCCCAGCGCGTCCAGTGCGCCTCGCCTGTTCAGCGCAGCCAGAGCTTTTCTCCTCTACTGCACTGTTGGAGTCTCCCGCCTGTTCAGCGCAGCCAGAGCCTTTCTCCTCTCCTGCGCTGCCGGAGTCTCCTGTCTGCCCAGCGCCGCCAGTCGGCCCAGCGTCGCCAGTCTGCCAGGATCCGCCAGAAGTGCCAGTCTGCCAGGATCCGCCAGAAGTGCCAGTCTGCCAAGATCTTCTAGATCGGCCAGACAACCTGAATCATCCAGGTCCACCAGCCAGCCAGGATTTACCGGAGCCTACTACCTGCCTAAGCTTCCTCTCAGTACTGAGCTTCCTTTCAGTACTAGGCTTCCTCTCTGTACTGGGCTCCCTCTCAGTACCGGGCTTCCCCTCTGTCCTGAGATGCTCCTCTGTCCTGAGCTGCCCTGCTGTCCTGAGATGCCCCTCTGTCCCGAGCTGCCCCTCTGTCCCGAGCTGCCCCTCTGTCCCGAGCTGCCCCTCTGTCCTGAGATGCCCCTCTATCCTGAGATGCCCCTCTGTCCCGAGCGGCCCCTCTGTCCCGAGCTGCCCCTCTGTCCCGAGCTGCCCCTCTGTCCCGAGCTGCCCCTCTGTCCCGAGCTGCCCCTCTGTCTCGAGCTGCCCCTCTGTCCCGAGCTGCCCCTCGGTCCCGAGCTGCCCCTCAGTTATGTGGGGATCAGGGTGAGGACTATTAGGCCATGGTCGGCGGAGAAGGTGGATTATCCTAGGACGCGAAGGGGAGGAACTAGGACATTTATGGAGTGGGGTCCACGTCCCGAGCCAGAACCGCCACCATGGACAGACGCCCACCCGGACCCTCCCTATGCTCTTGAGGTGCGGCCCGGAGTCCGCACCTTAGGGGGGGGTTCTGTCACGCCTTGGTCATTGTATCTTGTGTTTTTGTTATATGTTTGGGTAGGTCAGGGTGTGACATGGGTTTATATGTTGTATTTCATATTGGGGTTGTATTAATTGGGAGTGTGTATTATTAGGGGTGTGTCTAGTTAGGCTTGGCTGCCTGAGGCGATTCCTAATTGGAGTCAGCTGATTCTCGTTGTCTCTGATTGGGAACCGTATTTAGGCAGCCTGAGTGCGCGTTGTATTTCGTGGGTGATTGTACCTGTCTCTGTGTTAGTCACCAGATAGGCTGTAATTAGTTTCACTCGTTTGTTGTTTTTGTATTTTCAGTTATTTCATGTACATCATTTTCTTCATTAAAAGTCATGAGTAACCTACACGCTGCATTTCGGTCTGACTCTCTCCAAACAACAGACAAACTTCGTTACAGTACAGCAGTAGATACTGTATATTAGATTAAGCAACAGCATGAATCCAGTGTATAAATACATATGCAGTATGTATAAACAGTGTAACTAAAATACAATGTACAGCAGTAGATACTGTATATTAGATTAAGCTATAGCATGAATCCAGTGTATACATACATATGCAGTGTGTATAAACAGTGTAACTAAAATACAATGTACAGCAGTAGATACTGTATATTAGATTAAGCAATAGCGTGAATCCGGTGTATAAATACATATGCAGTGTGTATAAACAGTGTAACTAAAATACAATGTACAGCAGTAGATAGTGTATATTAGATTAAGCAATAGCATGAATCCAGTGTATAAATACATATGCAGTGTGTATAAACAGTGTAACTAAAATGCAATGTACAGCAGTAGATACTGTATATTAGATTAAGCAATAGCATAAATCCAGTGTATAAATACATATGCAGTGTGTATAAACAGTATAACTGAAATACAATGTACAGCAGTAGATACTGTATATTAGATTAAGCAATAGCAGGAATCCAGTGTATAAATACATATGCAGTGTGTATAAAAAGTGTAACTAAAATACAATGTACAGCAGTAGATACTGTATATTAGATTAAGCATGAATCCAGTGTATAAATACATATGCAGTGTGTATAAACAGTGTAACTAAAATACAATGTACAGCAGTAGATACTGTATATTAGATTAAGCATGAATCCAGTGTATAAATACATATGCAGTATGTATAAACAGTGTAACTAAAATACAATGTACAGCAGTAGATACTGTATATTAGATTAAGCAATAGCATGAATCAAATGTATAAATACATATGCAGTGTGTATAAACAGTGTAACTGAAATAAAATGTACAGCAGTAGATACTGTATATTAGATTAAGCAATAGCATGAATCCAGTGTATAAATACATATGCAGTAGATAAACAGTGTAACTAAAATACAATATTACAGCAGTAGATACTGTATATTAGAGCTTGAATCCAGTGTATAAATACATATGCAGTGTGTATAAACAGTGTAACTAAAATACAATGTACAGCAGTAGATACAGTATATTAGATTAAGCATGAATCCAGTGTATAAATACATATGCAGTATGTATAAACAGTGTAACTAAAATACAATGTACAGCAGTAGATACTGTATATTAGATTAAGCATGAATCCAGTGTATAAATACATATGCAGTGTGTATAAACAGTGTAACTAAAATACAATGTACAGCAGTAGATACAGTATATTAGATTAAGCAATAGCATGAATCCAGTGTATAAATACATATGCAGTGTGTATAAACAGTGTAACTAAAATACAATGTACAGCAGTAGATACTGTATATTAGATTAAGCAATAGCATGAATCCAGTGTATAAATACACATGCAGTGTGTATAAACAGTGTAACTAAAATACAATGTACAGGAGTAGATACTGTATATTAGATTAAGCATGAATCCAGTGTATAAATACATATGCAGTGTGTATAAACAGTGTAACTAAAATACAATGTACAGCAGTAGATACTGTATATTAGATTAAGCAATAGCATGAGTCCAGTGTATAAATACATATGCAGTGTGTATAAACAGTGTAACTAAAATACAATGTACAGCAGTAGATACTGTATATTAGATTAAGCAATAGCATGAATCCAGTGTATAAATACATATGCAGTGTGTATAAACAGTGTAACTAAAATACAATGTACAGCAGTAGATACAGTATATTAGATTAAGCATGAATCCAGTGTATAAATACATATGCAGTATGTATAAACAGTGTAACTAAAATACAATGTACAGCAGTAGATACTGTATATTAGATTAAGCATGAATCCAGTGTATAAATACATATGCAGTGTGTATAAACAGTGTAACTAAAATACAATATACAGCAGTAGATACAGTATATTAGATTAAGCAATAGCATGAATCCAGTGTGTATAAACAGTGTAACTAAAATACAATGTACAGCAGTAGATACTGTATATTAGATTAAGCAATAGCATGAATCCAGTGTATAAATACATATGCAGTGTGTATAAACAGTGTAACTAAAATACAATGTACAGCAGTAGATACTGTATATTAGATTAAGCAACAGCATGAATCCAATGTATAAATACATATGCAGTGTGTATAAACAGTGTAACTGAAATACAATGTACAGCAGTAGATACAGTATATTAGATTAAGCAATAGCATGAATCCAGTGTATAAATACATATGCAGTGTGTATAAACAGTGTAACTAAAATACATTGTACATCAGTAGATACTGTATATTAGATTAAGCAATAGTATGAATCCAGTGTATAAATACATATGCAGTGTGTATAAACAGTGTAACTAAAATACAATGTACAGCAGTAGATACTGTATATTAGATTAAGCATGAATCCAGTGTATAAATACATATGCAGTGTGTATAAACAGTGTAACTAAAATACAATGTACAGGAGTAGATACAGTATATTAGATTAAGCATGAATCCAGTGTATAAATACATATGCAGTGTGTATAAACAGTGTAACTAAAATACAATGTACAGCAGTAGATACTGTATATTAGATTAAGCAATAGCATGAGTCCAGTGTGTAAATACATATGCAGTGTGTATAAACAGTGTAACTAAAATACAATGTACAGCAGTAGATACTGTATATTAGATTAAGCAATAGCATGAATCCAGTGTATAAATACATATGCAGTGTGTATAAACAGTGTAACTAAAATACAATGTACAGCAGTAGATACAGTATATTAGATTAAGCATGAATCCAGTGTATAAATACATATGCAGTGTGTATAAACAGTGTAACTAAAATACAATGTACAGTAATATACATATTATGATGAGCTACATTGGGATTATAGTAGTTAAATTCACAGTGTGAAACAGGAAGTTCAATGTCTCTAGCATATAGCAGTGTTGGGTGTGTGCGTGCGTGTGTTTGTGAATATGAGGTGTTTGTGATGGCTTGTGTGTGTTTGTGTGAGTGAGTGTGCATCAACTGGTAGACGGTTAGTGGTGACTGTTCAACAGTCTGATGGCCTGGTAATAGAATCTGTTTTTTAGTCTCTGATGCACCTGTACTGCCTACGTCTGTCAGACGGTAGCGAAGTGAACAGTCTGTGGCTGAGGTCCTTCTTGGCCTTCCTCTGACACCGGGTGCTGTAGATGTCTGGGAGGGCAGGCAGCGTGTCTCAGGCAATTCGTTGTGCTGCCTGCACCAACATCTGGTGAAACTATTGCTTTTAAAATATTTTTTTTCAAATGAAACAGTTAACATCTAATAGTCAAATCATAGTGTAAAAGAAGGTGAGCTGGTTCTACCTTTTTTGGCCATTTTCCGGTGTTTTGTGGTGGAAAACTGAGCAGGTTGAGCACAACACGATAACCCTGTTACCCCTAGATAGACAGGCTAGAAATGTTTTATAAATTTCTTTGTTCAAGTGAAGCTTGCATTGAATTGCCCCTCCCTGTTGCACACAACAAGGGGACTTATGCTACGGTTAAACCTGTGACTTTTTTGGGCACTTAATAGGCACTTAGTAGTAATTTTATTTAACCTCGCAAAATGGTTGAACATGTGCTCTTTATGAATGTTAAAATTAGGTTAAATAATATGTTTTTTTTTTTATCACCAAGTTGCACTACTAATTGATGGCGCAATCCTACTACTGTATGTGTTTTTACACATTTTTACACATTGGATTGGGGTTCTAATTATGGTGCAAAGCAACTGTATTGTCAAAACAAAAATCCTTGGTAGTTTGTTCCAGCGCAGTGGTAATATTTCCCTTTCCTGACTAAATTGGACAAATTCTGACCTGGCATATGCTTTCTTTCGGACCTAAGGTATATCAGACAGGCTACAGGACCAGTGATTTATTAATGAATGTAAATAACAGACCTGTTCAAAATGTTGTCCTGAACAAAATGCAGTCCTGTCACTCAAAGTCCCATTGCAGCTTACTTGTACTAAAATCCTCTGGAGTGTCATGGAAATACTGTAGGTCTACAATAGTAATTAGTACAATAATAAGGCCTCACAATAGACTAACATACTGTCTAGTAGGTGTACTTGTACGTTAAGCAGCCTCAGAAACAGGAGACAGGCTCCTGCACTATGGGCCGTTCAGGATCTGACAAGGCTACTTACAATAGCGATTGAGGCCTTTGTATTGTATAATTAGTTGGGGCCGAACCTGTGACTAAATGGCTTTGTCAGGTCCAGGCATTTTCTTAGGCAGTGTATCAGGCCAGTCAGTGTCCCCACCAGCTGTGACTGTAAAAAAGGCCTGTACCTTTGACTTTACCCGATGCCGAAGTTTGGCTGCCGCCTAAGTTATCAGTGTGTTTACTGTTTACTATTCAGGGCCAGTGAAAATTGTCGAAGCAGCGAGTAGAGATGGAGAAGCTATGGCAGCGGATGTCAGTCGGTTGAGAGATCCTGAAACACTAACCATGAAGGTTGATTTACTGCGCAGGTGACTAATTTTACAGGACAAACTAACAAAAATGTATGAAACTGGACATTGTCAAAGCGGCTAAAAGATTATTGGATCTCCAGGATTTCACGGCTGAAACAATGCAGGGTATACTGTCTGAAGATGCTTCCCCTCTCAGGCCTCAGAGCCTGTGTAGGAATCTTGAGTACTTTTTACTAAGTGAAGGAGTACATGAACTTTTGTTTAGTTTTTTGAAAATTACATTAGTGTGTCCTATTTTTATTGTTTATTTATTTATTGTTAAAGGATCTCAGTTTTTACCCCACCCAGTAGGTGGCAGCAATACAGCTATTTGGATGTAGTATGTCAATAAAATCTTAAAGAAGAAGATTGTGCATTCATCCCTTGTGGGTTTTACGTTTCCTGTCTTCCTTGTAGGCCAAGTGTTTCCTCAAGTAAGTTTAGAGTTCCCTGCTTTCCCAGTAGGTCCAGTCTATCTTGCCCCCTCGGTAGGTCAAGAGTATCTCGGCCCTTTGTTAGGTCAGATGTATCCTTCTCCCCCAGTATACTCTGGTTTTTAAAAAATGTTATCTTTCTTTTTTTCTACTTTTTACCCCTTTTTATCCCCAATTTCGTTATTTCCAATTGGTAGTTACAGTCTAGTTCCATCGCTGCAACTCACGTACGGACTCGGGAGAGGTGATGGTCGAGAACCATGCATCCTCGAAACATGGACCTGCCAAGCCGCACTGCTTCTTGATACACTGCTCGCTTAATCCGGAATCCAGCCATACAACTGGCGACCGAAGTCAACGTGCATGCGCCCAGCCCGCCACAGGAGTCATGATGTGTGTTTTGTCCTACTTTTTAATTTTTAATCCCAGCCCCCATCCCCTCAGTAGGCCTTTTCCCTTTTGCTAAACTGTCATTATAAATAAGAATTTGTTCTTAACTGACTTGCCTAGTTAAATAAAGGTTAAATAAAATGTATTAATTAATTGTATAAAATATTCTGGGCCCTCAGTTTCCTGCGCCATTGTGCTCAGAAATAACACAGTTGTGGGCATTTGTGCAAGAGGTCATTAGGTAGGCCTGCTTCTTTGCGTAATCAGGTGCTTACTCAACATTGACAGGAGTGCTCTAAACCAAAGACAATGACTAAATTGACAACTCATAAATAAAATGAAATAAACCAAAACTTGTTTCTCAGAATCATAGGTTGTGCATTCTGCAAACAATGTGTCGACTCCGACAATAAGGATGGTAAAAGACTGGAATAATAGTATTTTGAATGCATTAACATAAATCACCGTACCAAACAAACGTTGTAGATTAGAAATTGTAGCAATGAACTGTAAATGCGCTACTGGTGATACAGTGTATGTAATGGGGATTTGATAGACACTAACAATCAAACGCAAACAAATCAAATTAAATCAAAGTTTATTTGTCGCGTGTGCCGAATACAACTGACAGTGAAATGCTTACTTACAGGCTCTAACCAATGGTGCCAAAAAAAGGTATGTGTGTGTGTGTGTGTAGGTAAGTAAAGAAATAAAACAACAGTAGAAAGACATTTGAGAAAATAGAAACAGGGCTACAGTGGGGCAAAAAAGTATTTAGTCAGCCACCAATTGTGCAAGTTCTCCCACTTAAAAAGATGAAAGGCCTGTAATTTTCATCATAGGTACACTTCAACTATGACAGACAAAATGAGAAAAAAAACAGAAAATCACATTGTAGGATTTTAATGAATTTATTTGCAAATTATGGTGGAAAATAAGTATTTGGTCACCTACAAACAAGCACGATTTCTGGCTCTCACAGACCTGTAACTTCTTCTTTAAGAGGCTACTCTGTCATCTACTCGTTACCTGTATTAATGGCACCTGTTTGTACTTGTTATCATAAAAGACACATGTCCACAACCTCAAACAGTCACAATCCAAACTCCACTATGGCCAAGACCAAATGTATTAAAACACACTGTTTTTAAATCAAGGTCTACAGTAACCTCCACAGCACTCTGCAGGGTAGCACAATGGTGTAGCCGGAGCACAGCTAGCTTCTGTCCTCTTCTGGGTACATTGAGTTCAATACAAAACCTACAAAACCTTATACTATTGCACTGTTGGAGCTAGGAACACAAGCATTTCGCTACACCCGCAATAACATCTGCTAAGTATGTGTATGTGACCAATAAAATTTGATTTGATTAGATTTTTAGGAGGCTCATGGTTCTCACCCCCTTCCATAGACTAAACAGTAATTATTACAATATCCGGAGGACGTCCTCCAACCTATCAGAGCTCTTGCAGCATGAACTGACATGTCCTCACAATCAAAGGATCAGATAATTAATCACTACTGAAAGCATAAGCCTCAGTTAGCTAGCACTGAAGTGTATACAATGTGTTGAGTAGTTGACTCAAAGATAGAGAAAGACAATAGTTGAACCGTTTTGAATAAATTAATTTAAAAAATAAAGGAGACGCAAGAGAGCGAGAGAGAAACATTTCATAGCCAAAACAATTAAACTCAGTTTTTCACAATTCCTGACATTTAATCCTCTGTCTTAGGTCAGTTAGGATCACCACATTATTTTAGGAATGTCAAATGTCAGAATAATAGTAGAGAGAATGATTTGTTTCAGTTTTATTTCATTCCTCACATTCCCAGTGGGTCAGAAGATTACATACACTCAATTAGTATTTGGTAGCATTGACTTAAAATTGTTTAACTTTGGTCAAGCGTTTCGGGTAGCCTTCCACAAGCTGGGTGAATTTTGGCCCATTCCTCCTGACAGAGCTGGTGTAACTGAGTCAGGTTTGTAGGCCTCCTTGCTCACACATGCTTTTTCAGTTCTGTCTACACATTTTCTATGGGATTGAGGTCAGGGCATTGTGATGGCCACTCCAATACCTTGACTTTGTTGTCCTAAAGCCATTTTGCCACAACTTTGGAAGTATGCTTGGGTTCATTGTCCATTTGGAAGACCCATTTGCGACCAAGCTTTAACTTGTCTGATGTCTTGAGATGTCATGCTTCAATATATTCACATAATTGTCCTTCGTCATGATGCCATCTATTTTGTGAAGTGCACCAGTCCCTCCTGCAGCAAAGCACCCCCACAACATGATGCTACCACCCTCGTGCTTTACAGTTGGGATGGTGTTCTTCGGCTTGCAAGTCTCCCCATTTTTCCTCCAAACATAACGATGGTCGTTATGGCCAAATAGTTCTATATTTGTTTCATCAGACCAGAGGACATTTCTCCAAAAAGTACTATCTTTGTCCCCATGTGCAATTTCAAACCGTTGTCTGGATGTTTTATGGGGGTTTTGGAGCAGTGGCTTCTTCCTTGCTTAGCGGCCTTTCAGGTTATGTTAATATAGGACTTGTTTTACTGTGGATATAGATACTTTTATACCTGTTTCCTCCAACATCTTCACAGGGTCCTTTGCTGTTGTTCTGGGATTGATATGCACTTTTCGCACCAAAGTATGTTCATCTCTAGGAGACAGAACGTGTCTCCTTCCTGAGCAGTTTGACCGCAACTCCAATTGACTCAAATTATGTCAATTAGCCTGTCAGAAGCTTCTAAAGCCATGACATCATTTTCTGGAATTTTCCAAGCCGTTTAAAGGCACAGTCATCTTTTGACCCAGTGGAATTGTGATACAGTGAATTATAAGTTAAATAATCTGTCTGTAAACAATTGTTGGAAAAATCACTTGTCATGCACAAAGTAGAAGTCCTAACCGACTTGTCAAAACTATAGTGTGTTAACAAGACATGTGTGGAGTGGTTGAAAAACGAGTTTTAATATATAACCTAAGTGTATGCAAACTTCTGACTTCAACTGTATATACTGTATTCTATCCTATTCTACTGTATCTTAGTCTATGCCGCTCTGACATTGCTCTTCCAAAGATTTATATATTCTTAATTCCTTTCCTTTACTTTAGAGTTGTGTGTATTGTTGTAAAATTGTTTGATATTACATTCAGTACAATACAAAACCTTGTTAGATATTACTGCACTGTTGGAGCTAGAAACACAAGCATCTACACATCTACTAACATCTAACATCTACTAAACACGTGTATGTGACAAATAACATTTTGTTTTATTTGTACAAATACTTACCAAATACCCTTGGATATTATTAAGCCAAAATCAAAAATCAAATGTGCCTTATGCCTATGACTCTCATCTCTGGAAAGAGCAATTGCTCAGATTCAAACCTGGCTGAGAAACCCATGATATGTCAGTGCAAACTGTAGTTGTATTACTCATGCATCTGTTGTGTTTCATTAAAATGGTATTAACGCCAGGAGGCTTTCTCACTTGGTATGTGTGGCGCTCTGTCACTGGCTCACCTCTCACTGAGACGGCTGGGGTGGCTGGGTTCTAATGAATACACTGCTGTCCGGCTGCCACTCTCCATTCTGTTGTGAAAGTCGGGGTGGTGTGGGGTGGTGGAATTACGTGGCTGTGGGTCAAGGAACAACAGAGACTGTGCAGACAGCAAAGATGATACCCTAGATGAGCCCTTATGCCAGAACGTAACATTAGCTCCGAGCTTATATTACTGGTCTCTTTGAATGGTGAAGGGTCTTTTAGTAGACTTTGTAAAACAGGGCTACAACTGAAGTCATCTATTTATAGTTGAAGGACAAAGCAGCTTGTTTTAACTTGTAGAGGGGCAATTTTCTTTATTTTTTGGTAGTAAAACTTGGTGGGAGGTATGTTTGCAAAAGTCAAGGCTCTTCACAGAGGAAGTAACCATGATGTTGTTTTCTCCGTCTCTGCAAGGAAAAGGGCGGCGGACCTTGAGCTCCCCGGCCAGCGGCGGATGACAGGGGCGCGGGAGAAGGGTCGTCGACCAGCGATGCGTGGGCCGGCCTTCATGTTCAACGACCACACCACCAGCATGACCGCCGAGGAGGAGCGCTTTCTGGACGCCGCCGAGTATGGCAACATCCCTGTGGTCCGCAAGATGCTGGAGGAGTCCACCACGCTCAATGTCAACTGTGTGGACTACATGGGCCAGAATGCATTGCAGCTTGCGGTGGGCAACGAGCATCTGGAGGTGATGGAACTGCTCTTGCGGAGGGACAACCTGGCACGCATCGGTGACGCCTTACTCCTGGCTATCTCAAAAGGGTATGTTAGGATCGTGGAAGCCATCTTGGCCCATCCATCCTTCCAAGCCAGCGAGCGGCTGACGCGGAGTCCGTGTGAGCTGCAGGACGATGACTTCTACTCGTATGACGAGGATGGCACACGCTTCTCGCCCGACATCACCCCCATCATTCTGGCTGCACACTGCCAGAAGTACGAAGTGGTACACATGCTGCTGTTGAAGGGCGCTCGCATTGAGCGGCCACATGACTACTTTTGCAAGTGCCCAGAATGCACCGAGAAACAGGGCAAAGACGCTTTCAGCCACTCACGTTTGCGCATCAATGCCTACCGGGGCCTGGCTAGCCCGGCATACCTTTCGCTGTCTAGCGAGGACCCGGTGCTCACCGCGCTGGAGCTCAGCAATGAACTGACCAAGTTGGCCAACATCGAGAAGGAGTTCAAGGTAGGACACTTTTGAGCTACTTGCACTCAGGATTGCAAAATTCTGGAAACGTTCCTAAATTCAGTTAAAAAAATAACAATCTATTTCTAAGAACGTTCTCAACATTGTTTGGTTTTTCAGAAAAACCTAGGAATTTGGGGAAATGTACAGAATTTTGCAAACCTTCTACTCAGAAGCTTAATGTTCAATGTCTGTTGTTATTTTCTGCATATATTTTGATGGCATAACCATGTTTGATTGGTTTCTTGGCATAGTATCTACTAGGGCTGGGCGATATGGCCAAAATTCAAATTTCAGTGTTTCCTAGGGGACCCTATAACCTTTGACTACATTAAATCTTTATTCATATAGCCAACATATTCATGCTTCGCACATTCCTCTTTGATTTAGAAGATACTGTTGCACAAACAACATGCTGATTTAAGCCTCTACCAGTACTGGTATCAGGCTGTATTAGCAAGCTACGTTTGCTCTGACTCAGTACTTTTATTAGCTAGTTAGCTAGCCAGCGAACTAGTGATTAGCATTAGTGGCTAAAACAACTTAGCTTAACTTGCTAAGAAAATACAAACTAGCTGTTTGCAGATGTAAGAAACACAAACTAATACTGTAATTATAGAACGCTTGTGGATGTATATTAAGGTCAAAGTGGAAACAACGTCGTTGACCATGCAGACTGAACGAAAATGTCTCGTAGTCAAGCAAAAACAAATGCGCTCCTTGAGTGACAGGGGTTGGGACAAGGTCTGTGTGGAAAGCGGCTTGGAGAGAGAGAGAGCGGAGAGGGATGACTCAAGTAGTGGAGTAAACTATAAAAATGCGTGTTACACATGCCGTATCACATTTAACAAACCAAACATTAAAATACCGTTATAGAAGGTAAAGTAAAAATCCAAACCGGTCCGTGTATAAATACCGGTATATAGTAAAATACGGTATATCTCCCAGCCCTAGTACCTACAAGATTGATGATTGTTATCAGGTAAAGTCTTGTACAATAGCAATGTGTTGATGCTGCTTAACTGCTCCTTTAATTTCTGCCTCATGTTTTCATTTAACACCGATGTTGTCATGTAATGAATCTTCAACCTGTGTGTGTATGTGTGTTATGCTGCTGCCACCACCAGGATAAAAAGAGCCATAAAAAAGAGACCATGCAGCACAATTGCTTCTCCCTGGTAAATATGTTTAATTACATCAATTCATTGACATTGCAGATAAACATTCTGAAATAGACTTGAATTACAAGAGCAGTTAATGGGAGATATGGGGGGAACGAACATGTCCTCTTAAGAACTTTGATTTTTGTGTATTGCTTGTAAAAATGAGTTCACTTGAACCACATTGCCACAAAAGCTTGTTATCTAAATTTGCTAAGGTGTCCCATGCTGTTAAACATATGAAACATTAACAACCATTTTGAGCTTGTATGATGCAACAAGCTACACTGAATTTGTTTGAAATTAGAACATTTTAGGAAAGGATGCTTGTTTGTAGTCTGGATACCAGTCTTTTTAGCTAACATTCCACTCCTTGCCACTCCCCACTGGGCACAAACTGGTTAGATCAATGTTGTTTCAACATAATTTGTCAATGTATTGTGAGGTGGAATCTACATGGAAAATACATTGGATTTGAAAAAGTCAAAACTGTTGTTTTGAGAGGGAAATTACATTGACAAACCTTGCATAAAATATGTTGCATTTCTACCTTTGAAACAATGTCAGATCTTCAATGTAATGTCCACTGTAAGAAAAAAACTATAGGCTGGGCACCACCTCCTACTGGAAAGTTGATCTACCTATAGATAACCTTTGGTATCCCATCCAGGGTTTTAACCAAGCCCGGTCCTGCTTAGTTTTGATATCTGTCACCAACTGTTACCAATGTGCTATCGTGAGGATGATTGTTGAAAAATCTCAACTTAGTAGATTCACTGGTGATATCAAAGTCATTCCAAAGTGTAGGTTTAACAGAGCAAATGAAATGTAACCATACTGTATATCATCAATGATTCTATTTAGGCCTGTATGGGATTTGTGAAGTCATCAACAGCTATTGTTCAAATTCAACCCAGGATTAAACTAAAAATAGACAATATATATAGTCCTAGGTTTTCACACGTTACATAGCTCAATATCCGGCCTCATACAGGGCTTGTTATCTTTTTGCTCTGAAACCGGTTTTCTTCCATCTGTTCTCTGAATTGTCATTTTGCCTCCCTCTGTGAGAGATCATATCAGAACATGTTCTAGTGAATCAAGCGCAGTAAATGGTTCACTGCCTCTTACCACATGGTGCAATGCTTCACTTTACAGTTGGATCACAATGTTCAGTTATAAGTAACTGGAAATGTAGGAATCGGACTTGCCTAAAACGGGATTCAAATTGTCTCCCATTCTATTCTGTCAATGGACAGATGGATTACGACAATCGATCACAATTAGAAAGAATAAAGCATTAGACATGAACAAAGTGGCAGAACAAAGTACACTCTGAACGTCGAGTTGTTCCATGGAAATTAAATCAAGAATAAATGCTCTCAGCAAACAATCACATTTGGACTGTTCTCCATGCTCCTATCTGGCAGGCAGTACCGGTGCATCAAGGCTTAGACCAACAGACTCTTAAACTGCTTCTATCCTTTGGCCATAAGACTGTTAAATGGCTAACAACTACTGCTCCCCCTCACACCTACGCTGCTGCTAAAATGATTTTTGAAATGTTTATTATTGAATATTAAAACATACAATCTACTTGCAGTGAAGCCGCTTAACATTTACATTAGATTCAGACATCTAACAGATACCCATCCAGAGCGACTCACAGAAGCAACCAAGGTCAACGCCCTGCTCAAGAGCACGTTGACAGATCTCTCACAAGGTCAAAAACTGGACCTGTCATTCTATTGTCATTCTATTGTCGTTCTATCTCTAGCCCAGCAAATCCACTCCCACTTGTCTCCAATCTAATCGAATCCACAGATTGCGAGTTGAAGATTAATACTTTTACTAAGAGTGACCGACCATGTCTCTCCAGATCTCCCAACAATGCTATGTCTAGGGTCAATTTTAGATTAATGTTATGCTTTTTCAGCCATTCCTGAACTTGAGACTGTGTATCCTCACAACATAATCTGAAGAGCTGCGATGATTGTATGACCCAAATATTCAAAAAACAATTGGTGGCAAGAATTTTATATAATAATTTAAGTCTTGAATCTTGTGTCGTTTTATTTATCAACTCTTATCAATACAACCTGTAGCATGAAAATGATACATCAGAAATCTCTTCCCAGCAATCTGTAAGGCACAGTTTTCAAAATCCTGGTCCTCAAATGAAACTGGTATACTTTCCTATTTATGCTATTTTTAATCCTCCGCCAGTTTGATCCTTTATATTGGGAAGACAGACCAGTTCCCTACCTCCTCCCGCTGCCACCTGCTTCTTCTTGGATTGAGCAAACCTTCCCACACAATTCTGATAACTTCATGAAAGACATCTACCATTCCAATTTACAATATCATTTAAAAACAAAATACAATTTTCAAACATATTTTCCATAAATACAGGACTTTTATCCACCAGCACATTTGAGTTGTAAAATTATTATTGATTTGATATATTACTACCACTATGCTGCTGTTCATTGATTTCCATTAGTATCTATATATTTATCCTGCTACTGATCACTATTACTCCTGTTTGCATGTATGTATTATCATTAGTATATTATCATAAGTATTTATATATTTCTGCTACCAGTCACTTGTCAGCCCTGTTTACATGTACTATATACACTACATGACCAAAACTATTTGGACACCTACTCGTCAAACATCTCATTCCAAAATCATGGGCATTAATATAGAGCTGGTACCCCCTTTGCTGCTATAACAGCCTCCACTCTTTTTGAAGGTTTTCCACAAACTGTTGGAACAGTGCTGCAGGGACTTGCTTCCATTCAGCCACGAGCATTAGGGGCACAGATTTTGGGCGATTAGGCCTGTCTCGCAGTCGGCGTTCCAATTCAACCCAAAGGTGGTTGATGTCTGGGCTCTGTGCAGGCCAGTCAAGTTCTTCCACACCAATCTCGACAAACCATTTTTGTATGAACCTCACTTTGTACACGGGGGTATTGTCATGTTGAAACAGGAAAGGGCTTTCCCCGAACTCTTGCCGCAAAGTTGGAAGCACGGAATCTTCTAGAATGTCATTGTATGCTGTAGCGTTAAGATTTCCCTTCACTGCAACTAAAGGCGCCTAGCCCAAACCATGAAAAACAGCCCTAGACTATTATAGTTGGCACAATTCATTTGGGCAGGTAGCATTCTCCTGGCCTCTGCCAAACCCAGATTCGTCCGTCGGACTGCCAGATGGTGAAGCGTGATTCATCATTCCAGAGAAAGCGTTTCCACTGCTCCCGAGTCCAATGGCGGTGAGCTTTACACCACTCCAGCCGACGCCTGGCATTGCGCATGGTGATCTTAGACTTGTGTGCGGCTGCTCGGCCATGGAAACCCATTTCATGAAGCTCACAACGAAAAGTTATTGTGCTGACATTGCTTCCAGTGGTAGTTTGGAAGTCGGTAGTAAGTGTTGCAACTAAGGACAGACGATTTTTACGCATTACGTGCTTTAGCACTCGGCGGTCCCGTTCTGTGAGCTTCTGTGGCCTACCACTTCGCGACTGAGCCGTTGTTGCTCCTAGACGTTTCCACTTCAAAATAGCAGCACTTACTGTTGACTGGTGCAGCTCTAGCAGGACAGACATTCGACGAACTGACTTGTTGGAAAGGTGGCATCCTATTCCACTAATTTGAAGGGGTGTCCACATACACTATACATGCAAAATGATCTGCCTATCATGTCTAGACTGACACTATTACACACACACTCACATACACACTCTCACCACCATGCAAACACCCACCTACCACTTATGCTGCTGCTATACTGTTTACTATTATTATTATTGTTGTATATTATTATTATTATCTATCCCGCTTACAAGTCACTTTCTCTTAATCCCTGCCTACAGGGATGCATCTTTAATTGTGTTCTTAGAGCAAGGTTGAAACAACAATGTGATAGATTTTTTTTCACTCCAAGCTACATGTTTTCAAATATAATATTATTTTAATTTCCATAATTACTGCACTTTGCTGAACTCATAAAAGCGGCGTCTCGGGAGTATTGGTTATTAGCTGTGTCTATTATAGGATGATAGTACTATAATATTATAGGGATTGAATGAAGCTCAGTGTTCAATTCAAATCTCCCTATCACCATATCTCAGCCAATATAATACCAATCTCGATGAAAATTAGCAAATCAACTTGATTGGAGGTACACATCACACTCCCTGCCTCTTGTGTGAGCTGTTCGGCTGTTACCGAGAACCACATGCCAGATTTTTTAACAGGTTGTTTAGCAATTTTTTTTTTTAGTATTTCATACCCAGCTCAAATTCTAAACGTCAGATTAAAACGAGACTACAACATCCATAAAGTGACTATAGGACTTTAAAATAATGTCTGATTAAGTTTTGTCGGCGCAACAGTTTTTATTAAATGTTTAATTTATCGCCCTCAGTGCTAATTTCTGTCTGTTAACTTCTTGCGTCGAGCCAACCCGGATCCGGTATCATGACTACAGCCTCAAGCCCATTACCATAACGCAACGTTAACTATTCATGAAAATCGCAAATGAAATTAAATCAATATGCTAGCTCTCATGCTTAGCCTTTTTTTTAAACAACACTGTCATCTCAGCTTTTCAAAAATATGCTTCTCTACCATAGCAAACTAGCATTTAGCATTTAGCGTTAGCATTTAGCATTAGCATTTAGCGTTAGCATTAGCAGGCAACATTTTCACAAAAACCAGCAAAAACATTCAATAAATCATTTACCTTTGAAGAACTTCGGATGTTTTCAATGAGGAGACTCTCAGTTAGATAGCAAATGTTCAGTTTTTCCTGAAAGATATTTTGTGCTGAAGAAATCGGTCCGTTTGGTGCCAAAAAAAAAACGAAAATTCAGTTATCCAAACGCCAAACTTTTTTCCAAATTAACTCCATAATATCGACTGAAACATGGCAAACGTTGTTTAGAACCAATCCTCAAGGTGTTTTTCACATATCTCTTCAATGATGTATTGTTCCTGGAAGTATGCGTCTCCTTCTGTATCACATGGTAAAATGATTGCCACTGGGAATTACGCAATAATTTAGACAAAGGACACCGGACGGCCCCCTGGCAAATGTAGTCTCTTATGGCCAATCTTCAAATGATATGCCTACAAATACGTCACAATGCTGCAGACATCTTGGGTGAACGGCAGAGCGCATAAGCTCGTTCACAGCATATTCACAGCCATATAAGGAGACGATAGTAAAACAGAGCGTCAAAAATCCTGCTCATTTCCTGTTTGAAGTTTCATCTTGGTTTCGCTTGTAAGATCAGTTCTGGGGCACTCACAGATAATATCTTTGCAGTTTTGAAAACGTCAGAGTGTTTTCTTTCCAAAGCTGTGTTAGCTAATGTGTATGGCCAGTTCATGCACCACAATAGACCATACTTTCTTACACAAAACATAACTTGCTAGTTACGTTAAGTTTAAAACCACCAAATTTGGGGAAACTGCCACACGACTCACGTTAATTGGTATTTTGGTATGTTATTGGGATCCCCGTTAGCTGTTGCAAAAGTTATGCTTCCTGGGGTCAACACAAAACATAAAAAATGACATTATACAGAACATTAACCTTTAGCGACGAGCAAATGAAATTAAATAAATATATTCAAACACAAGCTTGGCCTTTTGTTAACAACACTGTCATCTCAGATTTTCAAAATTTGTGTTACAGCCAACGCTAGACAAGCATTTGTGTAAGTTTAGCATGGCATAATGCTATGCTAGGCTGTGCAGGCAGCAGGCAACATTTTCACAAAAATAAGAAAAGCAACCAAATTGAATCATTTACCTTTGAAGAACTTCAGATGCTTTCACTCAGGAGATTCCCAGTTAGATAGCAAATGTTACTTTTTTCCAAAAATATTATTTGCGTAGGAGAAATCGCTCCGTTTTGTTCATCACTTTTGGCTGAGAAATCGACAGAAAAATGCTTAAACTATAACTCATTAGCATAACGCAACTTTTTCTATTCATGAAAATCTCAAATGAAATGAAATAAATATATTGAAACACAAGCTTAGCCTTTTGTTAACAACACTGTCATCTCAGATTTTCAAAATATGCTTTTAAACAAAAGTTACACAAGCATTTGTGTAAGAGTATTGATAGCTTAACATAGCATTAAGCCTAGCATTCAGCAGACAACATTTTCACAAAAACAAGAAAAGCATTCAAATAAAATCATTTACCTTTGAAGAACTTCAGATGTTTTCAATGAGGAGACTCTCAGTTAGATAGCAAATGTTCATTTTTTCCCAAAATATTATTTGTGTAGGAGAAATCGCTCCGTTTTGTTCATCACTTTTGGCTAAGAAAAAAAAACAAATTCATTCACTACAACGCCAAACTTCTTTCCAAATTAACTCCATAATATCGACAGAAACATGGCAAACGTTGTTTAGAATCATCCTCAATGTGTTTTTCACATATCTATTCGATCATAAATCGTGGCAGTTGGGTTACTCCCCAGTAGCAAATGGAAAATTACTTGCAGCTGGAGATTACGCAATAATTGCAACGGAGGACACCAAGCGACCACCTGGTAAATGTAGTCTCTTAAGGTCAAATCACTTCCTGATTGTATTTTTATCTGGTTTTTTTTCTGTAACATCAGTTCTGTGGCACTCACAGACAATATCTTTGCAGTTTTGGAAACGTCAGAGTGTTTTCTTTCCAAAGCTGTCAATTATATGCATAGTCGAGCATCTTTTCGTGACAAAATATCTTGTTTAAAACGTGAATGTTTTTCATCCAAAAATTAAAAGAGCGCCCCCTATATTGAAGAAGTTAATAGACCAGAACAGCTCAAGGACAGAACTACATCAAGCATTGCACAGACCAAGCAAAGTATGGTAGGATGACGTAGACAGATTTCAGACAGGACAAACACTGCAGTTATCGATGCTACATTTCCTCGAAGAACAACCAAGACCACACAGCCGAGAAAACAAATCGTTTTGTTAAGAAATAATAAAAGTAAGGTATACCAAACCATGTTTTAACCACCCCTATAAAACAGGTGAAGGTCTGATTTTAATTATTTCTGAAACAGGACCGAAATGGTAAATATAGAGATCCAGTCCGTTAAAAAAAATTGGAGGCCCCTTACACTTCAGTGTTGTGATGCAAACATTGGAGATAATATAAGACAAGTACTGGAAACAATAGAACACTATGAAAATTCTGGGAAACCAGGCCTGGTATTCATAGCTGACTTTGAAAAGGGTTTTGATAAATTACGATTGGGATTTATAAAAAATGCCTGGAATATTTAATTTTGGAGAATCACTTATGCAATGGATTAAAGTTATGTATAGTTACCCGAGGTGTAAAATAGTACATTTACATTTACATTTAAGTCATTTAGCAGACGCTCTTATCCAGAGCGACTTACAAATTGGTGCATTCACCTTATGACATCCAGTGGAACAACCACTTTACAATAGTGCATCTAAATATTTTAAGGGGGGGGGGTGAGAAGGATTACTTTATCCTATCCTAGGTATTCCTTAAAGAGGTGGGGTTTCAGGTGTCTCCGGAAGGTGATGATTGACTCCGCTGTCCTGGCGTCGTGAGGGAGTTTGTTCCACCATTGGGGAGCCAGAGCAGCGAACAGTTTTGACTGAGCTGAGCGGGAACTGTACTTCCTCAGTGGTAGGGAGGCGAGCAGGCCAGAGGTGGATGAATGCAGTGCCCTTATTTGGGTGTAGGGCCTGATCAGAGCCTGGAGGTACTGAGGTGCCGTTCCCCTCACAGCTCCGTAGGCAAGCACCATGGTCTTGTAGCGGATGCGAGCTTCAACTGGAAGCCAGTGGAGAGAGCGGAGGAGCGGGGTGACGTGAGAGAACTTGGGAAGGTTGAACACTAGACGGGCTGCGGCGTTCTGGATGAGTTGTAGGGGTTTAATGGCACAGGCAGGGAGCCCAGCCAACAGCGAGTTGCAGTAATCCAGACGGGAGATGACAAGTGCCTGGATTAGGACCTGCGCCGCTTCCTGTGTGAGGCAGGGTCGTACTCTGCGGATGTTGTAGAGCATGAACCTACAGGAACGGGCCACCGCCTTGATGTTAGTTGAGAACGACAGTTTGTTGTCCAGGATCACGCCAAGGTTCTTAGCGCTCTGGGAGGAGGACACAATGGAGTTGTCAACCGTGATGGCGAGATCATGGAACGGGCAGTCCTTCCCCGGGAGGAAGAGCAGCTCCGTCTTGCCGAAGTTCAGCTTGAGGTGGTGATCCGTCATCCACACTGATATGTCTGCCAGACATGCAGAGATGCGATTCGCCACCTGGTCATCAGA
This sequence comes from Oncorhynchus gorbuscha, assembly GCF_021184085.1. NCBI lineage: Eukaryota > Metazoa > Chordata > Actinopteri > Salmoniformes > Salmonidae > Oncorhynchus > Oncorhynchus gorbuscha. Next base: position 47,107,981 of record NC_060195.1, read on the forward strand.
AGGGGGAAAGGAGAAGATTAATTGTGTGTCGTCTGCATAGCAATGATAGGAGAGACCATGTGAGGTTATGACAGAGCCAAGTGACTTGGTGTATAGCGAGAATAGGAGAGGGCCTAGAACAGAGCCCTGGGGGACACCAGTGGTGAGAGCGCGTGGTGAGGAGACAGATTCTCGCCACGCCACCTGGTAGGAGCGACCTGTCAGGTAGGACGCAATCCAAGCGTGGGCCGCGCCGGAGATGCCCAACTCGGAGAGGGTGGAGAGGAGGATCTGATGGTTCACAGTATCGAAGGCAGCCGATAGGTCTAGAAGGATGAGAGCAGAGGAGAGAGAGTTAGCTTTAGCGGTGCGAGGAGCGCCTCCGTGATACAGAGAAGAGCAGTCTCAGTTGAATGACTAGTCTTGAAACCTGACTGATTTGGATCAAGAAGGTCATTCTGAGAGAGATAGCGGGAGAGCTGACCAAGGACGGCACGTTCAAGAGTTTTGGAGAGAAAAGAAAGAAGGGATACTGGTCTGTAGTTGTTGACATCGGCGGGATCGAGTGTAGGTTTTTTTCAGAAGGGGTGCAACTCTCGCTCTCTTGAAGACGGAAGGGACGTAGCCAGCGGTCAGGGATAAGTTGATGAGCGAGGTGAGGTAAGGGAGAAGGTCTCCGGAAATGGTCTGGAGAAGAGAGGAGGGGATAGGGTCGAGCGGGCAGGTTGTTGGGCGGCCGGCCGTCACAAGACGCGAGATTTCATCTGGAAAGAGAGGGGAGAAAGAGGTCAGAGCACAGGGTAGGGCAGTGTGAGCAGAACCAGCGGTGTTGTTTGACTTAGCAAACGAGGATCGGATGTCGTCGATCTTCTTTTCAAAATGGTTGACGAAGTCATCTGCAGAGAGGGAGGAGGGGGGGGGGGGAGGAGGATTCAGGAGGGAGGAGAATGTGGCAAAGAGCTTCCTAGGGTTAGAGGCAGATGCTTGGAATTTAGAGTGGTAGAAAGTGGCTTTAGCAGCAGAGACAGAGGAGGAAAATGTAGAGAGGAGGGAGTGAAAGGATGCCAGGTCCGCAGGGAGGCGAGTTTTCCTCCATTTCCGCTCGGCCTTCCGGAGCCCTGTTCTGTGAGCTCGCATTGAGTCGTCAAGCCACGGAGCGGGAGGGGAGGACCGAGCCGGCCTGGAAGATAGGGGACATAGAGAGTCAAAGGATGCAGAAAGGGAGGAGAGGAGGGTTGAGGAGGCAGAATCAGGAGATAGGTTGGAGAAGGTTTGAGCAGAGGGAAGAGATGATAGGATGGAAGAGGAGAGAGTAGCGGGGGAGAGAGAGCGAAGGTTGGGACGGCGCGATACCATCCGAGTAGGGGCAGTGTGGGAAGTGTTGGATGAGAGCGAGAGGGAAAAGGATACAAGGTAGTGGTCGGAGACTTGGAGGGGAGTTGCAATGAGGTTAGTGGAAGAACAGCATCTAGTAAAGATGAGGTCGAGCGTATTGCCTGCCTTGTGAGTAGGGGGAAGGTGAGCGGGTGAGGTCAAAAGAGGAGAGGAGTGGAAAGAAGGAGGCAGAGAGGAATGAGTCAAAGGTAGACGTGGGGAGGTTAAAGTCGCCCAGAACTGTGAGAGGTGAGCCGTCCTCAGGAAAGGAGCTTATCAAGGCATCAAGCTCATTGATGAACTCTCCGAGGGGACCTGGAGGGCGATAAATGATAAGGATGTTAAGCTTGAAAGGGCTGGTAACTGTGACAGCATGAAATTCAAAGGAGGCGATAGACAGATGGGTAAGGGGAGAAAGAGAGAATGACCACATGGGAGAGATAAGGATCCCTATGCCACCACCCCGCTGACCAGAAGCTCTCGGGGTGTGCGAGAACACGTGGGCGGACGAAGAGAGAGCAGTAGGAGTAGCAGTGTTATCTGTGGTGATCCATGTTTCTGTCAGTGCCAAGAAGTCGAGGGACTGGAGGGAGGCATAGGCTGAGATGAACTCTGCCTTGTTGGCTGCAGATCGGCAGTTCCAGAGGCTACCGGAGACCTGGAACTCCACGTGGGTCGTGCGCGCTGGGACCACCAGATTAGGGTGGCAGCGGCCACGCGGTGTGGAGCGTTTGTATGGTCTGTGCAGAGAGGAGAGAACAGGGATAGACAGACACATAGTTGACAGGCTACAGAAGAGGCTACGCTAATGCAAGGAGATTGGAATGACAAGTGGACTACACGTCTCGAATGTTCAGAAAGTTAAGCTTACGTAGCAAGAATCTTATTGACTAAAATTATTAAAAATGATACAGTACTGCTGAAGTAGGCTAGCTGGCAGTGGCTGCGTTGTTGACTTTGTAGGCTAGCTGACAGTGGCTGCGTTGTTGACACTACACTAATCAAGTCGTTCCGTTGAGTGTAGTAGTTTCTACAGTGCTGCTATTCGGGGGCTAGCTGGCTAGCTAGCAGTGTTGATTACGTTACGTTGCGTTAAAAGAACGACAATAGCTGGCTAGCTAACCTAGAAAATCGCTCTAGACTACACAATTATCTTTGATACACAGACGGCTATGTAGCTAGCTATGTAGCTAGCTATGATCAAACAAATCAAACCGTTGTGCTGTAATGAAATGAAATGAAAAATGTGATACTACCTGTGGAGCGAAGCGGAATGCGACCGGGTTGTTGAGTGCGGAAGTTCTATTCAGTAGACGTTGGCTAGCTGTTGGCTAGCTAGCAGTGTCTCCTACGTTAAGGACGACAAATAGCTGGCTAGCTAACCTCGGTAAATTAAGATAATCACTCTAAGACTACACGCTCTAAACTACACAATTATCTTGGATACGAAGACAGCAAAGACAACTATGTCGCTAGCTAACACTACACTAATCAAGTCGTTCAGTTGAGTGTAATAGTTTCTACAGTGCTGCTATTCGGTAGACGGTGGACGTTTGCTAGCTGGCTAGCTGCTGGGCAGATAGCAGTGTAGACTACGTTAGGACGACGAAATACGAAGTTGCAATAGAAGTGCTGACTGTTTCACTTTGTTGTCCTCTTTCTTTTCCTTTTTCTTCTGTCCTTCTTTTGTCCTTATTTTGTCTTCCTTTCTTCTGTTAACTAGATATTTTTTGTTGTTATTCTTTGTAAGCTAGCTAGCTTCTTCCAGGAGAGTCCCTAGCAACTGCTTAGTAAATAATGGCTACTTTTCAGAAACTAGTAAACTGTGAAGAGGAGTAAAATAAGGTTGTCCTCTATCGGCATATCTATTTCTTATAGCCATCGAACTGTTAGCTATTAAAATCAGATCCAACAATAATATCAAGGGGCTAGAAATCCAGGGCTTGAAAACAAAGGTGTCATTGTACTGTGATAATTTGTTTTTTTTATCCACAATTTTGATAGAGGATCTAGATACTTTTTCTAACCTCTCATGATTACAACCAAAGTATGATAAAGGTACTACTATATTAGGTATTGGATCACACAAAAATACAACTTTTACATTACCGTGTAGTTCATTAATAAAATGGTCTGACAGTGATGTGGACATACTCAATATTCATATCCCGAAATAAATAAATAATCTCACTACAATAAATTTGAATAGAAAGTTGTGAAAAATAGATAAGATCTTGCTACCATGGAAAGGAAAATACCTGTCTATTTGTGAAAAAAATAACTTGGGTTAACTCTTTAGTCCTATCCCAGTTTACCTATTTGCTTATGGCCTTGCCTACACCTAGAAACTTTTAAAAAAATGTATGAGCAAAACATATTCTATTGTATATGGAATGGCAAGCCAAACAAAATGAAATGGGCCTATTTATATAATGAATATGAATTCGGAGGGGGGAAATTATTAAATATTAAAAGCATTAGACCTCTCACTAAAGGTTTCAGTCATACAAAAGTTATACTTAAATCCGAACTGGTTCTGTAGCAGATTAGTAAGAATGTCTCACCCCATGTTCAAGAATGGCCTTTTTCCCTTTATTCCAAAATATAGCTATTTTTAAAACACGCCATAGAAGGTTGGTTTAAATGTCAGTTTAATCCTCCATAAAAGACAGAACAAATAATACAACAAATATTATGGTTAAACTGAAATATACTAATTGATTTATTTTTAAAAACACATTCTTTTTACAATAGAAAACGTTCTAATCTTTGTAAATGATATAATAAATCAGACTGGTGGATTTATGTCACACATGCAGCTAACAAAAATATATGGTATTGTCTGCTCTACCCAAAATTACAACTAATTGCAGCATTACCGCAAAAATGGAAGGGGGGGGGAGTAAGGAACTTGTCTGTCGGCCCTGCATTAAAGAACAAAATTGGTTAGAGAAAATTGTGATAAATAGAAAAGTATACCAGTTTCATTTAAGGACTAAATAAATTGACAGCTGTGCTAGATAGATTGTAAAATAATTGGGAAGTTATTTTTGATGTACCACTTCCGTGACACGTGGTTTATGAACAGATACACAAAATGACTGTACATTCAAAACTACAACATTATTGCAACCAATAGAATGTTATATACATGGGGCATACAACCATCCCAGCTCTGCAGATTTTGCTGTGAAGAGGCAGAATCATCAGATAATTTGTTTTGGTACAGTATTGTCCATATTTAGCTTGTTTTTGGTCGCAGTTTTAGGAATGGCTGAATAATTGCAACATTTACCTGGAGCTAACTCTGCAAATAGCACTGCTGGGTGATTTGAAAAGTAATAGATAATCAATCAATAATATATTCATACTTTTGGCAAAAACAACTGTAGAAACTATGAGAATAGAAAGGTTCAGAACTTTTGTAAAACAGCACAGGTGAAAAATAGATATAAGAACTGGATGTTCATCGATAGGTGGGAGAGGTTGAGTGGAGCTGAAGGGTGGGACTAAAAACAATATGAAAACTAATGCAAAATATAGTGTGTCTGTAAAATGTACCGTACCTTCAGAAAGTATTCAGACGCCTTGTCTTTTTCTACATTTTGTTACGTTACAGCCATATTCTAACATTGATTAAATAAATAATGACAAATCTTAGACATTTTTATGAATAACAAGTAAAATAGAAACTGAAATATAACATTTACTTAAGTATTCAGACCCTTTACTCAGTACTTTGTTGAAGCACCTTTGGCAGAGATTACGTTTCTCCCATTCTTCTCTGCAGATCCTCTCATGCTCTGTCAGGTTGGATGGGGAGCGTCGCTGCAAAGCTTTTTTTAGGTTTATCCAGAGATGTTCGATCGGGTTCACGTCTGGGCTCTGGCTGGGTCACTCAAGGACATTCAAAGATGTGTCCCGAAGCCACTCCTTCATTGTCTTGGCTGTGTGCTTAGGGTCGTTGTCCTGTTGGAAGGTGAACCTTCGCCCCAGTCAGGTCCTGAGAGCTCTGGAGCCGGTTGTCATTCAGGGATCTCTGTACTTTGCTCCGTTCATCTTTTCCTTGAGCCTGACCAATCTCCCAGTCCCTGCCACTGATAAACATCCCCACAGCATGATGCTGCCACTACCATGCTTCACCGTAGGGATGGTGCCAGGTTTCCTTCAGATGTGATGCTTGGCATTCAGGCCAAGCATTTCTTCAGACCAGAGAATCTTGTTTCTCATGGTTTGATAGTGTTTAGGTGCCTTTTGGCAAACTCCAAGTGGGCTGTCAAATGCCTTTTTACTGAAGAATGGCTTCCGTCTGGCCACTCTACCATAAAGGGCTGATAGGTGGAGTGCTGCGGAGATAGTTGTCCTTCTACAAGGTTCTTCCATCTCCACACAGGAGCTCTGGAGCTCTGTCAGTGTCCATCGGGTTCTTGGTCACCTCCCTGACCAAGGCCCTTCTCCCATGATTGCTCAGTTTGGCTGGACAGCGAGCTCCGGGAAGAGTCTTGGTGGTTCCAAACTTCTTCCATTTAAGAATGTTGGGGGTCACTGTGTTTTTGGGACTTTTAATGCAGCAGAAATGTTTTGGTACCCTTCCCCAGATCTGTTCCTCGACACAATCCTGTCTCGGAGATCTACGGACAATTCCTTCGACCTCATGGCTTGGTTTTTGCTCTGACATGCACTGGACCTTGGTGTGTGCCTTTCCAAATCATGTCCAATCAATTGAATTTACCACAGGTGGACTACAATCAAGTTGTAGAAACATCCAAGGGTGATCAATGGAAACAGGATTCACATGAGCTCAATTTTGAGTCTCATAGCAAAGGGTCTAAATACTAATGTAAATAACTAATAATACTTATGCAAAACTTTCAAAAAAACTATTTTTGCTTTGTCATTATGGGTTATTGTGTGTAGATTGATGAGGAAAAAATGTAATCTAATTGACTTTAGAATAAGGCTGTAACATAACAAAATGTGGAAAAAGTCAAGGGGTCTGAATACTTCCCGAATGATCTGTATATGCACACAGAATTTTGTTGTATGTATTTTTGTAATATAGGCCTATTGTAAATGTGTATTATTGTTGCGTCGGCATCTTTATTGCAACATGGAATACAAGTACAAACTTTAAGCTATATATTATTTTGACAGAGGTAATGAACTGTCCATTGATCAGCACAGCAATTGATAAAACAGCAACAATTACATTATCTGATCCATAGCACCCCCTGATAAATCAAATTTAGAAAAAAAGTCCCAAAATATATATATACAGCGTATATATATATATATATATATATATATATATATATATAACATTTTAATATTCAACAATGTTTGTGAACTAGGCCTTTATTACTCCTGTATGAGCGGAGAAATGTACTTGTTAGCAGAGCAGAGAAAAATACTCCTCAGCACCGCCCCAAAACATCTTCCTGCGGCCATGACCTGACCTCCCCCTTGTACAGTGCACAGTATTAAGATGTAAATGTATTTCAGATTTTCATACTTGAGTAATAATAACATTTTATGAAATATGCATATATATATATATAACACTGCCAAGATCATTGCACACAGATATTCTCCAGTGTTAATCTGCAAAATTGTAATTATTCGCCTACCTCCTCATGCTTTTTGCACACAATGTATATAGACTCTCTTTTTTTCTACTGTGTTATTGACTTGTTAATTGTTTACTCCATGTGTAACTCTGTGTTGTCTGTTCACACTGCTATGCTTTATCTTGGCCAGGTCAAATCAAATCAAATCAAATTTTATTCGTCACATACACATGGTTAGCAGATGTTAATGCGAGTGTAGCGAAATGCTTGGGCTTCTGGTTCCGACAATGCAGAGATAACCAACAAGTAATCTAACTAACAATTCCAAAACTACTGTCTTATACACAGTGTAAGGGGATAAAGAATATGTACATAAGGATATATGAATGAGTGATGGTACAGAGCAGCATACAGTAGATGGTATCGAGTACAGTATATACATATGAGATGAGTATGTAGACAAAGTAAACAAAGTGGCATAGTTAAAGTGGCTAGTGATACATGTATTACATAAGGATGCAGTCGATGATGTGGAGTACAGTATATACGTATGCATATGAGAAGAATAATGTAGGGTAAGTAACATTATATAAGGTAGCATTGTTTAAAGTGGCTAGTGATATATTTACATAATTTCCCATCAATTCCCATTTTTAAGTGGCTGGAGTTGGGTCAGTGTCAATGACAGTGTGTTGGCAGCAGCCACTCAATGTTAGTGGTGGCTGTTTAACAGTCTGATGGCCTTGAGATAGAAGCTGTTTTTCAGTCTCTCGGTCCCAGCTTTGATGCACCTGTACTGACCTCGCCTTCTGGATGATAGCGGGGTGAACAGGCAATGGCTCGGGTGGTTGATGTCCTTGATGATCTTTATGGCCTTCCTGTAACATCGGGTGGTGTAGGTGTCCTGGAGGGCAGGTAGTTTGCCCCCGGTGATGCGTTGTGCAGACCTCACTACCCTCTGGAGAGCCTTACGGTTGTGGGCGGAGCAGTTGCCGTACCAGGCGGTGATACAGCCCGACAGGATGCTGTCGATTGTGCATCTGTAGAAGTTTGTGAGTGCTTTTGGTGACAAGCCAAATTTCTTCAGCCTCCTGAGGTTGAAGAGGCACTGCTGCGCCTTCTTCACGACGCTGTCAGTGTGAGTGGACCAATTCAGTTTGTCTGTGATGTGTATGCCGAGGAACTTAAAACTTGCTACCCTCTCCACTACTGTTCCATCGATGTGGATAGGGGGGTGTTCCCTCTGCTGTTTCCTGAAGTCCACAATCATCTCCTTAGTTTTGTTGACGTTGAGTGTGAGGTTATTTTCCTGACACCACACTCCGAGGGCCCTCACCTCCTCCCTGTAGGCCGTCTCGTCATTGTTGGTAATCAAGCCTACCACTGTTGTGTCGTCCGCAAACTTGATGATTGAGTTGGAGGCGTGCGTGGCCACGCAGTCGTGGGTGAACAGGGAGTACAGGAGAGGGCTCAGAACACACCCTTGTGGGGCCCCCGTGTTGAGGATCAGCGGGGAGGAGATGTTGTTGCCTACCCTCACCATCTGGGGGCGGCCCGTCAGGAAGTCCAGTACCCAGTTGCACAGGGCGGGGTCGAGACCCAGGGTCTCGAGCTTGATGACGAGCTTGGAGGGTACTATGGTGTTGAATGCCGAGCTGTAGTCGATGAACAGCATTCTCACATAGGTATTCCTCTTGTCCAGGTGGGTTAGGGCAGTGTGCAGTGTGGTTGAGATTGTAGTTGCAAATGAGAACTTGTTCTCAACAAGCCTATCTGGTTAAATAAAGGTGAAATAAAAAATAAATAAATAAAAATTCCCATTGGGTCACCACTACCGTAGGCATATGGCTCTTTTTGTCCAGCCAAGTAGTGCTCAGTTACTCAGAAATGCTAAAAGGGTTTTCTAAGAATTTTAGTTGTTTTCTCACTGATATAGCTTCTATAACAGTATGGTTGCTGAACAAAATACCACTAAGTTTATATTATATTCATGTCACATATTACTTTTGTAAATTAGATTTATGCAGACGAGCTTGCATTTCCCTGTCTACAGCAGCTGACTTGGCTCTAACCTGTGTTTTCTCTCCCTCTGTCCAGAATGACTACCGGAAGCTGTCTATGCAGTGTAAGGACTTTGTAGTGGGAGTGCTGGACCTCTGTCGGGACACGGAGGAAGTGGAAGCCATTTTGAATGGAGATGTTACTGCTGAGAAGGAGGCGGGGAAGGGCCTTCGCTCTCTCCTGAGCAGGGTCAAACTGGCCATCAAGTACGAGGTGAAAAAGGTAAGGAGCTAACCGTTTCCTTTATCTATTCTAAGGCCTTGCAAGCAGTTGACTTCGCTCTCTAATCTCTATCTTGTAAGTTATTTCTAGAATATACAGTAGTTCAGTCAAAACAATTACCAAGACACACCACGTTACATCCAAATGATTCCATTGTTACTTGCCTGTGTACCAGATCTGCATCTCTGGCCCTTCTGTCCTTTCTACACCCCTCCACCGGACCTGCCTAAAATATTACCTCGTAAACTTTCACCCGAGCAAAAAATAAAACGAGCATGCCTTCCAACTCAACAGGGCAACTTTTGTAACATTATCTATTTCATATGCAGCATCCATCCATTTTTCATCAACATTTTGTCTCTACACTTTTTGCAACAGTTAGCAATTTGCATTGATCCGATGCTGGGTGCTTTTGTTTTTTGCCAGAACTACAATATCTGATACTAGAAATCCCTATGCTGTACCTCCACGTTCAGGGGTCAACTAATAACTAAACATAATCTTCCTGTACAGAGTGCCTAGAAGTAACACAGCATAATTCCAACCAAAGCACAGTCAACATATTGAATGTACATGAACAGTGAGCCTCAAAAGTATTGGGATACTTGAAATGGTACAATAACTATGAGGTTAAAGTGCAGACTGTCAGCTTTAGTTAGAGGGTATTTTCATATATTGGGTGAATTGTTTAGAAATTACAGCATTTTTTGTACATAATCTCCCCCTTTTATGGGACCAAAAGTATTGGGACAAATTCACTTATGCTGTATGTGTGTTAAAGTAGTAAAACATTCAATATTTGGTCCCATATTCATAGGATGCAATGGGTCATATTTGGAAAGATTGATCAATCAAGATTCCAACCTATTTTCAACCACTCAAAAAAGACATCTAAAAGTTAGTTGAAATTCCAATGTGTTATCACTATGCTTTGAACCATTTTAAAAGCACAACCAAATTCCAATGGAAAATCAATGTCAGATTTTTTTATTTAGATTGTCACCTAAATGTGTTAACGCTGCACTTTCGACCATTTTAAAAGCTCACCAAAGTTCAAATAGGAATACAATGTCAGATATTTAGTGTATTTATACAACAGCTTAATGTGTTGTCACTGTGCTTGATCTAATAGCACAACCAAATGACATTGATTACAGTTAGTTGAGATTAGAGGTCGACCGATTATGATTTTTCAATGCCGATACCGGTTGTTGGAGGACCAAAAAAAGCCGATACCGATTAATCGGACGATTTTTATAAATATATTTGGAATAATGACAATTACAACAATACTGAATGAACACTTATTTTAACTTAAATAATACATCAATAAAATCAATTTAGTCTCAAATAAATAATGAAATATGTTCAATTTGGTTTAAATAATGCAAAAACAAAGTGTTGGAGGAGAAAGTAAAAGTGCAATTTGGGCCATGTAAAAAAGCTAACGTTTAAGTTCCTTGCTTAGAACATATGAAATTTAATTTAACCTTGCGCAATACCCTAGATGCAGTTGCACCCCTAAAAACTAAAAAAATGTCTCATAAGAAACTAGCTCCCTGGTACACAGAAAATACCCGAGCTCTGAAGCAAGCTTCCAGAAAATTGGAACGGAAATGGCGCCACACCAAACTGGAAGTCTTCCGACTAGCTTGGAAGGACGCTACCGTGCAGTACCGAAGAGCCCTTACTGCTGCTCGATCGTCCTATTTTTCTAACTTAATTGAGGAAAATAAGAACAATCCGAAATTCCTTTTTGATACTGTGGCAAAGCTAACTAAAAAGCAGCATTCCCCAAGAGAGGATGACTTGCACTTTAGCAGTGATAAATTCATGAACTTCTTTGAGGAAAAGATTATGATTATTAGAAAGCAAATTACGGACTCCTCTTTAAACCTGCGTATTCCTCCAAACCTCAGTTGTCCTGAGTCTGCACAACTCTGCCAGGACCTAGGATCAAGAGAGACGCTCAAGTGTTTTAGTACTATATCTCTTGACACAATGATGAAAATAATCATGGCCTCTAAACCTTCAAGCTGTATACTGGACCCTATTCCAACTAAACTACTGAAAGAGCTGCTTCCTGTGCTTGGCCCTCCTATGTTGAACATAATAAACGGCTCTCTATCCACTGGATGTGTACCAAACTCACTAAAAGTGGCAGTAATAAAGCCTCTCTTGAAAAAGCCAAACCTTGACCCAGAAAATATAAAAAACTATCGGCCTATATCGAATCTTCCATTCCTCTCAAAGATTTTAGAGAAGGCTGTTGCGCAGCAACTCACTGCCTTCCTGAAGACAAACAATGTATACGAAATGCTTCAGTCTGGTTTTAGACCCCATCATAGCACTGAGACGGCACTTGTGAAGGTGGTAAATGACATTTTGATGGCATCGGACCGAGGCTCTGCATCTGTCCTCGTGCTCCTAGACCTTAGTGCTGCTTTTGATACCATCGATCACCACATTCTTTTGGAGAGATTGGAAACCCAAATTGGTCTACACGGACATGTTCTGGCCTGGTTTAGGTCTTATCTGTCGGAAAGATATCAGTTTGTCTCTGTGAATGGTTTGTCCTCTGACAAATCAACTGTACATTTCGGTGTTCCTCAAGGTTCTGTTTTAGGACCACTATTGTTTTCACTATATATTTTACCTCTTGGGGATGTTATTCGAAAACATAATGTAAACTTTCACTGCTATGCGGATGACACACAGCTGTACATTTCAATGAAACATGGTGAAGCCCCAAAATTGCCCTCGCTAGAAGCATGTGTTTCAGACATAAGGAAGTGGATGGCTGCAAACTTTCTACTATTAAACTCGGACAAAACAGAGATGCTTGTTCTAGGTCCCAAGAAACAAAGAGATCTTCTGTTGAATCTGACAATTAATCTTAATGGTTGTACAGTCGTCTCAAATAAAACTGTGAAGGACCTCGGCGTTACTCTGGACCCTGATCTCTCTTTTGAAGAACATATCAAGACCATTTCGAGGACAGCTTTTTTCCATCTACGTAACATTGCAAAAATCAGAAACTTTCTGTCCAAAAATGATGCAGAAAAATTAATCCATGCTTTTGTCACTTCTAGGTTAGACTACTGCAATGCTCTATTTTCCGGCTACCCGGATAAAGCACTAAATAAACTTCAGTTAGTGCTAAATACGGCTTCTAGAATCCTGACTAGAACCAAAAAATTTGATCATATTACTCCAGTGCTAGCCTCTCTACACTGGCTTCCTGTCAAAGCAAGGGCTGATTTCAAGGTTTTACTGCTAACCTACAAAGCATTACATGGGCTTGCTCCTACCTACCTCTCTGATTTGGTCCTGCCGTACATACCTACACGTACGCTACGGTCACAAGACGCAGGCCTCCTAATTGTCCCTAGAATTTCTAAGCAAACAGCTGGAGGCAGGGCTTTCTCCTATAGATCTCCATTTTTATGGAACGGTCTGCCTACCCATGTCAGAGACGCAAACTCGGTCTCAACCTTTAAGTCTTTACTGAAGACTCATCTCTTCAGTGGGTCATATGATTGAGTGTAGTCTGGCCCAGGAGTGGGAAGGTGAACGGAAAGGCTCTGGAGCAACGAACCGCCCTTGCTGTCTCTGATTGGCCGGTTCCCCTCTTTTCACTGGGATTCTTTGCCTCTAACCCTGTTACGGGGGCTGAGTCACTGGCTTGCTGGGGCTCTCTCGTGCCGTCCCTGGGGGGGGGGGTGCGTCACCTGGGTGGGTTGATTCACTGTTGTGGTCGGCCTGTCTGGGTTCCCCCCCCCTTGGGTTGTACCGTGTCGGAGATCTTTGTGGGCTATACTCGGCCTTGTCTCAGGATGGTAAGTTGGTGGTTGAAGATTTCCCTCTAGTGGTGTGGGGGCTGTGCTTTGGCAAAGTGGGTGGGGTTATATCCTTCCTGTTTGGCCCTGTCCGGGGGTGTCCTCGGATGGGGCCACAGTGTCTCCTGACCCCTCCTGTCTCAGCCTCCAGTATTTATGCTGCAGTAGTTTATGTGTCGGGGGGCTAGGGTCAGTTTGTTTATCTGGAGTACTTCTCCTGTCCTATTCAGGTGTCCTGTGTGAATCTAAGTGTGCGTTCTCTAATTCTCTCCTTCTCTCTTTCTTTCTCTCTCTCGGAGGACCTGAGCCCTAGGACCATGCCCCAGGACTACCTGACATGATGACTCCTTGCTGTCCCCAGTCCACCTGGCCATGCTGCTGCTCCAGTTTCAACTGGCCTGGGCCCTAGGACCATGTCCCAGGACTACCTGACATGAGGACTCCTTGCTGTCCCCAGTCCACCTGGCCATGCTCCTGCTCCAGTTTCAACTGTTCTGCCTTACTATTATTCAACCATGCTGGTCATTTATGAACATTTGAACATCTTGGCCACGTTCTGTTATAATCTCCACCCGGCACAGCCAGAAGAGGACTGGCCACCCCACATATGCTCTCTCTAATTCTCTCTTTCTTTCTCTCTCTCGGAGGACCTGAGCCCTAGGACCGTGCCCCAGGACTACCTGACATGATGGCTCCTTGCTGTCCCCAGTCCACCTGACTGTGCTGCTGCTCCAGTTTCAACTGTTCTGCCTTATTATTATTTGACCATGCTGGTCATTTATGAACATTTGAACATCTTGGTCATGTTCTGTTACAATCTCTACCCGGCACAGCCAGAAGAGGACTGGCCACCCCACATAGCCCGGTTCCTCTCTAGGTTTCTTCCTAGGTTTTGGCCTTTCTAGGGAGTTTTTCCTAGCCACTGTGCTTTTACACCTGCATTGTTTGCTGTTTGGGGTTTTAGGCTGGGTTTCTGTACAGCACTTTGAGATATCAGCTGATGTACGAAGGGCTATATAAATAAATTTGATTTGATTTGATTTGATTTGAAAGCTGGTGGTTCCTTTTAACATGAGTCTTTAATATTCCCAGGTAAGGAGTTTTAGGTTGTAGTTATTATAGGAATTATAGGATTATTTCTCTCTATACCATTTGTATTTCATATACCTTTGACTATTGGATGTTCTTATAGGCACTATAGTATTGCCAGTGCAATAGTATAGCTTCTGTCCCTCTCCTCGCCCCTACCTGGGCTCAAACCAGGGACACATCGACAACAGCCACCCTCAAAGCATCGTTACCCATCGCTCCTCAAAAGCCGCGGCTCTTGCAGAGCAAGGGCAACCACTACTTCAAGTTCTCAGAGCTAGTGACGTCACCAATTGAAACGCTGTTAGCACGCACCCCGATGACTAGCTAGCCAATTCACATCAGTTACACCAGCCTAATCTCGGGAGTTGATAGGCTTGAAGTCATAAACAGCTCAATGCTTGAAACATAGTTAAGATCTGCTGGCAAATGCACGAAAGTGCTGTTTGAATGAATGCTTGCAAGCCTGCTGCAGCCTACCACCGCCCAGTCAGACTGCTCTATCAAATATCAAATCATATACTTGATTATAACATAATAACACACAGAAATACGAGCCTTAGGTCATTAATATGGTCAAATCCAGAAACTATCATTTCGAAAACAAAATGTTTATTCTTTCAGTGAAATACGGAACCATTCCGTATTTGATCTAATGGGTGGCATCCATAAATCTAAATATTGCTGTTACATTGCACAACCTTCAATGTTATGTCATGATTATGTACAATTCTGGCAAATGAATTACAGTCTTTGTTAGGAAGAAATGGTCTTCACACAGTTCGCAACGAGCCAGGCGGCCCAAACTGCAGCATATAACCTGACTCTGTTTGCACGGAACGCAAAATAAGTGACACAATTTCCCTAGTTAAAAGAAATTAATTTTAGCAGGCGGTATTAACTAAATATGCAGGTTTAAAAATATATACTTGTGTATTGATTTTAAAGAGAGGCATTGATGTTTAACCTTTGGTGCAATGACAGGTCTTTTTTTGCGAATGCGCTTGTTAAATCATCATGTAACGGTTGTCGTCTTCCTCTTCTGAGGAGGAGTAGAAAATATCAGACCAATATGCAGCGTGGTCAGTGTTCGTTATATTTATCACACTGAACACAGAAAACAAACGAACAGGCAAATAAAGGAAAATCGAAACAGTCCCATATGGTGAAAACACTGAAACGGAAAATAACCACCCACAAACAAGAGTGGGAAAACAGGCTACCTAAGTATGGTTCTCAATCAGAGACAACGATCGACAGCTGCCTCTGATTGGGAACCATACCAGGCCAAACACATAGAAATATAAACACAAGAACAAAACATAGAATGCCCACTCCAACTCACGCCCTGACCAACCTAAAATTGAGACATACCAAAAGGAACTAAGGTCAGGACGTGACGCATCACCCGTTTGGCGAAGTAGGCTGTGATTCGATGAGAAATTAACAGGCACTGTGTCGATTATATTTAAAGCAGGACAAGCAAGATAAACTAGTAACATCATCAACCATGTGTAGTTAACTAGTGATTATGTTAAGATTGATTGTTTTTTATAAGATAAGTTTAATGCTAGCTAGCAACTTACCTTGGCTCCTGGCTGCACTCGCGTAACAGGTAGTCAGCCTGCCACGCAGTCTCCTCGTGGAGTGCAATCAGCCACAATCGATGTGCAAAAATGCAGATTACCGATTGTTATGAAAACTTGAAATCGGCACCAATTAATCGGCACTAATTAATCGGCCATTCCGATTAATCGGTCGACCTCTAGTTGATATTACATTAAAGTACATGGTGCACAGATAACTTTCTTGATAAAAACATTAAGAAAACAAAAGAGATACATTGATTGTAGAAGGAACAAAACTGAACTACCCCCTACGGCGATCAATGGGGAACCAGTTGATAGAGTGACCATCGGAAAGTTTTCAGACCCCTTGGCATACTAGTCAGGATCGAGGCAAAGATAAACGGAGCAAAGTACATAGATCCTTGATGAAAATCTGCTCCAGAGCTCTCAGGACCTCAGACTGGGGTGAAGGTTCACCTTCCAAAAGGACAACGACCCTAAGCACACAGCCAAGACAATGCAGGAGTGGCTTTGGGACAATCTCTGAATTATCTTGAGTTGCCCAGCCAGAGCCTGGACTTGAACCCGATCGAACATCTCTGGAGAGACCTAAAAACAGCTGTGCAGCGGCGCTCCCCATCCAACCTGACAGAGCTTGAGAGGACCTGCAGAGAAGAATGGGAGAAACTCCCCAAATACAGGTGTGCCAAGTTTGTAGCGTTATACCTAAGAAGACTCCAGGCTGGAATCGCCTCGAGTCGATTGTTAGCAAACATTTCTAAAATCTTGTTTTTGCTTTGTCGTTATGGGGTTTTGTGTGTAGATTGATGAAGGGAAAAAAAATATTTAATTTTAGAACAAGGCTGTAACCAAACAAAATGTGCAAAAAGTCAAGGGGTCTGAATACTTTCCGAAGGCACTGTATATAATTCCATACATTTTTTTCAACTGGTACTGGGAGACCTTCAAACGATTCTTGTGAGGCCTGTGGGTGTCCTAGAGCAAAACAACATGTACGTTCATGAGAGTATCATCTTTCCACAGAGGGGTCATAATAGTTTTGTAGGCCAAACCGTTCGGACGCTACAGACAATTCTGTGAGATTGTCCTTATCCTGTAACTGCAAAGTTCATTTTCACCTCTCAACTTGTCGCAGGCTTTTAGTACCTCCCTCACAGTACACTCATCCCACTCATCCCAAAAATGTATGAATGTCACACATTTCTCCCTTTCCAAAGAATCTTTAATAATAGACTCGCTGCTCCTTATTTATAGCCGTTCTGGCGTCACCTTGATTCCTCATTCAACTGCATAATTAATCTGCCACATTTTCCAAATCAATCTTTGCTAGCCTCCTAGGAAAAAGGGAGAGCTGATGTAGGACAACCACAGAGGTGTGTTATTCATTAACCTTGCACACTTGAGGATGGAACTTGTTCCTTACTACAGGTGGTCATGCACCTCTCACTGGCCCTGAATTCACGAGTCTGTGTCTCGAAATGAACTTGAACAAGTGATTCTTGAAGCCCCTGGGAGCAACAGCTTGTGGGTCAATTCCATTTCGATTCAACAATTAGAATTTGAACTGGAATTGGCCACCACTCCCGTCCATTATCTTTTTCTTAAATTGGAATTGCGTGTCTATCTTTTCCCATATTATTATCAACATGTGAACCCAAACTATTTACCTCCCCTTGAGACAGGTTGATGTTCTTATCTTGTGGTGTTTGGTCTTTACAGAGCAAATAACCAAATGTTTACTATTTTGAAATGGCTATGGATTGACTGGGCTGGCAGACAGTGTCAAGGAAACCCACAGAGAGAACTGTCCACTTCGTTAATGTCTCGGTGGGTTTTAAACACTTCCATTACAGGGAACACCACCTCCCCAGTTCTTCCCACACCAGCCGCCACTGGCGAAAGCCTAATGCATTTCTCCCAGATTTGATCAAGCCTGTTAATGTGATTATATGAGAAGCTCTCTCTCTCTCTCGCACACACTCACACACACACATATACACACACAAACACACTTTATAGGCCCACTTAAAATGCAAATGACCAACCGATGACTGGTGCCTCCACTCCAGCAGTCCCTTTTCCTGATTTCCCCCTGGTGCCTAAATCAAATCAAATCAAATCAAATCAAATCAAATCAAATTGTATTTGTCACATACACATGGTTAGCAGATGTTAATGCGAGTGTAGCGAAATGCTTGTGCTTCTAGTTCCGACAATGCAGTGATAACCAACAAGTAATCTAACTAACAATTCCAAAACTACTGTCTTATACACAGTGTAAGGGGATAAGGAACATGTACATAAGGATATATGAATGAGTGATGGTACAGAGCAGCATACAGTAGATGGTATTGAGTACAGTATATACATATGAGATGAGTGTGTAGACAAAGTAAACAAAGTGGCATAGTTAAAGTGGCTAGTGATACATGTGTTACATAAGGATGCAGTCGATGATGTAGAGTACAGTATATACATATGCATATGAGATTAATAATGTAGGGTAAGTAACATTATATAAGGTAGCATTGTTTAAAGTGTCTAGTGATATATTTACATCATTTCCCATCAATTCCCATTATTAAAATGGCTGGAGTTGGGTCAGTGTCAATGACAGTGTGTTGGCAGCAGCCACTCAGTGTTAGTGGTGGCTGTTTAACAGTCTGATGGCCTTGAGATAGAAGCTGTTTTTCAGTCTCTCGGTCCCAGCTTTGATGCACCTGTACTGACCTCGCCTTCTGGATGATAGCGGGGTGAACAGGCAGTGGTTCGGGTGGTTGATGTCCTTGATGATCTTTATGGCCTTCCTGTAACAACGGGTGGTGTAGGTGTCCTGGAGGGCAGGTAGTTTGCCCCCGGTGATGCGTTGTGCAGTCCTCACTACCCTCTGGAGAGCCTTACGGTTGAGGGCGGAGCAGTTGCCGTACCAGGCGGTGATACAGCCCGCCAGGATGCTCTCGATTGTGCATCTGTAGAAGTTTGTGAGTGCTTTTGGTGACAAGCCAAATTTCTTCAGCCTCCTGAGGTTGAATAGGCGCTGCTGCGCCTTCTTCACGACGCTGTCAGTGTGAGTGGACCAATTCAGTTTGTCTGTGATGTGTATGCCGAGGAACTTAAAACTAGCTACCCTCTCCACTACTGTTCCATCGATGTGGATAGGGGGGTGTTCCCTCTGCTGTTTCCTGAAGTCCAAAATCATCTCCTTAGTTTTGTTGACGTTGAGTGTGAGGTTATTTTCCTGACACCACACTCCGAGGGCCCTCACCTCCTCCCTGTAGGCCGTCTCGTCGTTGTTGGTAATCAAGCCTACCACTGTTGTGTCGTCCGCAAACTTGATGATTGAGTTGGAGGCGTGCGTGGCCACGCAGTCGTGGGTGAACAGGGAGTACAGGAGAGGGCTCAGAACACACCCTTGTGGGGCCCCCGTGTTGAGGATCAGCGGGAAGGAGATGTTGTTGCCTACCCTCACCACCTGGGGGCGGCCCGTCAGGAAGTCCAGTACCCAGTTGCACAGGGCGGGGTCGAGACCCAGGGTCTCGAGCTTGATGACGAGCTTGGAGGGTACTATGGTGTTGAATGCCGAGCTGTAGTCGATGAACAGCATTCTCACATAGGTATTCCTCTTGTCCAGGTGGGTTAGGGCAGTGTGCAGTGTGGTTGAGATTGCATCGTCTGTGGACCTATTTGGGCGGTAAGCAAATTGGAGTGGGTCTAGGGTGTCAGGTAGGGTGGAGGTGATATGGTCCTTGACTAGTCTCTCAAAGCACTTCATGATGACGGAAGTGAGTGCTACGGGGCGGTAGTCGTTTAGCTCAGTTACCTTAGCTTTCTTGGGAACAGGAACAATGGTGGCCCTCTTGAAGCATGTGGGAACAGCAGACTGGTATAGGGATTGATTGAATATGTCCGTAAACACACCGGCCAGCTGGTCTGCGCATGCTCTGAGGGCGCGGCTGGGGATGCCGTCTGGGCCTGCAGCCTTGCGAGGGTTAACACGTTTAAATGTCTTACTCACCTCGGCTGCAGTGAAGGAGAGACCGCATGTTTCCGTTGCAGGCCGTGTCAGTGGCACTGTATTGTCCTCAAAGCGGGCAAAAAAGTTATTTAGTCTGCCTGGGAGCAAGACATCCTGGTCCGTGACTGGGCTGGATTTCATCTTGTAGTCCGTGATTGACTGTAGACCCTGCCACATGCCTCTTGTGTCTGAGCCATTGAATTGAGATTCCACTTTGTCTCTGTACTGACGCTTAGCTTGTTTAATAGCCTTACGGAGGGAATAGCTGCACTGTTTGTATTCAGTCATATTGCCAGACACCTTGCCCTGATTAAAAGCAGTGGTTCGCGCTTTCAGTTTCACACGAATGCTGCCATCAATCCACGGTTTCTGGTTAGGGAATGTTTTTATCGTTGCTATGGGAACGACATCTTCGACGCACGTTCTAATGAACTCGCACACCGAATCAGCGTATTCGTCAATATTCCCATCTGACGCAATACGAAACATGTCCCAGTCCACGTGATGGAAGCAGTCTTGGAGTGTAGAGTCAGCTTGGTCTGACCAGCGTTGGACAGACCTCAGCGTGGGAGCCTCTTGTTTTAATTTCTGCCTGTAGGCAGGGATCAGCAAAATGGAGTCGTGGTCAGCTTTCCCGAAAGGGGGGCGGGGCAGGGCCTTATATGCGTCGTGGAAGTTAGAGTAACAATGATCCAAGGTTTTACCACCCCTGGTTGCGCAATCGATATGCTGATAAAATTTAGGGAGTCTTGTTTTCAGATTGGCTTTGTTAAAATCCCCAGCTACAATGAATGCAGCCTCCGGATAAATGTTTTCCTACAGGATATATTCGGAACTGGGTCTTCAAACTCATTTTCCAGACTAAACTGCGTGACAGCCTAGAGGATGAACCAGGCCTGCCACTCAGCCTCTTTTCTTCCCAGACTGCTTGCCCATTGCATTAACTTTTACATGACATATTTTATTTCCGGTTCTCTCTCTCCTCCCCTACAGTTTGTGGCCCACCCCAACTGCCAGCAGCAACTGCTGACGATCTGGTATGAGAACCTGTCGGGCCTGAGGGAGCAGACCATCGTTGTGAAGTGCCTGGTGGTGGTGGCGGTGGCCTTTGGTCTGCCCCTACTGGCCATGGGCTATTGGTTCGCTCCATGCAGTCGGGTAAGAGTACCACGTCCTCTGACCAAACCGCTGAGTGTCGTTTACCAACCTGAAACACTTGGTCAGAATTCAGATGTAGTCTTGGTCAGAGCAATGTTGATGGAGTATGTTGTTCACAAGGCTGCACAAAAATAAAATATATTGTTTCAAAGCGTTAAAGAGGGGCAAAGTGCAGTTTTGTTTTTACCGTTTTGCCTCTTATTTGTCAACTCATGCACAATTTGTCTCTCCTTCACATCGGAGTGCCGGTGCAGGCTCTTTGCATGTCTTGACCAATCAGATTCACTGAAAATACAGGTCGTGTGGGCCGGGCACAAAGCTCAAGGCATGCTCTCCACTTTCCTCCGGTAATTATTTAGTAGGCTACTAACAACAGAAGCTGCAGAGTGTAGCCTACTATGCGCCCTGTCCCTCTGGCCAGGGTAAACGAAGCGGTAACGTTGTGTATTTATAGACCATTTGTTTGTGAGATAATGTGAATGGGATCAAATTAGGTTAAAATTCATACTTGGGCTGACTAGGCCACCTAGACTTTTTTTCTATCCAAAATTATTAGAACGCAGTTATTTACAACTCTACAAAGTTCAAACCAATACATATGATTGGCTTTCGCTCTCTCTGACCTGCTCTCTCGACTTCTGAATACTCGGCTATGAAAAGCCACCAACTGACATTTACTCTTGAGATGTTGAACTGTTGCAACCCTCTTTAACCAATATGGTTATTATTTGACCCTGCTGGTCATCTATGAACATTTGAACGTGTTGAAGAATAATCTGGTCTTAATGGCCATACTCTTATCTCCACCCATCATAGCCAGAAGAGGACTGGCCAACACTCAAAGCTTGGTTTCTCTCTAGGTTTCTTCCTAGGTTTCTGGCAACCTGGGGAGTTTTTTTTCTAGCTACAGTGCTTCCTCATTGCTTGCTCTTTGGGGTTTTATCTGTATAGCACTTTGTGACAACTACTGATGTAAAAGAGCTTTATAAAATCAATTAGATTGATTGAATCTGATTGCTAATTGTTTTGCAATGTGAAAAGTAATATCTGCCAAACGAGTATAGATATAATTATGGCATGCAAGGCCACCCACCTCCATCATTCCTGCCACTCAGAACCTCACAACTGGAGTATGTCTCGGCTGAAATACAGAGTTTGGACAGAATTCACCAATTGTGTTCCCTTCAATTATCTAAACTCTAACCAGAGCATATGAAGCGTATCGTGTCTAGCCCATAGAATGACATATAGAATAGTAATGTATAGCGCCTCTTTTGTCCATGTACCCTAACTCTTCCTCTTAAAAGTAAAACAAAGACATTTACAGCCACCTTTGACTTAAGTAAGTAAGTCTAGGAGTGTGAGTGCATAGTGTGTTTATTTGTTTATATTCACTTACCCTGCGTTTTTTATTTTTTTATTTCACCTTTATTTAACCAGGTAGGCTACTTGAGAACAAGTTCTCATTTACAATTGCGACCTGGACAGGTTAAAGCATAGCAGTTCAACACATACAACAACACAGAGTTACACATGGAGTAAAACAAATATACAGTCAATAATTCAGTAGAAAAATAAGTCTAAATACAATGTGAGCAAATAAGGTGAGAAAAGGGAGGTAAAGGCAAAAAAAAAGTTTTTTAAAAAGGCCATGGTGGTGAAGTAAATACAATATAGCAAGTAAAACACTAAAATGGTAGATTTGCAGTGGAAGAATGTGCAAAGTAGAGGGAAATAATGGGATGCAAAGGAGCAAAATAAATACATACAGTAGAGGGGAGAGGTAGTTGTTTGGGCTAAATTATAGATGGGCTATGTACAGGTGCAGTAATCTGTGACCTGCTCTGACAGCTGGTGCTTAAAGCTAGTGAGGGAAATAAGTATTTCCAGTTTGAGATTTTTGTAGTTCGTTACAGTCATTGGCAGCAGAGAACTGGAAGGAGAGGCGGCCAAAGGAAAAATTGATTTGGGGATAAACATGCTGGAGCGCATGCTACAGGTGGGTGCTGCTATGGTGACCAGCGAGCTGAGATAAGGGTGTACTTTACCTAGCAGGTTCTTGTAGATGACCTCGAGCCAGTGGGTTTGGCGGCGAGTATGAAGCGAGGGCCAGCCAACGAGAGCGTACAGGTTGCAGTGGTGGGTAGTATATGGGGCTTTGGTGACAAAACGTCTGGAACTGTGATAGACTACATCCAATTTATTGAGTAGGGTAATGGAGGCTATTTTGTAAATGACATCTCCGAACGTGTCAGTAGTATAGCAAGGGTCTCTTGCAACGCTCCAATGAATGTTAGTGTTACATTTGATATCTTAAGGGATGTTGTTTGCAACGCTCCAGATATCACTATAAAAATAATTTCCGTAAAGTTAAGTGGTTGTAGTATAGTTACTCTATAGACTTATGGACTGATTTCTCGCGTTGCATCCCACGGACCCCCACTGAAGGTATTACTTGCTATTACTTACCTACTGTATGCAAGTTGAATGCACTGAGTGTAAGTCACTCTGAATAAAAGCATCTGCTAAGTGACTGAAGTGTAAATGTGATCCTTTTTATTATGTAGCTGGGAAATGTCCTGCGCAGCCCCTTCATGAAGTTTGTGGCCCATGCCGCGTCCTTCATCATCTTCCTGTGCCTGCTGTTGTTCAACGCATCGGACCGCTTTCAGGGCATCAGCACCATGCCAAACGTGACCGTCACTGACTACCCCATGCAGATCTACCGGGTCAAGACCACCGAATTCAGCTGGACCGAGATGCTCATCATGGTCTGGGTCACAGGTGAGACAGGATTTATTTGTTTAACATTTTGTGGTACTGTGCAGCGTTGCACTGCACCAGAGGGGCTTGGAAATGTGTGGTCAGAGGCAAGGGGATAAATCAGAGCCACGTTTCAGGGGCGCGTAAAGATTCCATAAAGTTTCAAAGGAGAACAACCTCGGTGATTAAACAATAAAGTTCAACGATGCCTGAAAGTCTAAGCCTCCAGGGGGGGCTTTATTGCTATAGGCCATAGAAATGCATTGAATAACACATTTATAAATGGAAAAATAGATGACTGTCCTATATTTAGGATATATAAGAAAGCTCAGGAAATATATACTGTATGTATATATACGATTTCCATATTTCCATACTTTCATTCATTTGTTTTGAACCAGTACCGAGTTACCCTCAGACAAATCCTGTGACACTTGTGGGGGTGGTAGAGCAAAACGGAGAACACCACTGTGTTCGTGAGTGCCTTAGTAGTTTGTGGCCCAATAGACGTTTTTTGTGATAGGAACAATTTTTGGGATATCGCCTTGTCTGTCAAACAGTGCTGTAAATCTGCCACCTTCCACTGCAGATGCACAGGCACTTCAATCGACTCTGATTTTATTTTTAAACTGAAAGTAGCTTTTCTCCAAAACCAGTACTTCTGTCAGTTAATTAGTTACCCAATTAAAGTTACCCATACAAAATGTATTCACTGTTTACCGGATTTTCCACTCAGAAAAGTGAGACGAGCAGAAAAAAAAACAAATAATAATTAATTCGGTAGATAAGGAATAACAGTACTTTATCACATTGTCCTAGGCTATATGGACATGAACAATAGGCAAAATATTCCATTTCAGACTAATTTCATGATTATTATTAATACACAAAGTAACATCAATGAACATTATTCACATAGGATGTTATTCTATCATATTCAAACAATAAAAAAAATAAAAGTTATGTATGAATGTATTATCAGTTCATGAATCTACTTAATTGCATAGCCTAACAAATTAAACAATGATTGACAATAAATAATTGAAATCAAATTCAAATGTTGATCCATAATAATGAGTGACCTGAATGCATCTCTATAGCCTTGGCGTTAACAAAATATTCATACAAATATGATTAGGCCTCTCATAGACTAGGCCTTTTAGAAAGAGGTGCAATCAAGTTAGATCTGCCAAATTTAACATAGCATTGGAAAAAATACATAAATCCAGCCTTCGAGTATAACATTTCATCATTATCCAAAAGAAGCAATTAGAAGCATCAATCTATATAGAGCAAGCGTGACTAAATTCGAGCCTAGGAACTTTGTTCACCACATCCTCCTTCGATTGTCTCGCCTGGCTACCACGAAAAGCCCCCACCTGCTGATCTGCACGAAGTGTGTGCGTGCCACTGGCGATGTACTTTGCTCGACATGCTAGCTGTTCTCGGGTAGTACCAGTAAAATGTAAGTTATGAATCGCAAATCACCATACAACTGACACACTTCGATTTCATCAATCATTTTGACTTCAATTTGGTTGTCCAAAATACTATCAGCTCGCACTGCGTCTTTGCTGATGAATGCCTTGATCTCTGGCCAGTCAAATGGTTAAATTACATTGTTATTTAATCTATTAATCGCTTCTGAAAATGATGCAATAACCATGAATTTAACCAACTGTTTGTTTATAATGAAGGACGTCCTACATTTAACCTGGACACATAAATAGTAGGAATTTGTGTTGGCTTCAGCCATGACTGCATGAAAAATGAAACATCTGCACGTCACCTGCAGGTGCGAGTGTGTGTTTCACTGTCCAATCCGAGGCTCGTACATGATCTGAGCGTGTGATCTCAGGCTGTTTGGTCTCTTGGGCATCAACTTTGGTAAGGCTCAAGGGAGAGCGGACAGGGCATTATACACAAAGAGTCGCATATATTGGCAAGAAAATAACGCATCTGATTTTTACTTTTTTTTGGGGTGTGGAGAAAAGTGAGGCGGGACATACGCTAAACAGTAATTCAACTTTGTTCGGCTAAAAGTTATGGTATCAATATTATTGCAAGGATGAGGGGACCCTCAATGGTATATAGAGCAAGTCAGGATGTCATGTGAAACCATGTGTTCTGATATACTAATCATATAGTAATATTTGGTTTTCGAAAAGACACTCAAAATATCAACATTCATATACAAATTCCTTAGAATCCCTATATTTGCATATATTTACTTTAGACCATATTAAACAGATATTTGAAACAAACAATTCAAGATGGTGCCGACAGACATGGCAGCTCTGCTTCTAGCTCCTAAGCAACTTTGCAGTATTTTATTTCTTACACTATTAGCTCAGAGTGTTTTTTGGTGTTATTACATACAGCTGTAAAAAACTTTTGCATATCAAAGCGGTGGTAACTCACCAGCACTACGACCAGGAATATGACTTTCCCGAATTGGATCCTTTGTTCACACCCCCCAGGGAAATTGAATTTATCCCAAATGCTGCTCCAGGATGCCACCGCCCACTTCTAGACCAACTCAGGAGGCAGGCGCACCATCTACCACTTCCAAGTATATTACTCTCTGGTGTTCAGACTCTGGACAATAAAGTAGACAAGCTCAGGGCGAGGATCTCCTTCCAGAGAGACATCAGGGACTGTAACATACTCTTGTTTCATATAATCATGGCTCTCTCTGGATATACTGTCCCCGTCCATACAACCAGCTGGGTCATCAGGACATCGCACAGACAGCAATGAACATCTCTCCGGGAAGAAGGTAATTTGGTTCACCTGACCTAGAATACCTCACAATCAAATGCTGACCGTATTACCTCCCAAGATAATTATCTTTGGTTATAGTCACAGCCGTGTGTATTCCGCCTCAAGCCAATGATATCTTCCTGCGTTCCGTTCCTCCTCAAGACACAAAGGAATTCTCCGGTTGGAACTTTATTGAAGATTTATGATAAAAACATCCTAATAATTGATTCTGTACTTAGTTTGAAATGTTTCTTTGGAATTTTTTGTCCGAAGAAATGGTCGACCAGCACCAGCATTTGGATAGGTGCACCAAACGCGCTAACAAAAGTAGCTAATTGGACATAAATAACGGACATTATCGAACAAATCAAATCATTTATTGTGGACCTGGGATTCCTGGGAGTGTATTCTGATGAAGATCATCAAAGGTAAGGGAATATTTATCATGTAATTTCTGATTTATGTTGACTCCAAAATGGCAGCTAATTGTATTATATTTCTGAGCGCCGTCTCAGTTTATTGCATGGTTTGCTTTTCCGTAAAGTTTTTTTTAAATCTGACACAGCGGTTGCATTAAGGAGAGGTATATCTATAATTCCATGTATATAACTTGTATTATCATCTACATTTATGATGAGTATTTATGTTTAATTGATGTGGCTATGCAAAATCACTGGATATTTTGGAACTAGTGAATGTAACGCGATTTTTGGATATAAATATGAACTTTATCAAACAAACATACATGTATTGTGTAACATGAAGTCCTATGTCATCTGATGAAGATCATCAAAGGTTAGTGATTCATTTTATCTCTATTTGTTAATTTTTGCTGAGACTCTCTTTGGCTGGATAAATGGCTTTGTTTATTCTGTGGCTTGGTGGTGACCTGACAATCGTTTGTGGTGCTTTCGCTGAAAAGCATATTTTAAATCAGACACTGGTGGGATTAACAACAAGATTACCTTTAAAACAGTATAAGATACATGTATGTTTGAGGAATTTTAATTATGAGATTTCTGTTGTTTTGAATTTGGCGCCCTGCACTTTCACTGGCTGTTGTCATATCATCCGGTTAATGGGATTTCACCTCAAAGAGGTGTTAAACCTATATCATTGACTAACCCCTTCAAATAGGGTTAATAAAAACAGCTGAAACAACAGCAAAAGCATAAGCAATACAACCAAACAACATTTTCTGATTTATTATCAAGAAGACTGTGTTTCAGAGAGGTGGTCGTTTGATTTCTCAAACCTGATGACATGCTGAATATTCTCACCACAACACTTGGGATGCACGGGCAGAAACCAGATCCAGTTCCACAAGGCACAGCTTTGGATAAACAGCCATCCTTGCCTGCCAGAACTGGAGAGGTGACTCTACCATTTATTTCCGCAGCTCACTCGGGACACTTAATGCCCTGCCAGGTTGACCCCCCGTATGGACAGTGACCTCAGACACAATCTTCGAAGTGAGGAAATCCGTATTTCTGAAGAACTGTGTTTGAGATGCTTGCTGGATTCAACGTGCTGGCATCTTGCTGGAGTCCTGCCGCTCCACAGCTGTACTCCTTGATTTGCTGAAGTACAAAAGACTTCCCTCGTCAGTGGCCATCACTGAAGTTGGAGACTTATATTTCCCTCGCTAACTAAACATCAGCTATCTGAGCAGCTAACCAATCGCTGCAGCTGTACATAGCCCATCTGTAAATAGCCCACCCAATCTACCTACCTCATCCCCATTTTGTTTTTATTTACTTTTCTGCTCTTTTGCACACAGTATTCTACTTGCACATCACCATCTGCTCATCTATCACTCCTGTTTTAATTTGCTAAATTGTAATTACTTTGCTACTATGGCCTATTTATTGCCTTACCTCCTCACGCCATTTGCACACACTGTATATAGATGTCTTTTTTTCGATTGTGTTATTAACTGTATGCTGTATGCTGTGTTGTTTTTTGTGTCGCACTGCTTTGCTTTATCTTGGCCAGGTCGCAGTTGTAAATGAGAACTTGTTCTCAACTAGCCTACCTGGTTAAATAAAGGTGATATTTAAAAAATAAAATAAAAAACTTTTTGCTAACATCTCCAGCAAGCTGCACTATCTTAGCCCACTCACACACCCTGCTCACCCTCTGATTTCTTCCCTCTTAGCTACTGATGGTGATGCCCAAGCTAGGTCTATTTGAAACATCGGCATATACTGGCAGCATTTACCCGCCAGATTCAGAAGCTCTAAAATTCCATGAGAAAAAAACTCCATTACAGTTTAAAAGAAACTAAAATAATTTAACATAGTTTTTATTTGATTTATTTTGCAGTCAAAGATTATAGTTTCAGTATAGTTTTAGTTTTAAAGATGTTATTTTTTTAAACATTTCTATCAAGGCACAAGGTGAGACCCAGATGCAGATGGTTGGCGTCTTACAATGTTTATTAAACCAAAGGGGTAGGCAAGAGAATGATCGTGGACAGGTAAAAAGGTCAAAACCAGATCAGAGTCCAGGAGGTACAGAGTGGCAGACAGGCTCGTGGTCGAGGCAGGCAGAAAGGTCAGGCAGGTGGGTACAAAGTCCAGAAACAGGCAAAGGTCAAAACTGTGAGGACTAGAAAAAGGAGAATGCAAAAAGCAGGGGAACGGTAAAAACGCTGGTTGACTTGAAACATAAAGTCGAACTGGCACAGAGACAGGAAACACAGGGATAAATACACTGGGGAAAATAAGTGACACCTGGAGGGGGTGGAGACAATCACAAGGACAGGTGAAACAGATCAGGGCGTGACTATTTCAGTTTACTATATTAACATTTTTTAAATTTAGTAGACACTCTCATCCAGCGTGATTTAGAGGAGCAATTAGGGTTAAGTCCCTTCCTCAAGGGCATCTCAACAGACTTTTCACCTAGTCAGCTCAGGGATTAAAACCAGCGACCTTTTGGTTACTGGCGCAACTCTCGAACCTGCTTGGGTTTTCCTTTTCAGCATATACTAAATTGTTTTTCCAAATGTAGTTTTTATTTTGGTTTTCGTTTACTAAAATAAACTTACGGCAGAGGCTGCCGAACTATCGTCAAAAGTCAGACTAGGCCCACTGCATAGTTTCAGATGGCTCTCTATCCCCACTCTTCGATCAAAACAGAAATGGACATTTTTTTGTTTCGTGCAGCAATAGAGTTGTGTTTGTACCAGGGCTTAGAGTTTTTAATCTGTAGTGTTTAAATAAATGCACAGTTAGATTCATTCAGTTGATTTAAATAAACAAATTAACCTATTTTCAGGCCCTCAATGTGGTTTCTTTAGGTAGACATTAGGTGATTACTGAATCAACACACTGCAGTCTCACTATTGCCAGTCATGTTAATTAGTGCACGACATAGCAAAACAATTCGCAATGGAAAAGGAAAATGAGCATTCTTACTGGATATGTCCAGATAGTCCCTCTTCGTTTCAGATCTTTTTTTCAGTTTGATACCTAATTAACACAACCCATTTCCTCTTGATGTTGTTTCCCCTGCAGACATTTTTCTCTCAGTTTCAGAACATTTTAATCTGTTTGGTGCCTATTGAACACAACCCACAACTTTGTTGATTCCTCTGCAGGGATGATGTGGTCGGAGTGTAAGGAGCTGTGGACCGAGGGGCCCAGGGAGTACATGCAGCAGCTGTGGAACGTTCTGGACTTCGGCATGCTTTCCATCTTCATTGCCGCTTTCACCGCTCGGTTCTTTGCCTTCCTCCAGGCCACCAGAGCCCAGCAGTACGTCAACGAAAAGATCCACACCACCGACCTCTCCCTAGTGACCCTACCCCCGGAGGTCAAATACTTTACCTACGGTGAGAGAAGAGCTACTGTATCGATGCACCCAATCAAATGTTATTTGTCACAGAAATAGTGACACGGGCAATAAATACACAGTGAATAATATTAAGGAGTAAAAGTAGCATGTCTACATAGAGAGTACCAGTACCGAGTCGATGTGCAGGGGTACAAGGTAATTAAGGTTGCTATCAAATCCAATTTTATTGGTCACATACCTGTGATTAGTAGATGTTATTATGGGTGTAGCGAAGTGCTCGTGCTTCTAACCCCCGACAGTGCAGTAATATCTAACAAGTAATATCTAACAAATTACACAACATATACCCAATACACACAAATCTAAGTGGGAATGAATTAAGACTATATATATGGACAAGTGATGTCAGAGCGGAACGGACTAAGATACAGAAAAATGTTTATACATATGAGATGAGTAATGCCATATATGTAAACATTATTAAGTGACTAAGATACCATAGAATAGTATAGAAAACAGTATATACATATAAGATGAGTAATGCCAGATATGTTAACATTATTAAAGTGACTAGTGTTCCATACCTTAAAGTGGCAAGTGATTCCTAGTTTATGCCTATAGGCAGCAGCCTCTAATGTGCTGATGATGGCTGTTTAACAGTCTGATGGCCTTCAGATAGAAGCTGTTTTTCAGTCTCTCGGTCCCAGCTTTGATGCACCTGTACTGACCTCGCCTTCTGGATGATAGCGGGGTGAACAGGCAGTGGCTCAGGTGGTTGGTGTCCTTGAGGATCTTTTTGGCCTTCATGTGACATCAGGTGCTGTCGGTGTCCTGGAGGGCGGGTAGTTTTCCCACGGTAAAACGTTGGGCAGACCGCACCACCCTCTGGAGAGCCTTGCGATTGCGGGCGGCTGTAGTTGCCATACCAGGTGGTGGTACAGCCCGACAGGATGCTTTCAATTGTGCATCTGTAACAATTTGTAAGGGTTTTAGGCCTAATTTCTTTAGCCTCCTGAGGTTGAAGAGGCTCCGTAGCGCCTTCTTCACCACACTGTCTGTGTGGGTGGTCCATTTCAGTTTGTTAGTGATGTGTACGCCAAGAAACCTGAAGCTTTCCACCTTCTCCACTGCGGTACCGTTGATGTAGGTGGGGGTGCACCCTTTGCTGTTTCCTGACGTCCACGATAATCTCCTTTATTTTGTTGACGTTGAGTGAGAGGTTGTTTTCCAGGCACCGCACTCTCAGAGCCCTCACCTATTCACTGTAGACTTTCTTGTCATTTTGGTAATCAAGCCTACTACTGTTGTGTCATCTGCAAACTTGATGATTGATTTGGAGGCGTGTATGACCATGCAGTCATGGGTGAACAGAGAGTACAGGAGGGGGCTGAGCATGCATCCTTGTGGGGCCCCATTGTTGAAGATCAGCGGAGTGGAGGTGATGTTTCTTACCTTCACCACCTATGGGCAGCCTGTCAGGTTCAGACCCAGGGGCTCAAGTTTAATGCTGAGCTTGGAGGGTACTATGGTGTTGAATGCTGAGCTATAGTCAATAAACAGTATTCTTACATAAATATTCTACTTGTCCAGATTGGACAGAGCAGTGTGCAGAGTGATGGCGATTGAATTGTTTGTGGATCTATTGGGGTGGTAAGCAAATTGAAGTGGGTCTAGGGTGGCAGGTAAGGTAGAGGTGATATGATCTTTGACTAGTCTCTCAAAGCACTTTCATGATGACAGAGGTGAGTGCTACAGGGCCATAGTTTTTAAGTTCAGTTACCTTTGCCTTCTTGGGTACAGGAACAATGGTGGCCATCTTGAGCATGTGGGGACAGCAGACTGGGATAGGGAGATATTGAATATGCTCGTAAACACACCAGCCAGCTGGTTAATGGTGGTTAATGGTTAACACATTTAAATATTTTACTCAGGTTGGTCATGGAGAAGGAGAGCCCACAGTCCTTGGTAGCGGGCCACATCGGTGGCACTGTGTTATCTTCAAATCGTGTGAAGAATGTGTTTAGCCTGTCCGGAAGCAAGATGACCCGGAACATATCCCAGTCCACAGTGTGCGCGCATGCTGTGTGTGTGTGTGTGTGTGTGTGTGTGTGTGTGTGTGTGTGTGTGTGTGTGTGTGTGTGTGTGTGTGTGTGTGTGTGTGTGTGTGTGTGTGTGTGTGTGTGTGTGTGTGTGTGTGTGTGTGTGTGTGTGTGTGTGTGTGTGTGTGTGTGTGTGTGTGTGTGTGTGTGTGTGTGTGTGCGCGTGCTGTGTGCGCGTGCTGTGTGTGTGTGTGTGTGTGTGTGTGTGTGTGTGTGTGTGTGTGTGTGTGTGTGTGTGTGTGTGTGTGTGTGTGTGTGTGTGTGTGTGTGTGTGTGTGTGTGTGTGTGTGTGTGTGTGTGCGTGCGTGCGTGCATGCGTGCGTGCGTGTTGGGATGTCAGTGTGAGTGTGTGGGTGTGGGTGGAGTCCAGTGTGTGTGCTAAGAGTGCAAGAGAGTTAGTGCAAAAAAGGGTAAATGCAGATAGTCCGGGTAGCCATTTGATTAGCTATTTAGCAGTCTTAAGGCTTGGGGGTAGAAGCTGTTCAGGGTCCTGTTGTTTCCAAACTTGGCAACAGTGTATGACTTGGGTGGCTGGAATCTCTAACCATTTTTTGGGCCTTCCTCTGACACTGCCTGGTGTAGAAGTCCTGGATGGTAGGGAGCTCGGCCCCAGGGATGTACTGGGCCGCACTCACTACTCTCTGTTGCAGCTTGTGGTCGGATGCCTTGCAGTTGCCATACCAAGCGGTGATGCAGCCAGTCAAGATGCTAACAATGGTGCAGCTGTAGAACGTTTTGATGATCTGAGTGCCCATGCCAAATATTTACAGCCTCCTGAAAAGGGGGAAGTGGCACTGATGTGCCCAGTTCACAACTGTGTGGGTGTGTATGGACCATGTTAATTCCTTATTGATGTGGACAGAGAGGAACTTGAAGCTCTCGAACCGCTCTAATACAGCCCCTGAACCGCTCCAATACAGCCCCATCGATGTGGATGGGTGCATACTTGCCCCTCCGTTTCCTGTAGTCCACGATCAGCTCCTTTATCTTGCTGTAGTTGAAGGAGAGGTTGTGCATTGAAGATCCACACTGCCAGCTCACATATTTACTCCCTATAGACTGCGTCATCGACATCGGTGATCACTCCTACCACCGTCTTGTCATCAGCAAACTTGATGATGGTGTTGGAGCTGTGCGGGCCCTGCAGTCGTGGGTGAACAGGGAGGAAGGGACAAAAGAATAATCCCCTGAGGGGCCCCGTGTTAATGGTCAGCGTGTCGGATGTGTTTTTACCTGCCCTGGGGGCGGCCGGTCCGGAAGTGCAAGATTGAGTTGCAGAGGGAGGCATTCAGTCCCAGGGCCCTGAGCTTGGTGATGAACTTGGAGGGCACTATGATGTTGAATGCTGAGCTGTAGTGAATGAACAGCATTCTTTCTTCTTTTTTAAAAAGTAAACATCTTTAATACACAGAAGCATCCAGGGTGTTGTATGTGTTTATTTGAATGAGAGTGTGTGTATGTGCATGTCTACAAACACCTGCATGGCATCAGCCTCAGGCAAACAGCATTCTTACATGGGCATTCCTTTTGTCTCGGTGGGTGAGGGCAGTGTGGAGTACAATAGAAATTGTGTAATTTGTGGATCTTTTGGGGCGGTATGCGAATTGGAGTGAGTTCATGGTGTCTGGGATGATGGTGTTGATATGAGCCATGACCAGCCTTTAAAAGCATTTCATGGTTAAAGATGTGAGTGTTATTGGGCGATAGTAATTTAGGCAGGTTATCTTGGCGTTCATGGGCATGGGACAATGGTGGTCTGTTTGAAACAAGTTGGTATAACAGACCAGGTCAGAGATGGTTGAAAATGTCAGTGAAGACACTTGCCAGCTGGTCAGTGCATGCGCTGAGTACGCGTCCTGGTATTCCATCTGGCCCCGCAGCCTTGTAAATGTTAACCTGTTTAAAAGGTCTTAAAGGTCTTACTCACATCGGCTACAGAGAGCGAGATCACACAGTCACCCAGAACACCTGGTGCTCTCATGCATGGTTCAGTGTTGCTTGCCTCTACGGAGCATAGAAGGCATTTAACTTGTCTGGTAGACTCATGTCGGTGGGCAGCTCACGGCTGGGCTTCGCTTTATAATTCATGATAGTTTGCAAGCCCTGCTACATCAGTCGAGCGTCAAAGCCAGCATAGGATTCGATCTTTGTCCTGTATTGATGCTTTGCCTGTTTGATGGCTTGTTGGAGGGTGTAGTGGGATTTCTTATAAGCTTCTGGATTAATGTCCCGAACGTTGAAAGTGGCAGCTCTAGCATTTAGCTTAGTGCGGATGTTGCATGTAATCCATGGCTTCTGGTTGGGGTATGTACGTACAGTGGTTCCTCCTTTAAAAGTTGTGAGCTTCCACTGCAGGACTTAGAGGTACCCAGCGTCTCTGCTTCATTGTTCCAGACCACCGCAAGGGGGGAGTTAGAGCACACATTATGCATTTGGGTCCAAAGGTTTTTATATGACCAATCATATCGAGTGGTTCCAATGACAAAATAATGTTATGCCACCCGTCGCTGGTGACTTTCTCCGGCAAAGATGTCTGACAAAAACATTACGGTGGAAGCAAATGTAAGAAATGATGATGTCATAACGAGTCAAGCAAAAACAAATTGAGGAATATGTTAGAGACATATTTGTAGAGAAAAACGATTGTGCATATTTTTTGTCATAAAGTTCATTTACGAAAATTGCTATTTAGCATGTTAGCTGACTAGCTAACACTAGCCAGCTAGCTAGCTAGTGTTATGACATGAGTATGAAATTGTAATGTGTGTTGTACAAAGCTGAGGTAACTATTTACTTGTGTAGTGGAAGATAAAAATAACTGTGTCCCTATGGATGTGTAGCTAGCTCCAGTATGTAGCTGATCTGTGTATGGACCCTAAAACCTTAGGTTCTGAACTAATATTCATACCAATCTATGAACCTCGGGTATCATAGTTGTTGTATCGACTTCAAGTCTGAATGGCATTAATGAAGCCTATGGATAGAGTAGAATATAATAACTTTATTGTGCCATGGATGCAAGTCCTATATACATGTACTGTAGTTATTACCACGCATGGGATCCCCATATTGTAGCCTTTACATGGAATATATCCACTGATCATGTACTCTTCCTTGGCAAATAAAGGTGCGGTTAAGGTATGAATCTCTGTGAGACATTCTTTTTCAGTCATATCCAATACCAGATGTATAAAACTCCATTCTTTGAATGATGCTGTATCTACATGTATGTTTTACAATTATACACTTCAACAGTGTTTACCGCTCCTGGGACAACAAAGATTACACATTGTAACTATGCAATAGACTAGAAACATGATTTAAGTAAAGGCTGATTTGAAATTCATATATACAGAAGAAAAAAAAAACACTACACATCCTATGCATATCTAACTCCCTTCATCTGCATTAATCTGAGGACACAGGATAGGTGTAGTATTTCAATGAGATACTTAATTTCAACCAGTGGAGAATGTGAAACACTTTATTGAAAGTTCTTTATCCAGGTGTTTATAAATACATAATACATGCATTATAATTCTGATCATTGTTATATTATAAATACAAGTTATATCTGTACTTCAATGCACATATGGTGTGCATTATTTTAAAAAAGAGGAGGTGGCGAGAGAGGTGTCTAAGACAGAAAGGGAAAGAGGTAAGAACTGAGGAGCGGGAAAGACAGCAGTACTACACTAATATTCTCTTGAGCAGGGAGCAGGTTTCGAGCCCTCAACATTCTAGCCCGAAGTCAATATACATATATTGGTCTTGGGTCCTGAGTGGCGCCGCGGTCTAAGGCACTGCATCTCGGTGCAAGAGGCATTACTACAGTCCCTGGTTCGAACACAGGCTGTATCACATCCAACTGCGATTGGGAGTGCCATAGTGCGGCACACAATTGGCCCAGCGTCATCCGGGTTTGGCCGGGGTAGGCTGTCATTGTAAGTAAAAATTTGTTCTTACCTGACTTGCCTAGTTAAATAAAGGTTAAATTTAAAGAAACAACTGGCGGCAACCGCAGTGCAGTCAATAGGAGATGAACAGTTGCAGGTGCTGAAAATATAGCTAACTTGTGATGCAACTGTTGCACACCAACAGATGGAGAAAACGTACACCCGTCGAGCAATTCATTTCAACAATATTCTTCATTTTAATTTGACTTTACAAACAACAAGAGGGCTTAATTGGAGTTTATTTCTTCGGGGCCTAGACCTACAGTGGGGAGAACAAGTATTTGATACACTGCCGATTTTGCAGGTTTTCCTACTTACAAAGCATGTAGAGGTCTGTAATTTTTAGCATAGGTACACTTGAACTGTGAGAGACAGAATCTAAAACAACAATCCAGAAAATCACATTGTATGATTTTTAAGTAATTAATTTGCATTTTATTGCATGACATAAGTATTTGATCACCTACCAACCAGTAAGAATTCCTGCTCTCACAGACCTGTTAGTTTTTCATTAAGAAGCCTTCCTGTTCTCCACTCATTACCTGTATTAACTGCACCTGTTTGAACTCGTTACCTGTATAAAAGACCTGTCCACACACTCAATCAAAAAAAAAAATTGCATTAACAGAAAAAATGTCTGGCAATTAAATAACGTGCCACAGAATAGCACAGCAGCCAACAAGGTGTGCTGCAGTATGACACAACTTTTAAAGGAGGAACCACTGTACGGTCACTATGAAGACAACGCCGTCGATGCACTTATTAATGAAGCTGGTGACTGATGTAACTGATTTCCCAAAGGAAGGGAGAGGGAGGGCCTTGTATGCGTTACTGAGTGTGGAGTAAAGGTTATTTAGAGTTGTGTCGCCTCTATTTGCATAGGTGACATGCTGGTAAAAATCTGGTAAAACGGATTTTGTTGAGTGTGGTGTTAGTGCCAGCATTGGTTTGTGGTGATAAATAGACAGCTACAAAAAAATATAGATGGGAACTCTTGTTAAATAGTATGGTCTGCAGCTTATCATGAGTGATTCTAACTCGGGCAAAAGAAAAACTCTAGACTTCCTAAACATTAGAGATCGCGCACCAGCTGTTGTTATCAAAGAGACACACCGCTGGCCCTCTCGCCTTACCCGAGTCTGCCATCTGATCTTGTCGATGCATAGAAAAAACAGAGTTGGATATCCATGTCCTCGTTCAGCCACCACTCCGAGAAACATAGGATATTACATTTTTTTCAGGTCCCGTTGATAGGATTGTCTCAAACGGAGTTCAACCAGTTTCTTCTCCAGTGACTGCACGTTCGCCAACAAAGTAGAGGGCAATGATGGTCTACTTGCTTGCCAACGTAGTCAAGACACCACCTCGCTTGCCTCTCTTTCGCTGCTGCTTTCTCTTTCGAGTCCCAGGGATCAGTCCCTAGCCCGCGGTAAGCAGAATGTCCAAAAATGGTCATCAAATCGAGGTTAATGATCACTGTTCTGATGTCCACAAGCTGTTTTCGGTCATATGAAATGATGGCAAGAAACATTATTGACAAAAAAAATGTAAGATCAGCAACAATCAAATTATTTTTAATGCAGACTTCGCCAGGAACAGCTATCCACTGCAGCACCATCTTCTTAATCCTGTGATAGGTACAGTTGATACAAGTAGGCATCTTGCACACATCTACAAATACCACCACAAATGTCAATACAGATGTTTCCTGATCACTTGCCCTGCAAGACGTGTAACAGTGTTAGCAATGATTATGCTTAAGGGCAGGCACACTAATCTCAAGAATCACTAGATTCTTACCACAGGTTAAGCTCTAATTGTCTAATCGTACACAGTGACGTACACATACAGAATGACTTTAAGGGCAACATTATCCACCTAGTACACTGCACGCAGAAGGGAGACAAATGATCATTAGGTATATCATTAGAACATGCAAAAGGGCAAACATATAAAATCACATAAACACCTG
The DNA here is from genome assembly GCF_021184085.1 of Oncorhynchus gorbuscha. Taxonomy (NCBI): domain Eukaryota; kingdom Metazoa; phylum Chordata; class Actinopteri; order Salmoniformes; family Salmonidae; genus Oncorhynchus; species Oncorhynchus gorbuscha. The sequence goes on from NC_060195.1 coordinate 47,146,228, forward strand.
TTTTTAATTTGACATTGAGAGCGTAAGTGGCCTTTGCAAATCATGGTAGCACCTTATTTTATAGTCCTGTTTCATTTAGTTTTAGCTGACGTTTACTGAGAAATTGTATGTATTGGTGCTTGTGTTGATGAATCCTAAAGAAACAAAAGACTACTTTTAGGGGAATTATTATACAATTACTATTTGCTCTATTATTTCAAAGCCCACAAAGACATAGTGTGGGACGGTAAAACAAAGTGTAACCCAACCATTGTGCAGAACTGTCATATAACGCAATGCATTAAACACATTGTTCATGTTGCTGTTGCCCATTCCTCCACATAGCAAGGGACAAGTGGCTGCCGTCAGACCCCCAGCTGATCTCAGAAGGGCTGTACGCCATCGCTGTGGTGCTGAGCTTCACACGCATCGCTTACATTCTGCCGGCTAATGAGAGCTTTGGACCACTCCAGATCTCCCTGGGCCGCACGGTCAAAGACATCTTCAAGTTCATGGTCCTGTTCATCATGGTCTTCCTGGCGTTCATGATCGGCATGTTCATCCTCTATTCTTACTACTTGGGTGCCAAGGTCAACCCGGCCTTCACCACGTGAGTGCTATAGCAGACATATAGAGGACACTTGTGTATAGAGAACACTTATTGGAATAGACATATGGTGAGACACTTATGGGAACAGACTTATAGGGACTCACCACATTTTGAGAACATTAATTAATGGTCACTCAGGCAGGTCTGGAGTCAGTGACAGGTACAGTTACTCCGTAATGGACTGACAGTCAGTAGGGAGGCTTTGTACACATTCAACCATACTGTTTTATCCCTAAAATGAATACACTCCTAAAACATCAGACTTGAGAATACGATTGGTACACATTTACAAAGTAATACTGCTTGGGCTCTATCTACATTAAAAACTCCAACAAATGAGTTCTCCATTCATGTTGGGAGCTCTTTTCTTCCTCTATTGAGCCCATTCATGCAGTGCTAGCTCATTCAGTCTATCGACTCAGTCATTGTAGTGCAGAATGAAGTTGAAAATGGCCAACCTTGGACTCCCTTTCTAAGAGTTCTTCAAAACTGAATTGGAAAAGGCACCGCCGAGCTTGTGGCAGCTCAGCAAAAATAACTAATTTCACACTGGAGTGGATTACCGCCAAGGTTACTGTTTCCGAGCTGAGGCTGAGAGAAAATGAAATCCTTCCCATTGTTATGGTTATTATTTTCCTCTATTGTTCTAGTGTCCATATTGCATTTCATTAGTCAAGCTGCCTTGGCATAAATGGAACACACACACACACACACACTTACAAATGCAACACATACACACATCTAACATTGCCAAGAGTCACAATGGTCATTTATGCTCTTACCAAGGACATCTGTGGAATTCAGAAAATACAGCAAAATCACCTGAAATAAAAAATATATATAATTTCATGGCAAAAATTCTCACGTTATAAATGTTTCTCAAAGGGACTTTGGCAACCAGAATACTATAACACAGGATGATACATTTTAGTATTAAGCAAGACATATGCCAATATATTTGGTTCATTCCCCACACACTTAGGCCACACATGAGGTGACATCACTTTATTTAAAGCAGCACTTTATCACCTGCCACTTTGGGCAACAGCCAAATGTAGTTTGTGATTTCACTAGGGCACAACAACAAACTAGAAACCCCTAATCTGATCAGCCTGTCCTATAGCTTTCTTATCCCCTTCCTTCCGTCCTTGTCACCATAGGGTGGAGGAGAGCTTCAAGACTCTGTTCTGGTCTATATTTGGACTGTCCGAGGTGTCCTCTGTGGTGCTCAAGTACAACCACAAGTTCATCGAGAACATCGGCTATGTGCTCTATGGAATCTACAACGTGACCATGGTGGTGGTGTTGCTCAACATGCTGATCGCCATGATCAACAGCTCCTATCAAGAAATCGAGGTGAGTGACTGGTGTTGTGAAGTTGCCCCTAGATACTGATATTGGGTAAATAAGAGAAATTCCCCACTAATCATTAAGGTTAGGATTGGGGAAGGGAAGCAGATCCTAGATCTGTACGTAGGGGGAAACTTCACCGCAGAGGTAAGTCAGTGGCATCAGTAGACCCACCATGTCATCTGATTATAGGTATAGGGATACTAGTGTATTTTTGTGTAATATTTTTGTATGCAGGGCATTCGGAAAGTATTCACTTTTTCAAAATGTTGTTACGTTACAGCCTTATTCTAAAATGAAAAAAATAATCTCATGAAGTTACACACAATACCCCATACCCCATAATGACAAAGCAAAAAACGTTTTTTAGAACTTTTTGCAAATGTGTAAAAAAAAAAAAAAAACGGAAATATCACATTTACGTAAGTATTCAGACACTTTATTCAGTACCTTGTTGAAGCACCTTTGGCAGTGATTACAGCCTTAACTTTCTTGGATATGACGCTACAAGCTTGGCACACCTGTATTTGGGGAGTTTCTTCATTCTTCTCTGCAGATCCTCTCAAGATCTGTCAGGTTGCTGCACAGCTATATTCAGGTCTCTCTAGAAATGTTCGATTGGGTTCAAGAAAGGGCTCAGGCTGGTCCATTCAAGGACATTCAGAGACTTGTCCCGAAGCCACTCTTGCATTGTCTTGGCTGTGTGCTTATAGTCGTTGTCCTGTTCGAAGGTGAACCTTCGCCCCAGTCTGAGGTCCTGAGAGCTCTGGAGCAGGTTTTCATCAAGTATCTCTGTACTTTGCTCCGTTCATCTTTCCCTCGATCCTGACTAGTCTCCCAGTCCCTGCCACTGAAAAACATCCCCACAGCATGATGCTGCCACCACCATGCTTCACCGTAGGGACGGTAATGGCCAGGTGATGAGCGGTGCCTGGTTTCCTCCAGACGTGGCGCTTAGCATTCAGGTCAAAGAGTTCAATCTTCGGTTCATGAGACCAGAGAATCTTGTTTCTCGTGGTCTGATAGTCCTTTAGATGCCTTATCCAAAACACAAGCGGGCTGTCATGTGCCTTTTTTTGAGGAGTGACTTTCATCTGGCCACTCTACCATAAAGGACTGATTGGTGGAGAGCTGCAGAGGTGGTTGTCCTTCTGGAAAGTTCTCCAATCTTCACAGGGGAACTCTGTACCTCTGTCATAGTGACCATTGGGTTCTTGGTCACCTCCCTGACCAAGGCCCTTCTCCCCCAAGTGGTCAGTTTGGTCAGGTGTCCAGCTCTAGGTAGAATCTTGGTGGTTCCAAACTTCCTCCATTTAAGAATGATGGAGACCTTCAATGTTGCTGAATGTTTTTGGTACCCTTCCCCAGATTTGTGCCTTGACATAATCCTGTCTCGGGAGCTCTGCACAAATCCTTCGACCTCATGGCTTGGTTTTTGCTCTGACATGCACTATCAACTGTGGAACCTTATATAGACAGGTGTGTTCCTTTCCATATCATGTCCAATAAATGGAATTTACCACAGGTGGACTCCGATCAAGTTGTATAAACAAGGATCTCAAGGATGATCAATGGAAAGAGGATGCACCTAAGCTAAATTCTGAGTCTCATAGGGTCTGAATATTTATGTAAATAAGGTATTTATGGTTTTTAAAATGTTTAATACATTTGCAAACATTTATAAAAACCTGTTTTCAATTTGTCATCATGGGGTATTGTGAGTAGATTGATGAGGGAACATTTGAATTTAATCCATACTTTTCAGAATAGACTGAATATACACCACATGACCATAAGTATGTGTACACCTGCTCGTCGAACATCTCATTCCAAAATCATGGGCATTAATATGGAGTTGGTTCCCCTTTGCTGCTATAACAGCCTCCACTTTTCTGGTAAGGCTTTCCACTAGATGTTGGAACATTGCTTCGGGGACTTGCTTCCATTCAACCAAAAGAATGGAAGCATTAGTGAGGTCGAGCACTGACGTTGGGCGATTAGGCCTGCCTTGCAGTCGGCGTTCCAATTAATCTCAAAGGTGTTCGATGGGATTGAGGTTAGGGCTCTGTGCAGGCCAGTCATGTTCTTCCACACCAATCTCGACAAACCATTTCTGTATGGACCTCACTATGTGCACATAGGGGCATTGTCATGCGGAAACAGGAAAGGGCCTTCCCCCAAACTGTTGCCACAAAGTTGGGAGCGCAGAATCATCTAGAATGTCATTGTATGCTGTAGCATTAAGATTCCCCTTCACTGGAAGTAAGGGGCCTAATTTGAACCATGAAAACAGCCCCAGATTATTATTCCTCCTCCACAAAACATTACAGTTGGCACTATGCATTTGGGCAGGTAGAGTACCCGCCAAACCCAGATTCGTCTGTGGGACTGCCAGATGGTGAAGCGTGATTCATCGCTCCAGAGAACACATTTCCACTGCTCCAGAGTCCAATGGCGGCGAGCTTTACACCACTCCAACTGACACTTGGATTTGCACATGGTGATCTTGTGAGGTTGCTCGGCCATGGAAAACCATTTCATGAAGCTCCTGACAAACAGCTGACTTTGCTTCCAGAGGCAGTTTTGAACTCAGTGGTGGGTGTTGCAACCAATGAGAGAAGCACTACGCGCTTGAGCACTCAACGCTCCCATTCTATGAGCTTGTGTGGTCTACCAATTTGCGGCCGAGCTGTTGTTGCTCCTAGACCTTTCCATTTCACAAAAACAGCACTTACAGTTGACCAGGGCAGCTCTACCAGGGAAGACATGTGGCGAACTGACTTGTTTGAAAGGTGGCATCCTATGACAGTGCCACGTTGAAAGTCACTGAGCTCGTCAGTAAGGCCGATGTTTGTCTTCAGAGAATGCATGGCTCTGTTATTTATTTTATACACCTGTCAGGTGTGGCTGAAATAGACAAATCCATGAATTTGAATGGGTGTTCACATACTTTTGTGTGTGCATATGTGTATATATGTGCAAAGGGAAAAGATAGGAGGACAGGAGGAGCTGTTTGTATGTGGCTATGAAAGTGCACTGTTTGCGTGTGATCAGGGGTGTATTCATTCCACTTATTCTGTTGAAAAACATTTCTTAAACGGAAGTGAATGGAATGACACGGGGAAAAACATACCTGAATAGAAACTCTCGTTTGAAACTGTTGGACTAATGATTACCCCCTAGATAAGTTAGATGCAGGCAAGAGTGTGCAAGGTGGAATTGAATGTGTCACTGTCTGCCCACGTGTCACTGTCTGTCATCTCAACCTGTGTGCGCCTATTTTGTAAACTTTCATTTATAGGCTAGTTTGTAGCAACCTCATGATGGGTATAGCAAAACATTTGAGTTAATAGAAATAAAGCCATGCTCATAAAAAAATAGCATCCTCCAGTATTTATTTATATATACACTGCTCAAAAAAATAAAGGGAACACTAAAATAACACATCCTAGATCTGAATGAATGAAATATTCCTTTTAAATACTTTTTTCTTTACATAGTTGAACGTGCTGACAACAAAATCACACAAAAAATATCAATGGAAATCAAATGTATCAACCCATGGAGGTCTGGATTTGGAGTGACACTCAAAATTAAAGTGGAAAACCACACTACAGGCTGATCCAACTTTGATGTAATGTCCTTAAAACAAGTCAACATGAGGCTCAGTAGTGTGTGTGGCCTCCACGTGCCTGTATGACCTCCCTACAACGCGTGGGCCACACCATGACTGACCCACCGCCAAACCGGTCATGCTGGAGGATGTTGCAGGCAGCAGAACGTTCTCCACGGCGTCTCCAGCCTCTGTCACGTCTGTCAAGTGCTCAGTGTGAACCTGCTTTCATCTGTGAAGAGCACAGGGCGCCAGTGGCGAATTTGCCAATCTTGATGTTCTCTGGCAAATGCCAAATGTCCTGCACGGTGTTGGGCTGTAAGCACAACCCCCACTTGTGGACGTCGGGCCCTCATACCACCCTCATGGAGTCTCTTTCTGACCGTTTGAGCAGACACATGCACATTTGTGGTCTGCTGGAGGTCATTTTGCAGGGCTCTGGTAGTGCTCCTCCTGCTCCTCCTTGCACAAAGGCGGAGGTAGTGGTCCTGCTGCTGGGTTGTTGCCCTCCTACGGCCTCCTCCACGTCTCCTGTTGTACTGGCCTGTCTCCTAGTAGCGCCTCCATGCTCTGGACACTACGCTGACAGACACAGAAAACCTTCTTGCCACAGCTCTCATTGATGTGTCATCCTGGATGAGCTGCACTACCTGAGCCACTTGTGTGGGTTGTAGACTCCGTCTCATGCTACCACTAGAGTGAAAGCACCGCCAGCATTCAAAAGTGACCAAAACATCAGCCAGGAAGCATAGGAACTGAGAAGTGGTCTGTGTCACCACCTGCAGAACCACTCCTTTATTGGGGGTGTCTTGCTAATTGCCTTGAGTTACATTGTGTTGTTTAAGTGTTCCCTTTATTTTTTTGAGCAGTGTATACAGTATATATATACACACACACACACACACACACACACACACACACACACACGCACGCACGCACGCACACACACACACACACACACACACACACACACACACACACACACACACACACACACACACACACACACACACACACACACACACACACACACACACACACACACACACACACACACACACACACACACACACACACACACACACACACACACACACACACACACACACACAGTTCCTTGTCAAACGTTTGCACACACCTACTCATTCAAGAGTTTTCTTTATTTTTCCTTTTTTTTTACAACTATGAATTAACAGATATGAAATCATGTAGTTACCAAAAATGTGTTAAAAAAATCTAAATATATTTTATATTTGTTATTCTTCAAAGTAGCCACCCTTTGCCTTGATGACAGCTTTGCACACGCTTGGCATTCTCTCAACCACCTTCACCTGAACCACTTCACCTGGAATTCTTTTCCAACAGTCTTGAAGGAGTCTACATATACTGAGCACTTGTTGGCTGCTTTTCCTTCACTGTTGTCTAACTCATCCCAAATCATCTCAATTGGGTTGAGGTCAGGTGATTGTGAAGGCCAGGTCATCTGATGCAGCACTCCATCACTCGCCTTGGTCAAGTGGATCACCCATGCTGGTTAAGTGTGCCTTGAATAAAAAATAAAAAACACTGACAGTGTCACCAGCAAAGCACCCCCACACCATCACAACTCTTCCTCCATGCTTCACGGTGGGAAGCACACATGCAGAGATCATCCATTCACCTACTCTGCGTCTCACAAAGACACAGAGGTTGGAACAAAAAATCTCAAATTTGGACTCGTCAGATCAAAGGACAGATTTCCACTGGTCTAATGTCCATTTCTCATGTTTCTTGGCCCAAACAAGTCTATTCTTCTTATTGGTGTCCTTTAGTAGGGGTTTCTTTGCAGCAATTTGACCATGAGTCACGCAGGACTTCATGTGTCTTTTACTTGAACTCTGTGAAGCATTTATTTGGGCTGCAACTTCTGAGGCTGGTAACTCTAATGAACTTTATCCTATGCAGCAGCAGAAACTCTGGGTCTTCCTTTCCTGTGGTGTTCCTCATGAGAGACAGTTTCATCATAGCGCTTGATGGTTTTTGTGACTGCACTTAAAGAAACCGACTGACCTTCATGTCTTAAAGTAATGTTAGACTGTTGTTTCTCTTTGCTTATTTGAGCTGTTTTTGCCATAATATGGACTTTGTCTTTTACCAAATAGGGCTATCGTCCTGTATACCACCCCTACCTTGTCACACAACTGATTGGCTCAAACGCATTAAGAAGGAAGAAATTCCACAAATTAACTTTTAACAAGGCACACCTGTTAATTGAAACGCATTCCAGGTGAATACCTCATGAAGCTGGTTGAGAGAATGCCAAGAGTGCGCAAAGCTGTCATCAAGGCAAAGGGAGGAAACTTTGAAGAGTCTCAAATATAAAATATATTTTGTTAAACACTTTTTTGGTTACTACATGATTTCTTCGTTTTTTATGTCTTCATTATTATTTACAATGTAGAAAATATAAAAATAAAGAAAAACCTGGAATGAGTAGGTGTGTCCAAACTTTTGACTAGTACTGTATATCAGTGGCCGTCTGTGACGTTGAAGATGAGGGAGGAAAATTAATGGCCTTATTTCTATTACAGCATATTGTATGACTGTCATTCATATTCCATTCACTCAGTTCAATGAAATAATTGAGTTTCTATTGAACAAATTCAGGTATGTTTATCCCCGTTTTGTTCCGTTTGCTTCTGTTTAAGATGTATTTTTTTTACAGAATCGGCGGAATGAATACACCCCTGATCATACACAAACGGTTAACTTTCATAGCCACAAACAAACAGCTTGTTGTATTCCTTCTCACATATATATACACAACCGTTCAAAAGTTTGGCGTCACTTAGTAATGTCCTTGTTTTTGAGGGAAAAGCTATTTTTTGTCCATGAAAATAACATCAAATTGATCACAGATAGTGTAGACCCTGTGGTTCTTAACCTGGGTTCGATCGTCAGTCTCGGTTTCGGCAGAGGTCAAAACACACATCCAACTCATATGATTCGTGATGACACGCCCCGCTTGGCCATCATTGGCTGCAGGTGATCACGCTACATCGCTTGGCCGACTTGTGGTCGACTTGTGACTGTCGACTTGTGACTGTCGTGATGGTACGTCTTGTGATTTCTTTCTTAATATTTGAATCCCTTCATACTTACTATGTCGAGCAAAAAAAGAAAGTGGTCGGACAAATATGTACAATATGGATTCACATGTATAACGGAACGTGATGGGAGTCAGCATCCTAACTGCATGATTTGCAATGCCAAATTGAGCAATTCTAGTCTAGCACAGGCAAAACTAAGAGAACACTTCCTTAAGCTGCATGGAGATGGAAAATACAAGAACACAATGCTCGCTGAATTCAAGGTGAAGAGAGCCAGATTCGATGAAAAGGCTACTCTGCCTGTTCTCGGCTTTGTACCCATCAACAAACCAATCCTCGCAGCATCGTACGAAGGTGCTTATCTGATCGCAAAGCAGGGCAAACCACACACCATTGGTGAAACACTCATAAAAACCAGCTGTGTTGAAGATGACGAATATCATGCTGGGAAAAGAGGCTGAAGTTAAGTTATCCCAAATTCCGCTTTCAAAAGACACCATCAGCAACAGAATATAGGACATCAGCAAAGACATCTTGGCTCAAGTAGTTGCAGATTTCAAGTAGTTGCAAAATTCAGCCTTCATCTCGATGAGACCACAAACGTTTCCAATCTAAGCCAGCTTGCTGTATTCGTGCGCTATGTGAAAGACGACGTGATAAAGGGAGATTTTTTATTTTGTAAGCCTCTTACAACAACATGCGTTGGCAACAAAAACCTTGCCTCCAAAACTGGCAGAAGTATTAAAAATTGTAGTGGAATGCGTGAACTATGTGCGAACTAGTGCTCTGAGGCACCGCATCTTCAGTGAGCTGTATAAAGAAATGGGCTCTGAATTCGAGGTACTTCTGTACCATTCTAACATTCGGTGGTTATCCTGGGGACAGGTGCTGAATCGTGTTTTTGCCGTGCGTGTGGAATTAGCCATGTTTTTGCAAGAGCACCAGCATTGTCATGCAGATTGCTTAAAAAATTCTGAGTTCATTCTCATTTTAGCGTACATGGCTGATATCTTCACAGCTCTCAATCATCTCAATCAAAAGATGCAGGACAGTGGAGTCAACATCATCGAAGCAGAGGAAAACCTAAAGGCTTTTCAAAAAAAGCTACCGTTATGGATACGACGAACAGAGAACGATAACTTCGCAAACTTTCCCCTGCTGGCCGACTGTGTAAGTAAGATCGAAGATTTATCTGGAATCGGAGACATTTCTGTACCCGCGGAACTGAAGCAAGCAAAGTCTCTCGGCGGATACTTCCCTAGAAGAGAGTCATATCCAGCATGGGTGACACAGCCGTTCACGTTTAGTGTTGAGACAACAGATGTCAATGATGAATACCTCGATGAAATCATTGAAATTCAGCAGAGCCAGGTTCAACAGCAACTCTTAATTTGTCAACAAATGGTAACGTACCCTGTTATTGCTAAGAAAGCTCTGAAGATTTTTATACCGTTTGTTACAACATGTCTTTGCGAGCAATCCTTTTCGAGGGGTTCAGTACCTCCAACAAGGGTAAGAACCACTGGTGTAGACATTGTTAATGCTGTAAATGAATGGAAGCTACAGATTTTTTTATGGAATATCTACATTGGCGTACAGAGGCCCATTATCAGCAACCATCACTCCTGTGTTCCAAAGGCAGGGTTGTGTTAGCTAATCCAAGTTTATCATTTTAAAAGGCTAATTGATCATTAGAAAACCCTTTTGCAATTATGTTAGCACAGCTGAAAACTGTTCCTCTGAATAAAGAAGCAATAAAATTGACCTTCTTTAGACTAGTTGAGTATCTGGAGCATCAACATTTGTGGGTTCGATTACAGGCTCAAAATGCCCAAAAACAAATAACTTTCTTCTGAAACTCATCAGTCTATTCTTGTTCTGAGAAATGATGACTATTCCATGCGAGAAATTTCCAAGAAACTGAAGATCTCGTACAACGCTGTGTACTACTCCCTTCACAGAACAGCACAAACTAGCTAACACAACGTGCCATTGGAACACAGACATGGTTGCTGATAATGGGCCTCTGTATGCCTATGTAGATATTCCATTAAAAATCAAACGTTTCCATCTACAATAGTCATTTACTACATTAGCAATGTCTACACAGTATTTCTGAACAATTTGATGTTATTTTAATGAACAAAAATGTGCTTTTCTTTCAAAACCAAGGACATTTCTAAGTGAACCCAAACTTTTGAACGCTAGTGTATATACAGTTGATGTCGAAGTTCACATATATTTTTCAACTACTCTACAAATTTATTGTTACCAAACTATAGTTTTGGCAAGTTGGTTAGTGTCATGCACTTTGCATGACACAAGTAATTTTTCCAACAATTGTTACAGACAGATTATTTCCCTTAATTCACAATTCCAGTGGGTCAGAAGTTTACATACATTAAGTTGACTGTGTCTTTAAACAACTTGGAAAATTTCAGAAAATGATGTCATGGCTTTAGAAGATTCTGATACATATTCTGATACAAACATAATTTGAGTCAATTGGTGGTGTACCTGTGGATGTATATCAAGGCCTACCTTCAAACTCAGTGCCTCTTTGCTTGACATTATGGGAAAATTAAAAGAAATCAGCCAATAAATTGTAGACCTCCACAATCTCCAAATGCCTGAAGGTACCTCGTTAATCTGTACAAACAGGAGTGCGCAAGTATAAACACCATGGGACCACGCAGCGATCATACCGCTCAGGAATGAGAAGTGTTCCATCTCCAAGAAATGAATGTACTTTGTACTTTGTTGCAAAAAGTGCAAATCAATCCCAGAACAACAGCAAAGGACCTTGTGAAGATGCTGGAGGAAACAGGTACAGGTATCTATATCCACAGTAAAACGAGTCCTATATCGGCATAACCTGAAAGGCTGCTCAGCAAGGAAGAGGCCACTGCTCCAAAACCTCCATAAAAAAGCCAGACTATGGTTTGCAACTGCACAAGGGGACAAAGATCATACTTTTTGGAGAAATATCCTGGTCTAATGAAACAAAAATTTTAATGACCATCGTTATGGTTGGAGGAAAAAGAGGGAGGCAAGCCGCAGAACACCATCCCAACCGTAAAGCACGGGGGTGGCAGCATCATGTTGTGGCTGTGCTTTGCTGCAGGAGGGACTGGTGCACTTCACAAAATAGATGGCATCATGAAGGACAATTATGTGGATATATTGAAGCAACATCTCAAGACATCAGTCAGGAAGTTAAAGTTGAATTTTGTTCGCAAATGGGTCTTCCAAATGGACAATGACCCCAAGCATACATCCAGGTATGGCAAAATGCCTTAAGGACAACAAAGTCAAGGTATTGGAGTGGCCATCACAAAGCCCTGACCTCAACCCTATAGAAATTTTGTGGGCAGAACTGAAAAAGAACTGCGAGCAAGGAGGCCTAGAAACCTGACTCAGTTACACCAGCTTTGTCAGGAGGAATGGGTCAAAATGCACCCAACTTATTGTGGCGAGCTTGTGGAAGGCTACCCGAAATGTTTGACCCAACGTTTCAATTTAAAGGCAATGTTACAAATACTAATTGAGTGTATGTAAACTTCTGACCCACTGGGAATGTGAGGAAGAAATAAAAGCTGAAATAAATCATTCTCTCTACTATTATTCTGACATTTCACATTCTTAAAATAAAGTGATGATCCTAACTGACCGAAGACAGGGAATTTTTACTGGGATTAAATGTCAGGTATTGTGAAAAACTTAGTTTAAGTGTATCTGGCTAAGGTGTATGTAAACTTCCAACTTCAACTGTGTGTGTATATATATATATTATTCTGTTGCACAGCATATGCTTTGCAGTTATGCCTCTGATTGTGAAACATCAGGTCAGTAATTAATATTTCTTAAATCAGTCATTTCAAGATGATCCTTGTTATGTGTAATGGGAATATCTTTCACTGTTTCATACTTGCCTCATATGACCACAGCACAGCTGTACTAAAGCAACAATGAATCACGCCCCCTTGTGTATTATTGCTTTAATAAATCATTTTTAGATTATCCATGTTGTGTTGTGGGAATTTCCTTTGCTAATCCACTAAACAAGCAACAACAGGTGACATGAGGCCTCTGCTGTAATTTCCTATCAGAGACAACATTTAGTGTATGACTTTAGATGGCAGTATTAGGCAAATGCTGTTATCTAAAAGTCACAAACTACTGTTATCTCATAGATTATGCCTACAGCAAAGGAAATGAACAGGTTATCATCAGTTCAAATAGTTTTTTGATAATGTGTGTTTGTAACATTAGCTAGTAATGTAAATCTCTTAAGGGGGTGTTTGCTCAGAGAGAGAAATAACTCTGCTTATCTCTCAGGACGATGCGGACGTGGAGTGGAAGTTTGCACGCTCCAAGCTATGGCTGTCGTACTTTGACAACGGCAAGACACTGCCTCCTCCCTTCAGCATCGTTCCCACTCCCAAGTCCTTCTACCACCACATCAGGTGGATAGTCGGCATGCTGCATTGCCGACAAAGGAGTGTGAAGAAGGATCTAGAGCTGGGGTTGGACAGTTCAAAGTCCAGGGTATGGATGCATGGATGGATGGATGGATGTGTGTGTGTGTGTGTATGTACAGTGCCTTCAAAAAGTATTTATACCCCTTGACTTATTCCATATTTTGTTGTTACAGGCTGAATTCTAAATGGATTCAATATTTTTATATGCTCAACCATCTTCATGCAAGAAACCATAATGACAAAGTGAAAACATGTTTATAGACATTCCATTCCGTTTATTTTTCTATCCTGAAAAACCCACTCATCCTTAATGATTACAAGCATACCCATAACATGATGCGACCACCACTATGCTTGATAATATGGAGAGTGGTACAGTACAGTAATGTGTTGTATTGGATTTGCCACAAACATAACACTTTGTATTCAGGACAAAAAGTTAATTGCAGTATTACTTTAGTATCTTGGTGCAAGCAGGATGCATGTTTTTCAATATTTGTATTTTGTACAGGCTTCCTTCTTTTCACTCTGTCATTTAGGTTAGTATTGTGGAGTAAGTACAGTGCTGTTGATACATTAAACACTAACTGTTTTAAAGTCACCATTGGCCTCAGGGTGAAATCCCTGAGCCGTTTCCTTCCTCTCCGGCATCTGAGTTATAGGAAGAACGCCTGTGTCTTTGTCGTGACTGGGTGTATTACACCATCCAAAGTGTAATAATAATAATTTATTAATTTACCAACACTCAACACCGGTTGACTATGGCCAGTGTCAGTAAACACTGGAATAAAAGCATAATTAAATTGTTGCCATCAGCACAGTTACAGTCATCAACCCTCTATATATATATATATAACATGAAAACAGCCTAACCAGCTCTACTAGGGGGAGTAAAATTGTCCGATTGAGGTGTTCTCTTATTTATGTCTGGAAGTAGCTAGCAAGCTAGCCAACATTAGCCAGTTAGCTTGGGTGCTTGACTGCCATTGTGAGGTCAGAGCACTCAAATCAAACCTACTCCTCTGATCTGCTCCAAGTGGGAAAACCAAACGGACTAAAGCCCTGAGCGCACTCTGGCACTCCAGATTGAATTTACGAACACACCCTTACTGTCTCTCTCTGTATCCCTCTTTCTCTCTCGTTTTCCCTTTACATTAACAACATTTGACCACATTGATTTCTTCTTTGAGGCGTATTTCACATGGCAATCTGACAAGTGGAAAGGAAATATTACGGCATTCTTATCTCAATAGGCAAGCCACAAGGAAGACTCGTTGCAGTTGGTCTAAATATTGTCTTTAACAGAAACCTGCATAGTAACATAGCCAATCGCCATCTGCGACCATTAAACATAGCTTAGATTTACGCTTTTATAACTTTTTGGGGGGGATCTCATACGTTTACAGTGATTCTGGCTTGAACAGTCGCTAATATTATATTTAGTTGTGAACTTTGCAAAATAGCTATTTTGGATGCAGCAGTTGTCAGCTAGAATGCGAACGCTAATTGACATACAGTTGGCTGTAGCAACTAGTTGAAGTTGGAAGTGTTTTTTAAAAAGTATAATGCAGTTGACTTACGATGATGACACAAACATTATATTAAGCAGGACATTCATACGAGCCTTAAAATCCAATTATAATCCAAAAGTAGTGTAAAATGCACTTGCAAGCAACATGTAAATAGAGGCTTTTTGCTGGCGTGCTATAAGAACTCCCCCATGTTCTGCCACCAACTTGCGGCGCATCTCGCTCATGGGGCAATGTTTGTAAACACAGAAAGGGGTCTATAGTGTGTTATGTTGTTTTTGAAAACATGCAAATATGGGGTACATTGAATTCCAGTGCTTTATGGTCAGACACCCGCAATTTATTTATAATATTTTTTGGGGGGGGGGGCTAGAAACAAAATGGGTTGAAACCGCTTCTGTTACCCTGAACCCAAGGTATTTCTTCCATTATCTACCTATTGATCGGTTGGGTGGGGGGCTAAGAATGTCGGGTATACCCCCTGTTAGCCTGTAGGGAATCAAAGAGTGGCTGTGTAGTGGGAAGAAGACATGACTGATGACTAATAAGGCTCTCTGTGCACTTTAGGCCATATATATTTATTTTTTAACCACACTATCGAACTATACTTGGTAAGTGAAGCCGCTCCAAGCTCCTTAGCCATAAGACAATGACAGCTAATGCACGGCCTTCATCAGAGCAGTGACAGTGACAGTTGAGACCCTGGTATTTTTACAATGTTTCAGGAATGATGCAAAACAATGTGGTATTCATTTTTTGATCCCCCAAAATGTATGCGTGCGTGTGTGCTTGCGAGTGTGAAAACCAGGGGTTGGAACCAAAATGATTTTCAAATCATTTTGTTCTGAACAGAACAACTATTTATTTTGTTTCATACCACGGTTCCTACCAGCAAAACAAGGTTCTGAACTGGTTTGAACCAGTTTATATGGTTCCTTTCTGTTTATTTTTTAACCTGTGAAATCAACCGTTTTTAACATTTAGCTCATTACATGACTTCACCAATCAGTGTGGAGAGAGCAGGCAAACTAGTTATTTACATGTGTGTAGCCTATGGCGCAAGATGCTACTGAATTTGTGTAGGTGGGGAGAGAGCAAGAGAGATATTTTGTGGGTGGGGAGAGAGCGAGAGAGTTGAGGAGGAGGCTTGAAGCGCTGGGCATCTTGTTATGACATGTATTATCTAAATTAGGTCCACAGAATTATACCAAGGAGGAGCGGCTTTTATGGAGGAGCTTTGAATGTCCTTTGAGCTAGCTAGATGACACGCTTGAGCTAGCTATCTAACAGGCTCGTGATTGCAGAGCGGCACCAGAATTAAAAACACATCTTAAATTTTGTAGTTACTAAATCCAACGTGAAACGTGATAACTACGCCTATAGTATCCTTAACTAGCATTGAAAATGTTGATCCATTCTTCTCAAGCCAATTACAAATGTCTCTCCCTATCTTCTGAATCAAGCTTGGAATGTCAGTAAAGGAGTCTATGTTTAGGGTGGGGGAGGATCGCAGGTAACTTAAACATGCACACTCACAGGAAAATATTTTCAGCTTGCAGGCAGACACTGGAATACATTTCTGAGTGACAGAGTAGGGCTTTGTTGCGTTTTGTTGTGGGACTAGAAAACAAATGCCTGGAATGTAAAAGAATGAAATTAACCGGTTCCCATGATTTTTAAATAACGTTCTGTTCCAGAACATTATGGAGCACTTTCGTTCCAGGTTCCATTTCTGTTCCTTGAAAGATTGAGTTATTTTTTGGTTCTAATCCGGTTCCAACCTCTGGTTAAGACTCTCATTGATAATTTGTCCTTATTTTTATAATGGTTAATTGAGTATCCAGATAAAATATCCAAATGTACTTTTGTTTGTGCCTGTCAATTTTTGCAGCTCAATCTCTTCACCCAGTCCAACCTACGCATTGCAGAGTCCCACAGCATTCTGAAACAACCCACCTGCTATCAGGTAAGCGGACCTCTCCATCAGTCTAAATATAATGTTTAGCAAAATGTCACATTTAAAGACTGACTGCCCATAAAAAAACAACTTCTCATTTTGAAAATGGCCTATGTGGCATCAATATGAGTCATGTATTCTAGTGTCAAAAATGACTACAAAGTATAAATAGGATCATTTTGGTCATAAAGCCAGTCTGGTCATAATCTGAGATTTGGGAGATGATAGGTATGTCACGATGAAGGGTACCATGACAGTTTTCCTTGGGTTGATTTCAATCCTGCCCACAGCAGCCAAGTAATCATTTACAATTTAGCAGACGCTCTTATCCAGAGAGACTTACAGAAGTGAGAAGCGGATCCTGTGCTCTGCCTTTCACCCAGGACAACGGAATTTATCCCAGCCAGCGACCCAGAAAAACGACTTCGTAAAAGAGGGAAACGAAGCGGTCTTCTGGTCAAACTCCGGAGACGGGCACATCGCGCACAACTCCCTAGCATACATCTCGCAATGTCCAGTCTCTTGACAACAAGGTTGATAAAATCCGAGCAACGGTAGCATTCCAGAGGGACATCAGAGACTGTAACGTTCTTTGCTTCACGGAAACATGGCTCGCTGGAGAGACGCTATCGGAGTCGGTGCAGCCAGCTGGTTTCTCCACGTATTGCGCCGACAGAAACAAACATCCTTCTGGTAAGAAGAGGGGCGAGGGCGTATGCTTTATGGTTAACAAGATGTGGTGTGGTCACAACAACATACAGGAACTCAAGTCCTTCTGTTCACCTGATTTAGAATTCCTCACAATCAAATGTCGACCGCATTATCTACCAAGGGAATTCTCTTCGATTATAATCACAGCCGTATAGATTCCCCCCCAAGCAGACACATCGATGGCTCTGAGCAAACTTTATTTGACTCTTTGCAAACTGGAATCCACATATCCTGACGCTGCATTCATTGTAGCTGGAGATTCTAACAAGGCTAATCTGAAAACAAGACTCCCTAAATTGTATCAGCATATTGATTGCGCAACCAGGGCTGGCAAAACCTTGGATCATTGCTATTCTAACTTCCGCGACGCATATAAGGCCCTCCCCCGCTCTCCTTTCGGAAAAGCTGACCACGACTCCATTTTGTTGCTCCCTGCCTACAGACAGAAACTAAAACAAGAAGCTCCCGCGCTGAGTTCTGTTCAACGCTGGTCCGACCAATCTGATTCCACACTCCAAGACTGCTTCCATCACGTGGACTGGGATATGTTTCGTATTGCGTCAAACAACAACATTGACGAATACGCTGATTCGGTGAGCGAGTTCATTAGAACGTGCGTTGAAGATGCGTTCCCATAGCAACGATTAAAACATTCCCAAATTGATGGCAGCATTCGTGTGAAACTGAAAGCACGAACCACTGCTTTTAATCAGGGCAAGGTGACCAGAAACATGACCGAATACAAACAGTGTAGCTATTCCCTCCGCAAGGCAATCAAACAAGCTAAGCGTCAATATAGAGACAAAGTAGAATCGCAATTCAACGGCTCAGACACAAGAGGTATGTGGCAGGGTCTACAGTCAATCATGGATTACAAAAAGAAAGCCAGCCCAGTCACGGACCAGGATGTCTTGCTCCCAGGCAGACTAAATAACTTTTTTGCCCGCTTTGAGGACAATACAGTGCCACTGACATGGCCCGCAACCAAAACATGCGGACTCTCCTTCACTGCAGCCGAGGTGAGTAAAACATTTAAACGTGTTAACCCTCGCAAGGCTGCAGGCCCAGACGGCATCCCCAGCCGCGCCCTCAGAGCATGCGCAGACCAGCTGGCTGGTGTGTTTACGGACATATTCAATCAATCCCGACCCCGCCCTGTGCAACTGGGTACTGGACTTCCTGACGGGCCGCCCCCAGGTGGTGAGGGTAGGTAACAACATCTCCACCCCGCTGATCCTCAACACTGGGGCCTCACAAGGGTGCATTCTGAGCCCTCTCCTGTACTCCCTGTTCACCCACGACTGCGTGGCCACGCACGCCTCCAACTCAATCATCAAGTTTGCGGACGACACAACAGTGGTAGGCTTGATTACCAACAACGACGAGACGGCCTACAGGGAGGAGGTGAGGGCCCTCGGAGTGTGGTGTCAGGAAAATAACCTCACACTCAATGTCAACAAAACTAAGGAGATGATTGTGGACTTCAGGAAACAGCAGAGGGAACACCCCCCTATCCACATCGATGGAACAGTAGTGGAGAGGGTAGTAAGTTTTAAGGTCCTCGGCATACACATCACAGACAAACTGAATTGGTCCACCCACACAGACAGCATCGTGAAGAAGGCGCAGCAGCGCCTCTTCAACCTCAGGAGGCTGAAGAAATTTGGCTTGTCACCAAAAGCTCTCACAAACTTCTACAGATGCACAATCGAGAGCATCCTGTCGGGCTGTATCACCGCCTGGTACGGCAACTGCTCCGCCCACAACCGTAAGGCTCTCCAGAGGGTAGTGAGGTCTGCACAACGCATCACCGGGGGCAAACTACCTGCCCTCCAGGACACCTACACCACCCGATGTCACAGGAAGGCCATAAAGATCATCAAGGACAACAACCACCCGAGCCACTGCCTGTTCACCCCGCTATCATCCAGAAGGCGAGGTCAGTACACGTGCATCAAAGCTGGGACCGAGAGACTGAAAAACAGCTTCTATCTCAAGGCCATCAGACTGTTAAACTGCCACCACTAACATTGAGTGGCTGCTGCCAACACACTGACTCAACTCCAGCCACTTTAATAATGGGAATTGATGTAAAATATATCACTAGCCACTTTAAACAATGCTACTTAATATAATGTTTACACACCCTACATTATTCATCTCATATGTCTATGTATATACTGTACTCGATACCATCTACTGCATCTTGCCTATGCCGCTCTGTACCATCACTCATTCATATATCTTTATGTACATATTCTTTATCCCTTTACACTTGTGTGTATAAGGTAGCAGTTTTGGAATTGTTAGTTAGGTTACACGTTGGTTATTACTGCATTGTCGGAACTAGAAGCACAAGCATACACTCGCTACACTCGCATTAACATCTGCTGACCATGTGTATGTGACAAATAAAATTTGATTTGATTTGACATTTTCATACTGGTCCCCTGTGGGAATCGAGCTCATAATCCTGGCATTTCAAGCGCCATGCTCTACCGACTGAGCCACACGGGATATCATCAATTTGGAGCACAGCTGCACAGTACCTGATCATAATGCCCATGGTCAATTTTGTTTGACATTCAATATCCCAATGGGGCTAGTTAGGGACCATCAGTAAATGACCTCAATGTATATGGGATGAATATTTAAGAAATGTCAATAACTCCAAATTTCAATGACTTAAAAACCTCAAGCCAATTATAAATTGTAGAAATTCATATACAAATATTGAAAGCATTTGATGAGACAACTAAAAGATGTGCAACATGAAAATATTGTCCAATTTATTTTGTGTAATTTATTGACGGTTCCTAACCAGCCCAGAGAGAGGTTATCCAATGTCAAACCAATTTTGCCATGGTCGCACACCAGCCAGTTTAAGCTAATTTGCGAAAGAAGTTGGCTAGCACGAGCTTGCCTAGGCGACTTCGAGACACAAGACCTGGGCCTGATTTCCCAATAGTGTGTTAGCGATGCATCTTTCCTACAACGGCCGAAGATGTAACATGCGTTTCACCACGCAGAAAGAATGGTCACTAAGTGTGTCGTTTGAGCATATGTCTATACTGATAGGATCGAAAGAAAGGGATTGCTGCTCTCGGGTCAGCTTTCTCTATTCAAATCTTTCCTTAACATTATTTCACAATACACAATACTGATGATCAGCTACAAGAGCGATATTACCACCTACGGCTGCAAATATTGATTCTGTTTATTTTAATGCTTACCCAATTAAAATGCACTAACTCACTGTTTTGGTACATGATTGCACGCATGTTAGGCTATACTGTACATCATTAACTATATTGAGAAAAATGACAAACAGTAGCCTAAAAGTAGCAAAATAGAACTCAATTTATTGAACATGAAATGTATTTCAATATGATTGATATAAGCCTTAAGCCTTTATTTTAATGCAGTCATCTCAGTTTTCATTTAAATAATATTGTTATACTCCGCTTGTTTGTATCAATTGCATAGACATAGACAACTTTGTTTTGAAGTCATCGGCAGCCACAGATGTTTAGCGGAGATCTTCTGTGTATACAGTGATGTGGGAGGGGGGAGGGGGGGAATCTAACCATGCATTTAGCTGTTCTACAAGTTGTCTGAGGCATGCGTTAGATTACCTGCATTTTCAAGTGCATTGTTAATTATGATGGTTTTGGGAAACAGCTCAGAGTTTTAACGATGCTCATACGAAGGTTCTAACGATGAACTTAGCCTTAAGATGGTTTTGGGAGACCGGGTCTTGGTTAGACTGTTTCAAGTTATCTAGAAAGATGAGTGACTGTAACGGTGTACTGTTTTGGCAGAGTGCATGTACAAACACTAGCCACTTGCAAACATACACACAGGAGACCCACAATAAACCACTACCTCCAAGACAACTCTCGTTTGTCTTCAGTCATGGCTGCTGCATTTGTTAATGACCAAGCTGAAGAACAAGACCAAATCAGGAAGTTTAGCTCCACTTTAACATAACAGCATATAGGCCTACATTTTTACCATTTTCCTTCCTTGTTACAGCAAATCATGAAGCGACTCATCAAACGCTACGTTTTGAAAGCACAGGTGGACAAAGAAAACGACGAGGTCAATGAAGGTAAAGTTGCATCTTCACTTTTACTTTGAAGTACTTCATCAGAAATAGTCTTTGAGAATCTTTTGCGGTGTTGTTACACAATGCAGAAAATGAACAATTCTCAAGGGTAGAAAGAGGTCTACAAACTGCAAATTCCACAGGGTTCCCATTGGTGTTTGAAGCTCAAATAAACCATGCTAACTGCATTGTGTACAGTATATCAAAAAATATATTGAATTATGGAGAGTGCATCAGTTCAACATTGTCATGCGGGGAATATTTCAGTAAATATTTCATTTGAGAACCCTTTAACAGAATTCTTCAATACAAACAACTTGAACGGACCTCACATTATTTCTGTTAGGACCTCACATTATGTTACTTCGCAGGTGAACTGAAAGAAATCAAGCAGGACATCTCCAGTTTACGTTACGAACTCCTGGAAGACAAGTCTCAGGCTACAGAGGAGCTGTCCTTGCTTATCCAGAAACTGAGTGACAAACTGAACCTAGGCCCTACTACACGCTTGCCCTACAAGTGACCCACTCCCCCACCAACCCACAGTTCAAGAGATGCAAGAGGGAAGAGTATATCAAAGCAGCCAACATCCCAGCATTTCCCCACACACTCCACAGTAACCCACTGACCAGGTTGTTTTGTAAATGATAATGTGCTATTTTGCATGATGGTAGTTTAAACAGACAAAATCAGCACAAGCAAATAGCAAAAAGGATTGCCTCACTCTTCTGTTGTAGGGAGAGGCTGCCCTTAGATGTTAAGATTGGGGGAGCGGAAGCTGATCCTAGATCTGTGCCTAGAGGAAACTTCACCTGAAAGCTATAATTTTCCATTATGACAAAGTTTGTGTTAGTGTTGGAGATTTTTCAGATTAATATTAAATATTGGCGGGGGTTCTAAGCTGACATATGGAATTGTTTTAAGATGGTCATACTATGGATCATTTAGCTATTTGAATTAGAATTTTTGGACCCCTTTAGGTATCCCCAAAACATTATTAGATAAAATATTGAATTTGGCCTTTACTACTATAGTCCAGAGAAACACATTGAATAACACATTCAAACAGTCAACAAATAAATCATGAGAAACAAGGTTTTGAAGTGTTTGTTCTATATCTAGGAGATCTAAGAAAGCTCAGGGAATATATATTTTTTACACATATTTAACCACTTTTTTGGGTAGGCACAAAACTACCTTCATGCTTCCATTTTTTTGTAAAACCGGTACTGGTTACCTTCAGACAAATCCCGTGACACTTGTGGGGGACATAGAGCAAAACGGAAAACATCATATTCGTGAGAATCTCCTCTTTCCACACTGGGGTCATATAAGTTCGTAGCCCAAACGGTTCGGGCGCTACAAACAGAAGTTGGCACGTCACCGGTACCAACTTCAGACGAGTCCCCTGACACTTGTTGGGGTCGTAGAGCAAAACGGACACCACCGTTGTGTTCGTGAGAGTCTCCCCTTTCCATAGAGCGATAGGCAATCCACCTACAGACGTTTTCGTGAGATCACCAATTTTCAGGATGTCTCACCGCTCCAGCTCTGCCACCTTTCACCGCAGATGCGGAAGTGCGACATCGGCAGATGAGGGAGTGCGACATCGGCAGATGAGGTGGATTGAGATGCGTCCAATGCAAAGAAGCAGATACAGTATTTTATGCAACAAATAGTGCTATAGTCTCTGTTAAGACATATACACTTATGGCCGAGGGTCTGCTGGTTTTTGCTTATGCTTTTCAATTAAGACCGAAACAACGAGGTGAGGGGAGTTCCTTACTAGTCAGTGACCTTAGTTAATTCATCCAGTACAATGGAGTAGCGAAAACCCGCAGCCCCTCGGCCCTCCGTGGAATGTGTTTGACACGTGCCTTAGACAATGGTTGTGTAATACTGGTTTCATCCCTTTCTTTCTCTCGTTAGAGATTTTGAACCAAACAGTAGGTTTATCTGACAAGAATTTCCCTCAGAAATAAAAAATTATCAGTCATTGATTAATGTTATTGTGATGTTTTTTCGCCCCCAATCCATCTAGTTGGAAAGGCACCTTTATTTTCTACATAAACACTGGTCTTGTTGGTCTTAGTGTTTTGGCTATTTTGCAGGATTCTAGAAATTGTATGTTTTAGACTTGTCCAGCCCTGGTCCTGGAGTGTGTAAAATGTGAATACAGCCAACAGTATAGGGGAAAAACATATAACCTGTAACACCTTCATAAGATCGACATTAAGATTCACAAATTCCTATTTCAACAGCCACAGGGTGCTCATGTAAATATAAACATATAAATACCATATAAATAGAACTGGTATAATGGGCTTGAAACCCACAGCCTTTTGACTGGTAAACTCATTAGTGCACTTAAGGCCTAATTGAACTGCATGGTGGACGATCATTCTATTCATTCTAATTCTATGGATGTAACAGCCATCTGACATTATTGTTACGATATACAGTAGTTGACATTCCATCTTAGATGGGACTTGCTTGAGTTTTTCTCTCAGGTCAAATGTTACAAATTCTATATATAACATGCCTCTTGCAGTATATTCTATGCTATAACACATATTTATATGTGGGTCTCCTTATTCCGTTTAAAATTCCTTGTACTGCAAATGTCAAATACAACATACAAGGCTTTGTCGAATACATTGCCACCTTATTGATCGAGGTCCTTGTGTGGGTCAACCTATTTTCTCTGTGTAGAGTAGCCCTGGTGTAAAATTGTGGATAGAAAGTGGATATTGCCTCTCCGGGGCCAGGGTTGGTCAAGCATTTATTCGTAGGGTAAATATCTTTAGATTTCCTTAATAACCTATGCAGGATATTTCATTTCCTTTGTCCGATAACCATTGTGTAATTATACTAGGGAACAGAAACATGCATTGGAATCCATATTGTATTTGATAGAAATCCTTTCCTTAGGATGTTCCTAGACACTGTAAAGAATGTTTTTTCTAACTCAATAACTGTAGCATTTCAGTTACAGTGGGGCAAAAAACTATTTAGTCAGCCAGCAATTGTGCAAGTTCTCCCACTTAAAAAGATGAGAGAGGCCTGTAATTTTCATCATAGGTACACTTCAACTATGATAGACAAAATGAGAAAAGAAAATCCTGAAAATCACATTGTAGGATTTTTTATGAATTTATTTGCAAATTATGGTGGAAAATAAGTATTTGGTCATCTACAAACAAGCAAGATTTTTGGCTCTCACAGACCTGTAACTTCTTCTTTAAGAGGCTCCTCTGTCCTCCACTCGTTACCTGTATTAATGGCGCCTGTTTGAATTTGTTATCGGTATAAAAGACACCTGTCCACAACCTCAAACAGTCACACTCCAAACTCCACTATGGCCAAGACCAAAGAGTTGTCAAAGGACACCAGAAACAAAATTGGAGACCTGCACCAGGCTGGGAAGACTGAATCTGCAATAGGTAAGCAGCTTGGTTTGAAGAAATCAACTGTGGGAGCAATTATTAGGAAATGGAAGACATACAAGACCACTGATAATCTCCCTCAATCTGGGGCTCCAGGCAAGATCTCACCCCGTGGGGTCAAAATGATCACAAGAACGGTGAGCAAAAGTCCCAGAACCACACGGGGGGACGTAGTGAATGACCAGCAGAGAGCTGGGACCAAAGTAACAAAGCCTACCATCAGTAACACACTACGCCGCCAGGGACTCAAATCCTGCAGTGCCTGACGTGT
Source organism: Oncorhynchus gorbuscha (assembly GCF_021184085.1). Taxonomy (NCBI): domain Eukaryota; kingdom Metazoa; phylum Chordata; class Actinopteri; order Salmoniformes; family Salmonidae; genus Oncorhynchus; species Oncorhynchus gorbuscha. Next base: position 47,171,372 of record NC_060195.1, read on the forward strand.
CCCCCTGCTTAAAACCAGTACATGTCCAGGCCCGTCTGAAGTTTGCTAGAGAGCATTTGGATGATCCAGAAGAAGGTTGGGAGAATGTCATGTGGTCATATGAAACCAAAATATTACTTTTTGGTAAAAACTCAACTCGTCGTGATTGGAGGACAAAGAATGCTGAGTTGCATCCAAAGGACACCATACCTACTGTGAAGCCTTGGGGTGGAAACATCATGCTTTGGGACGGTTTTTCTGCAAAGGGACCAGGACACCAGATCCGTGTAAAGGAAAGAATGAATGGGGCCATGTATCGTGAGATTGAGTGAAAACCTCCTTCCATCAGCAAGGGCATTGAAGATTAAACGTGGCTGGGTCTTTCAGCATGACAATGATCCCAAACACACCGCCCGGGCAACGAAGGAGTGGCTTCGTAAGAAGCATTTCAAGGTCCTGGAGTGGCCTAGCCAGTCTCCAGATCTAAACCCCATATAAAATCTTTCGAGGGAGTTAAAAGTCTGTGTTGCCCAGCAACAGCCCCAAAACATCACTGCTCTAGAGGAGATCTGCATGGAGGAATGGGCCAAAATACCAGCAACAGTGTGTGAAAACCTTGTGAAGACTTACAGAAAACATTTGACCTCTGTCATTGCCAACAAAAGGTATATAACAAAGTATTGAGATAAACTTTTGTTATTGACCAAATACTTATTTTTCACCATAATTTGCAAATAAATTCATTAAAAATCCTACAATGTGATTTTCTGGATTTTCTTTTCTCATTTTGTCCCTCATAGTTGAAGTGTACATATGATGAAAATTACAGGCCTCTCTCATCTTTTTAAGTTGCACAATTGGTGGCTGACTAAATACTTTTTTGCCCCACTGTATAGTGTTCTCTTTTCAATCTAGTTTTGAGGACAACAGAAATAGTTGAAAACAAATATTTGTATGCATAGAGTTGAAGTCGGAAGTTTACACACACCTTAGCCAAATAAATTTAAACTCAGTTTTTCACAATTCCTGACCATTTCATTTAGGGTTACCACTTTATTTTAAGAATGGAAAATGTCAGAATAATAGTAGAGTGATTTATTTCAGCTTTTATTTCTTTCATCACATTCCCAGTGAGTCATTACATTACATTACATTTAAGTCATTTAGCAGACGCTCTTATCCAGAGCGAGAAGTTTACATACACTCAATTAGTATTTGGTAGCATTGCCTTTAAATTGTTTAACTTGGGTCAAATGTTTCAGTTAGCCTTCCACAAGCTTCCCACAATAAGTTGGGTGAATTTTGGCCCATTCCTCCTGGCAGAGCAGCTGTAACTGAGTCAGGTTTGTAGGCCTCCTTGCTCGCACATGCTTTTTCAGTTCTGCACACACATTTTCGAAGGAATTGAGGTCAGGGCTTTGTGATGGCCACTCCAATACCTTGACTTTGTGGTCCTTAAGGCATTTTGCCACAACTTTGGAAGTATGCTTGGGGTCATTGTCCATTTGGAAGACCCATTTGCGACCAAGCTTTAACTGATGTCTTGAGATGTTGCTTCAATATATCCACATAATTGTCCTCCTCATGATGTCATCTATTTTGTGAAGTGCACCATTCCCTCCTGCAGCAAAGCACCCCCCGTGCTTCACGGTTGGGATGGTGTTCTTCGGCATGCTAGCATCCCCATTTTTCCTCCTAACATATTGATGGTCATTATGGCCAAACAGTTCTATTTTTGTTTCATCAGACCAGAGGACATTTCTCCAAAAAGTCAGATCTTTGACCCCATGTGCAGTTGCACACCGTATTCTTGCTTTTTTATGGCGGTTTTGGAGCAGTGGCTTCTTCCTTGCTGAGCGGCCTTTCAGGTTATGTCGATATAGGACTCATTTTACTGTGGATATAGATACGTTTGTACCTGTTTCCTCCAGGATCTTCATAAGGTCCTTTGCTGTTATTCTGAGATGGATTTGCACTTTTCGCACACCAAAGTACGTTCATCTCTAGGAGACAGAACGCGTCTCCTTCCTGAGCGGAATGACGGCTGCGTTGTCCCATGGTGTGTATACTTCAGTACTATTGTTTGTACAGAAGAACGTGGTACCTTCAGGGGTTTGGAAATTGCTCCCAAGGATGAACCAGACTTGTGGAGGTCTACAATTTTTTTTCTGAGGTCATGGCTGATTTCTTTTGATTTTCCAGCAAAGATGCACTGAGTTTGAAGGTAGGCCTTGAGACACATCCACAGGTACACCTTCAATTGATTCAAATGATGTCAATTAGCCTATCAGAAGCTTCTAAGCCATAACATAATTTTCTGGAATTTTCCAAACTGTTTAAAGGCACAGTCAACTTAGTGTATGTAAAATTCTGACCCACTGAAATAATGATACAGTGAATTATAAGTGAAATAATTTGTCTGTTAACAATTGTTGGAAAAAATACTTGTCATGCACAAAGTAGATGTCCTAACCGACTTGCCAAAACTAAAATTTGTTAACAAGAAATTTGTGGAGTGGTTGAAAAACACGTTTTAATGACTCCAACCTAAGTGTATGTAAACTTTTGACTTTAACTGTATATGAAAATCCATAGCTGCTGTGTTATAAAGAAGGCTTTAGATAAGCAAAGGAAAACCTCATACAATATATCTCATATATACAGTATGTAATATTTAAATGTGCAATATTATCAAAGAGTGATTTCTTGTAGGCCTCTCCACTAGTTTTGGATAGATGCACCAACTATTTTGTGGAAAAAGCTGGCATCATTATTTTTTTGGTTGCAGTAGGGAGTTTTTTAAAACATTTAACTTGTGCATTTTCATATATCCATATGTATGACTTTATTTTGATGGTTATAATTACATAATTGTACAATAAGATGATCTAGAAATGATATGGTGATGCATATTTTTAACCTGTTTTCTATATAAAATTCCTTTGGAAAAAAGCAGAGTTGGAATGATTTTGTTGTTTATTTTGTCATAAGTAAATGTAATACAAAGGTTGGGACCAGGCAAAGCATTATGTAAACATAAACACTATGTAAAATGGCAAACTTTGGAGTTAAAATACACTCCTCTTTTAGCACAAACAAAAGGAGATGAGAAAACAAACATTGTTTAATACAAATCCAACATATTTCATGTTTTATTACAATCCTGTTTAGTCATGGGTAAATGTAATACTAAGATATTAGGTAGCAAAGCCCTTATATCAAGTATAAACCTGGTAGTAGAGCGTCAGCATGAGGGAAACGTTCAAGACGTTCAATAGCACACAGTGGGATCCTTGCAAATAGTCTTTCCAAGCTAGAGGGCAGTGGTGCTGTCAGGATTTGGCCAGTTCCGGTTTTTGGTCACTAGATGCCCCCATTGTGCCTTTTGACCTTTTGTTTTCCCTTGATCCCCATTATTATTTGCACCTGTGCCTCGTTTTCCCTGGTTGTATTTAAACCCTTTGTTTTCCTCAGTTCTTTGCTCTGTGTTTGTATGTTAGCACCCAGCCCTAGTACTCTGTGAACTCTTGTTGATCCCGGTGGACTCTCTTGTGGAATTCTGTTTTTTGTTCTTGTTTGTTTGTTTTTGAGTATCTTTTGAGGCTTTTTGTGCTTTACCTTCCACCTTGTGGATTTACCTTTTTTGTCTTGGAGGATTACCTTTGTTCTTATGGAATTCCTTTTGAGGTTGTGGAGTTACATGTTTTCCTGAAGAACTTCACTTTTTACTTCATTAAATACACCGTCTCAAGTACTGCTGTGTCTGCCTCATCTTCTGGGTTCTGCCGACTATTCGTGGCTCAGTTGGTTAAGTGACTGTTTCTCACTCCGAAAACCCGGGTTCGTAACCGGGTCCTGACAGAAACACAGCCAAAAATGAACCCAGAGGCAGCCAGTTCCCAGGACCTTGTTGCCATGCTGTCCCACCACCAGGAGACTGTCTAACGCCACGAAGCCGCCTTGGTTCAGCAAGAGGCCTTAATGGCTAGACATTCTCATCTTCTGTCAGAGATGCTGACTTCCATAAAGCAGATATCTGATCGACTTACCCCGGCAACAGTTCCCGTCCCAGTACCTCAGATTCACATACCCATGGCAGTTAACCCTCTGGCTGAACCTCGTCTTCCACCTCCCCAACGGTTCTCAGGTGATCCAAGTGCTTGTAAAGGGTTTCTCACCCAATATTCTCTCTCCTTCGAGCTGCAACCCTTGTCGTTCCCCACCGACCGGTCTAAGATCGCATATATCATCACCCTGCTGTCGGAAAAAGCCCTGGCCTGGGCTACTGCTGTGTGGGATGCCCATAGTTCCTGCTGTGCCAGCTACTCTGCCTTTGCTGAGGAATTCAAACGAGTGTTTCAAGGCCCAAGCAGTGGTCCTGACTCAGCCAAACAGCTCCTGACTCTCCACCAAGGTCGGCGCAGCGTGACGGACTATGCCATCCAGTTCCGCACGGTGGCAGCAGCGAGTGGCTGGAACAACGAGGCGCTCACGGTGTGCTTTCTGAAAGGCCTTTCCGACACTATCCAAGATGAACTGGCCACTCGGGAACCACCGGACAATCTCGAGTCCCTGATCAAGTTGGCCTCACGCATTGACCAGCGTCTGAGAGAGAGAGAACTCAACCGTAGACCTCTAGCCCCTATCAGTCCCAGCTCCGAGTCCCCACCTTTATCCTCGCTGACTCCACCGGAACCCATGCAGATTGGACGCATCTCCCAGGCTGAGAGAGACGCTGTCTATATTGCGGCAAACCGGGCCATTTCCGTTCCACGTGTCCCGGGCTCCAGGGAAACGCTCTGTCCCGTACAGACCGGGGGGAACTGTAACGGGAAACATAACCTCCTCCCATCCGTCCAACTCCCGTCTGCTCATTCCAGTCACCCTTTCCTGGGACAACCACAAGCTTCACCTTCAAGCCTTGGTAGACTCTGGAGCCGCAGGTAACTTCATGGATGGTGTCTGGGCGAAGGAGAATGGCGTTCCCTCTGAACCTCCAAGTGACCCCATGAGGGTTACTACATTGGATGGAAGCCCTTTGGGATCTGGACTTGTTACTCATGTCACTACCTCCTTGCGACTTTCAGTTTCACAACACCAGGAATTGATGAACTTTCATTTGATCTCCTGTTCCGAGTTCCCTCTCGTCCTTGGATACCCCTGGCTTCACAGCCATAACCCTCACATCGACTGGTCTGTGGGCACTATCAAGCAGTGGGGTCCTACGTGCCAAGCTACTTGTATTTTCCCGAATTCCCCGAGTTCTACTCCCGAGTCTTTAGAATCCATCGACCTGACCCGAGTTCCCGAGTGTTACCATGACCTCAAACTGGTATTTAGCAAACAGAGGGCAACCATGCTACCATCCCATAGACCTTATGATTGCCCCATCGAACTGTTTGCGGGCACTTGCCCCCCCCCAGGGGTCGGATCTTTAACCTATCTCCACCCGAACGCGCGCTGCTATGGATACCTACATCAAGGACGCTCTGGAAGCAGGCCTCGTGCGTCCATCCACCTCCCTGGCGGGAGCAGGGTTTTTCTTTGTGGCCAAGAAAGACGGTGGATTACGTCCTTGCATCGACTACCGGGGACTCAATGCCATAACCGTCCGTAACCGTTACCCGCTACCCCTTATGGCCACAGCCTTCGAGCTGCTCCAGGAAGCAGTTGTTTTCACTAAGCTTGACCTGCGGAACACATACCATCTTGTGCGGATCAGACCTGGTGACGAGTGGAAGACTGCTTTCAACACGCCTACTGGTCACTATGAATACTTGGTGATGCCCTTCGGCCTGACCAACGCCCCAGCGGTGTTCCAAGCGCTCATAAACGATGTGCTTAGGGATATGCTTAACATATTTGTGTTTGTTTACTTGGATGACATCCTCATCTTTTCGAGCTCTCATCAAGAACACACTAAGCATGTCAGACAAGTACTCAAACACCTCCTAGACAGCCATCTGTACGTTAAGCCGGAAAAATGTGAATTCCATTCATCCCGAGTACAATTCCTGGGATTTGTAGTGGAACCCGGTCGAGTCCAAATGGACCCCAGGAAGGTATGAGCGGTCCTGGCAGTATCTGGGTATCTGGCATCTGGCAGTATCTGGGTGCAGCGGTCCTGGCAGTATCTGGTGGACTGGGAAGGCTACGGTCCCGAGGAGCGCTCCTGGGTTCCTGCCAAAGACATACTGGACCCTGACCTCATTTGTCAGTTCTGGGCCCTCCACCCGGAGAGAGCTGGTAGGAACGTCAGGAGCCGTTCCTAGGGGGGTGGATTCGGTCAGGATTTGGCCAGTTCCGGTTTTTGGTCACTAGATGTGACTGTTTCTCACTCTGAAGACCCGGGTTCGTAACCGGGTCCTGACAGGTGCGCTATAGGAGATTGGGATTTAGGTCCCAAATCAATCAAACTACACTGAGGGTTCACTCAGACTGTATATGCTTTCAGGATAGTTGTTGTTTCTCATCAATAGTGGAATTGTTTCAGGTGTTTTAATGTGGTTAAAGTAGCTACCCAGTGAAAATCACATTTTTAAAAGTTCATATTCTTTTAACTCATATCCAAATGATGTTGACTAACCCTATCCTCATTTTTGTGGCCAAAGCATAGATAGGAGAAAAAAACCCACCTCAAACTAAAATATGCTTGCTATTTCCTCATAGAACATGTCATATTCATGAGGAGGATGAGCTGGCCAATCAGCGGTCTAGAGGAGGATGAGCTGACCAATCAGTGGTCTACATGCGTTCATATTGTTAATGACCAGTATATGCCCAAACCATTCTGTTGTTGGGATACACCCACACCATTCCAACACAGAAAAGCTATTGTAATTATAGGTCACATTTATTAGAAATCTGTAAACACTGGGCAGGTACTTTAACATGTCCTATACAGCATAAATATTCTGAATGAACCCACAATGTGGTTTTCTTTTATCATCAGATACCTGTACATACACTGAAAAAAAATATAAACACAACATGCAAAAATGTCAAAGATTTGAATGAGTTACAGTTCATATAAGGAAATCAGTCAATTTAAATAAATAAATGTAGCCATAATCTATTGATTTCACATGACTGGGAATACAGATATGCATCTGTTGGTCACAAATACCTTTGGGTGTGGATCAGAAATCCAGTCAGTATCTGGTGTGACCATCATTTGCCTCATGCAGCACAACATATATCCTTAGCATCGAGTTGATCAGGCTGTTGATTGTAGCCTGTGGAATGTTGTCCCACTCTTCTTCAATAATTGATCCCAGACTAGTAACAAAATTATTGCTGTGTGAAGTTGCTGGATATTGGTGGGAACTGGAACATGCTGTCGTACACGTCAATCCAGAGCCTCCCAAACATGCTCAATGGGTGACATGTCTGGTGAGTATGTAGGCCATGGAAGAACTGGGGCAGTTTAGCATTTTAGCAAAATAAACTTTTTGTCCACATGGAACATTTCTGGGATCTTTTCTTTCAGTTCATGAAACATGGGACCAACACTGTTCAGTATATATCATCATGACTCAGCCAAAATAGTTGACCTTCTGCTTTCTGGCAAGTCTAACTGGTTCATTGGCTGGGGGAACACCTTTATTTATAATACATAACTCTCCTCCCAAACGTGAATGTGCAAGTCATATTGCAAAACCAACAAAGGTGTATATAAGGCCAATACAAAGAGGAGGAGCAGGTATTGCATTTTGCGTTAACACACTACTTGGCTCTACAAACCACCGCTGATAGCAGAGAGTAAGTGAATGCATAGCAAAACTTTTAATCTACTCTTCTTGCATGTTTAGTTGTAGGTTATGGTTGATTTGTATAAAAAGGGTAGGAAACATGCACATTCAATATATTTATGCAAGTGCTGCTGGATATTCTGAAGTAGGAAACTGACAATAAAGAACATTGACTTTGTACTGCACACTTCAGAGAGGTAACTAGTGTGCAGAGCCTTTCATTTTCTGTCTTTCTTACTAATAATTACTGTTTTTTTTGTTTTCTCTTTAGTGTCTCTCACACTCACATATTTTCCAGTCCGAGGTACTGTATGTTGACCTGATCAATGTTCCATCAATGTTGAACTTTTCAGTTTTAAGAATGGACAGCTATTGAAGTGCAAAATACTGTAGCCAACATTTACCCTGGTTGTCAGTCTGTGTCTGCTCTCTTGCCAACACTTTATGGAATTTTCATGCAAAACTTGGCTATTGAAGTAGACTTTTTAAAGACCCAATGCAGTTAAAAACGTGATTTACCTGTGTTTTTCGATATAGATAATTGTATCATTTTAATTTAAAACAATCACGGTAAGGTACTTAATTGTTACCCAGAAATTATTTGATATTGAGATAAAAAAATGGCTACATTGGACCTTTTAACCTCTTCTTCTAAACACAGAAACAATTATGGATATAGAGTTTGCTTATTAAACAGTACATTGCATTTTGCCCTTTAACTCTCTTTATAACCTTGTTGTAAGAACCAGACATTTTGTCAGGCCGTACTAGGGGTTCATTTGGTAGAGATTAGGCGCGTTCTCACTGCACCTTAGCTCAGGGCTAAGAGCCTCCTTAGTCCGGGGCTAACAACAATGCAGTATGAAAAGGCCTATTTTTTCCCCTGCAACGTATAATTAAGAATTAGAATACAATGTATTTGAATAGGATCTCCATGGTCTGTGCTTTAACAGGTCGTGCTGAGGTCATCCGAGTGATGCTCAAAGACCAAGGGGCAGAGTTTGATGAGAAGGTCATCACCATGGAGATGTGGAACGAGAGCACTCTCAAAGCCAGCTGTGTGAGTAACCAGTGTACCATAGTCAAGTTATGTTACTGCATTTCACATCACTTTTACATGCAGACAAAAATCTCTTCATTAATTCAGGGGTTGGTGGGGAGGGAGTAACCTTCGGGGGGAAAAAAGTACTTTCAAAAAGTGAATAAATGTGTATCCTTGGCTGAATGTTTACTGATACACCGTCGACAATGTTCTCCTAAAAAGGTCTGTTTAGATAGCAACTGAGCAAACATGACACTGGCAACCCAGGCTTCTAAGCAACATTACCCATGTGGGCCTTACAGAGAAGGAGAGAGCCCCTAACAAGCCTTACAGGGGGAGGTTGGATGCAAGATCAGCAAAACAGAACTTGATAAACATATCAATAGAAAACTTACCTACCACAAAGGTGTTGTTCATGCACTTATAATGCATTATGAAGAGAGGGTATTCATAGGAGGTATTCATCTCAGAATCATGAATTTGAATCATGATGTTGAGATGCTAAGTGATTCAGGACATGACAAATCACAATTATGATTTTTGACAGAGGATTAGAAGTGAATTGTTGATCATTTTTCCTTTGCTTTTTGTACACAGTTGTTTGGTCAGCTCCCTATATTTGAAGACGGTGACCTCACTTTGTACCAGACCAATGCCATAAGGAGACATCTCGCACGGAAACTTGGTAAATGGAGAACAAACAGACAATCCTGCTTGCAACATATTGAAATTCATATTGACTCACCCAATATGTCTTGATCAATCCTCTGCTCCAGGACTCTATGGCAAAGACCAGAGGGAGGCTGCTCTCATTGACATGATGGATGAAGCCATTCAGGATCTCCTAAACAAATACTTAAAACTGATGTTCGAGAAAGATGTAAGTGTTCAAATGTATGGTTAATGTAACCAATTTGATCTAAACCCATCGTCTCCCTCATAATACAGATATGTTGCTGGATCTTAATTTGACCAGTTTTGTCACAGTAGTAAAATAATCCTGCAGCAGGAGGATTTGATTATTCTCAAAAATGCTTTTACAGAAATGTGTTTTGTTTACGTGAGAGATCTAGTGAGAGAAAGATAACTGTTTATGGTACTACTAGGGCACTTATAATTTCCTGCAGAGCAGGAAAATTCTCTGCGACAACAGTGATCAAATGAATATAGTATATGTATATCATAGTATAGTATTGACTGTAGGAAGAATTGCCACTTACCTACTGTAACTGCAATGCAAGTTTGATTAGATTGAGCCCCAAAATGATTAAGAATGATATTTGGTTCCCCAGGACTCCGGTAAAGAGGGGTACCTTAAAGCACTGCCAACAGATCTCAAGCCCTTCGAGAAAACCCTGTCCGGCAATAAAGGAAGCTTTCTGGTTGGTGACAAGGTACATTCACTTATGTTTTCTAATTATCATCAAAGACGTCAACTGGCATATACTGTACATAGGGGTAGGGGTAAGGGGTTAGGGGTTAGGGGTGGTTTTGGACCTGGACTTCTCATGTACTCATGTTCTCTTCATCTCTCTGGCAGATCTCCTTAGCTGACTACGCCCTGGTGATCCTGCTGATCCACCACCAAGTCCTCAGCCCCCCCTGCCTGCATGCCTTCCCCTCCCTCCAGAGCTACCTGAAGAGGCTGTGTGCCCGACCCAACCTGCATGCTTACTTTCATAGCGACGACTTCAAGAACAGACCCATCATTCCTGGGAAGAGAACCTAAAGTCCATGTAGCCTTAGTCCTCTTATCGTACCTCAATATTATATCATATCTAATATGCCACAATATGTTTACATTCAACCAGAATGGATAACCTTGAATTGTAAATTGGCTGTATATTGAGTACTGTGTGTCTTGGTGGGGTAGGTTTCTGTCTGTTTGTGCCTGTTACCAGTTCTACCCACTTGTGGCGAGGAGTGTTAAAAATTATGTTATTGTTTAATAAAGGACATTTGCATATACATAGAATTTTCGCTATTGTTTTGTGTGTCGAAAATATTGGCAGATACGTTTTATATAAAAGCAATAATACCCTTGAGGCTGTGGTCTATCAGATATATTGTAATGACTAGGTCGTTTTCCAGCCACCTTCTCCCAGCCGTGACAATATATACAATATACCATGCCCTCCTGGGCTTCATTGCTTAAATATTTTTAATGTAATATTTTCCTTTTAGAATAAGTTGTAATGGATCCTATTGACACTTGTAGAAACAATTGACTAAAACATTGTCTCAAGTATTCTATTACAAACAACAGCTCAACTTACCTACAGTGAAGAGCCAAATGTGCAAGTCATGGTTGTTGTCAGGTGTCAAGTTAAGAAAGAGTGTGAGGAGACAATATATAGGGAAGGAGGATCAGGTTTGGTATTTGCAGTCATATATAGTGAGCATTTATACTGAACAAAAATACAAACGCAACATGTAAAGTGTTGGTCCCATGTTTCATGAGCTGAAATAAAAGATCAACAGATATGTTCCATACACAAAAAAAACATATATCCATCAAATGTTGTGCAAACATTTGTTTACATCCCTGTTAGTGAGCATTTCTCCTTTGCCAAGATAATCCATCCACCTGACAGGTGTGGCATATCAAGAAGCTGATTAAACAGCATGGTCATTACACACGTGCACCTTGTGCTGGGGACAATAAGAGGCCAATATAAAATGTGCTGTTTTGTCACACAACACAATGCCACAGATTTCTTACGTTTTGAGGGAGCGTGGCATTGGCATGCTGACTGCAGGAATATCCATCAGAGCTATTAACAGAGAATGCAATGTTAATTTCTCTACCATAAACCACCTTCAATGTCATTTTATAGGACTTGGCAGTACATCCAACTGGCCTCACAACCGCATACAATGTGTAACCACGCCAGCCCAGGGCCTCCACATCCAGCTTTTTCACCTGCAGGATTGTCTGAGACCAGCCACCCGGACAGCTGATGAAACTGAGGAGTATTTCTGTCTGTAATAAAGCCCTTTTGTGGTGGAAAAACTCATTCTGATTCACTGGGCCTGGCTCCCCAGTGGGTGGGCCTGGCTCCCCAGTGGGTGGGCCTGGCTCCCCAGTGGGTGGGCCTGGCTCCCAAGTGGGTGGGCTATTGCCTTCCCAGGCCCACCCATTGCTTTGCCCCTGCTTAGTCATGTCAAATCCATAGATTAGGGCCTAATGAATTTATTTCAATTTACTGTTTTCCTTAAATTTACTGTAACTCAGAAAAATAATTGAAATTGTTTGGTTGTTGCATTTATGTTTTTGTGCAAGTATAATTGAAAGAGACTCATTGGGCTTAGGAAATTTCAACTTTTTGCAGCTCTACATTTGTTTGCTCTCAATTTCCCAATTTACTGTGGTTTGGCCTAATTTCAGGCATGCATGAAATTCATGGACAGTTAAACTGTAGTGGACCACACCTTAGAGAAGGCATTTTTAAATGCTCACATGAGGAGATATGCTTGAAGATACATCTACAGTACACTCTTAGAAAAATGGTTTAATGGGTTCTTAGGCTGTCCCCATAGGAGAACCTTTTATAAAATCCTTGTTTGTTCCAGGTATAACTTTTTGGTTTCAGGTAGAACCCTTTCCACAGAGGGTTCTACATGGAACCTGAAATGGTTCTACCTGGAACCAAAATCGGGTTTTACCTGGAAACAAAAAGGATTATCCTATGGCGACAGCGGAAGAATCCTTTTGGAACCCTTTTTTCTAAGAGTGTAGACAGGGTGACTCAGAATGATAAACTGGCTGGCCACAGAATGATTTCTGGTATGCACTGGCTGGCCACAGAAGTCTTTATGCAGATCATGAGATTTTGCCAAGTCATAGAAATTTCCATAATAGTTGTCTGTAGATGTATAGTACTCACATTTGCGTTACCCCATATTTACACCAAGAACCTTCCAGAGACATACATAAAAAGCACACATCTTGCCTCAAGTCATTAAGCCTATATTTTTCCAAAGAATAGACCTAGGTTAATATTGCAGTTAAGTACACTGAACAAAAATATTAACGGAACATGCAATAATTTCAAAGAGTTACAGTTCATATAAGGAAATCAGTCAATTGAAATAAATTAATTAGGCCCTAACCTATGGATTTCACATGACTGGGCAAATGCACAGCCACGAGGGGGCCTTGGAGGGCACAGGCCCACCCACTTGGAAGCTAGGCCCAGCCAATCAGAATGAGTTTTTCCCCACAAAAGGGGTTTATGACAGACAGAAATAATCCTCAACCCTGGTCATCACTAGCCTCTGATCTGGCATGTTCCCCTGGCTATCCGTATATAAAAATAAATAAAAATCTTAATATAAGTAATTTTAAATTATCTATAATTTTACTTTTGATACTTAAGTATATTTTAACATTTACATTTACTTTTGATATTTAGGTACATGTAAAACAAAATACTTTCAGACTTTTACTCAAGTAGTATTTTAGTGGGTGAATTCAGTTTTAATTTAGTGATTTTCGAGAGTAACAATTAGGTACTTTTTCCACCACTGTAAATAAGTAATTGACTTGCAGATGATGAGAATGTGACTATAGAATTGAAGGTCATGCCTTAGACTTTGCTTGGGATTTGCATGACTGATATCGCAAGACTACGGCATATTGTTGGAAACAAAGAAGCTTTGCAACTCATTCAAGGCAACTGCGTAACTTCAGTGATGGTAAATCAGTATGACTTTGCAGAAAGCTATGGAACGCCGTTTGGGTCATAAACCAAGGGGTCAAAACGCAATCTTTTAATACCACGCAGGTGCAGGCGCAAAGTTAACGCGTTCACTCGTTAACGTCTTCACGCGCCAAGTTAATGCCTACACCGTCAAATATGCAGGTGCAAATGTGCTTGCAGGTGGTCCAATGTTCTAAATAAACTGCTGCAAGCGGTCCTGCACAGTCAAATTAACGCCTACAGCTGCTAAATGTACACCTACACACGATAACTTAACGTGTTCTTTAACATGCTAATTTTACTAACCAATTTCCCTAGCTCCTCCTTTCAAACAGATGTCATTAATCGGTGTACAGTCAGTTTAAAGCATCAACACCATATTATGAGAAAGAACTTCCCTATCCATTGCAAACAAACCCTAAATAGCTGCACTTGGCTTCTGCTCTCCAATAATCCTGGACTTGATGCCCTTCAGTCCACGTTAACAAGGTTGATTCGGGAGGGACAAAATAGCGCCGTAGAGAGAACACTGTGTTCCAGCGAACTCCCATGGCATTTGTTAATTTCTCTTTTTATATAGATTTTCTAGCTTTAAAAAGTGGTAGAATTGGCTAAATAGGCTATCCTACAATGAGTATTGATGGCTATTTCTCCAAAATTTCTGACAGCATGCCCAGCAGCACTACTAAGAACTCAACCAACATTAGAGAAGCTAACACCATTGCGGATCCAGGCACAATGGACATGGTAATTCAAAGAATGACGGATAACATTACTAAAGTGATCGATGTTAAAACTTCTTAAGGATGACGCAGAATACAGTTCCCATGCAGGAACATCACTCAGCGGAATTTCAGAGCGCCACCTATAGTTTTTGATAAAACTCAAACTTTCATTACACTTTCATTAAAATACACATTCAAGGTAGTGAATTAAAGCTACACTCGTTGTGAATCTATCCACCAAGTCAGATTTGTAAAAGGCTTTTCGGCGAAAGCATGAGAAGCTATTATCTGATAGCATGTACCCCCAAAATACTGCAACGTCACCTAACACGACAGATTTTGCGGTAGCCGGCGCTACCCAAAACGCAGAAATAAAATATAAAACATTCATTACCTTTGACGAGCTTCTTTCTTGGCACTCCTAGATGTCCCATAAACATCACTTTTGGGTCTTTTTTCGATGAAATCGGTCCATATATAGCCTAGATATCGATCTATGAAGACTGTGTAATCAAGGAAAAAACTAGGTTGATAACGCAACGTAATTTTTTTAAATTAAAAAAGTCGACGATATAGTTTCACAAAACACTTCGAAATACTTTTGTAATGCAACTTTAGGTATTAGTAAACGTTAATAATCTATCAAAATGATCACGGGGCGATGTATATTCAATAGCTCCACGTCCTGATATGGTGTCCAAATATTCCTCAACCAAAACATCCGGTCGGAGACCGGAGGAAAAGCCCTGCCTTGTGTCGGTTTAACCAAGAAACAAATCCGAGACAAATGACAAGACTGTTGACATCGTGTGGAAGCTGTAGGTATTGCAACCTCGGCCCCATTTAATGTGGTTCACGTTTAACAATTGGTTGAAGTGGCGCATGGATATATTTTCCCATTTCAGTGATCAGATTTTCCTGCACTTTTCGATGAAACGCACGTTCTGTTATAGTCACAGACGTGATTTAACCAGTTTTATAAACGTCTGAGTGTTTTCTATCCACACATACTAATCAGATGCATATACTATATTCCTGGCATGAGTAGCAGGGCGCTGAAATGTTGCGCGATTTTTAACAAAAAGCAGCGAAAATTTGCATGAGCCCTAACAGGTTTGATAGGAATGGTCTTGGAAGCAATAGCAGGCCATTCAGAAGAACTACAGATGGTTGTCAAGCTTGTGGATGAGGCAGAAGGAATAATTGCTACTGTGGAAACTTCAAACTACATCAAACTTCAACTACATCAATGAACACTAAGATAAAGGCACTTGAGAAACAGGTGTGCAAAATGGCGGAGCACATTGACTATGACTAAGATTAAAAAACTCTACACACCTGAAGAGGCTGCTGCATTTATTGACTCTCTCGGGTAAATAACTTTAAGCTGCACCTCCACAGCATTGAATAACTTTTACATTTGAATCTGATCATGAAGCAGTGATGTGAGTTCTCAAATGCTCCTGTTCAGTAATACTCGTATCTTTATTATTTTCTTGCTAAAGCAACTGCCACTATAGCTCCGACTGAGATATGTGTGAATCTATATTGGTGCCCAGGCTTGGTTTTAGGTGGAAGAGCCTCAATCTTCTTTTATTGATTTTCATTTCCATATATATAAAGGGTGAGGCTATAGAGTGGCTATGCGGACTTAAGAGTCTACATTGGAGAGTTCAAATTCCCTGCATGTTAGTGTAAAAGTTGTTAAAGTACTGTGTGAGTTTCACCAGGTTTATATACTAATACCGCATGTTGATTTGTTATTATGCATATCTGCATCCTGGGAGTAGGGGAGTGTGTACTTACGTTTTGCCCTGCGTGCTCGTGCTCAAGGCTTTTTCTGTCGTCTTCAGAAAAGTTTGATTATTTTAAGCACAAAGTCATACACACAGTGTTTTGTTCATGAATAATGTTGTACATTTAGAGGTTACTCATAAGTGGATGGTATTGTTAAGATGCACTTGTAATTGTACTTTTTAGGATGATATCAACATTCTGAATTCAACATGTGGTTATATCAGGCTATTGTATGTGTGAACGATGGCTAGTTCCTCGAATGATCCCAGTCCCTTGTATTGTGCATCTGTTATAGAAAGAGGCGACGATTCTCAGAACATATGAGCTCTACAAAATTTTTATTTTCTTTTGGATGCTAGCATGTGATTTTTATCTATGTAAAATATATGTTATGTGTTGATGCATAATAAGGAGAGGCTGTAAAAAAAAAATTATTCGAAAATCATTTTGATGCACTATGAGAGAAAGAGTCTATGTTTCTCAGAACATATGTGGCTCTACAAATGTTTTATTTTATTTTGGATGCAGATGCATGATGCAGAGAGTGAGTTCCTCTTGATTAAAACTACCGCACACAACGCAGAGTTACAGCGGTGCAGTACAGCACCGGCATTAGCTAGTAGGAAAACCCCCTTTTGGATCTTTACATGTTTTCTTTTCGGGTTTAGTATAGTTCAGGGTTCATATCGTTTGTTTATGCTCGGGGAGATTGAGGAGAGTTCAACGCATGGGAAAAGGTACCACCCCATCTTTACAGTAGGATTCAATCTGGAAATCGGTTGGTCAAAGTGCAATGGCAGGTAACAGACTGTGTGTATGTAAATGCAACATTAGAGGGAGCCATAACCCCATTAAAAGGAAGGTACTGCTGAAGTTAATGAGCAGCAAGGTTGACTCACTTTTGCCCCTGATGCCAACCAAATTAACGTGATGAGGGAGAAGGTTGATGATTGTGGCTTAAGAGATCCTGCTTTAATCCGGAAAAAATTGACATGGTTTTTAGGGATGCTGACGGAGAAGGGGCAGCTGATGAGGGTGATCCCTCAAGAGAATGTCTTGGGCTGCTAATGAGTGCCATCCATTCCTCTGCAATATTTGAGGGACCTGATTGGCAAAAATGTTATGTAATGTGTCCTTCATTTACTGTTTGTCTTCCGTGTGACAGCACTCTATGATGGTGTATACAAGCAGGAGGCCGCATGATTGCGGTCTGTCTGGTACATTTTTTCAGAGAGGCTATACAGGCAAGTGTGTCGCCTACAACCTCCTGTGCCAAAACTGAAAGAATTGCGGAATATGACTCAGAGGTTGGAGAAGGTAAGTAACTTTAGACTGTCATGGATATTCTGTGACTGTTAATTTGCACTAAGTTTGAAAAAATATTAGGGTTGTAGTTGTTCATGAATACTTTTCCACATGGATTTGGTTTCCTTTGGTTGGCAGTCAATCTTTTTTAAGGGTAGTGATAATCAGTTTATTGTTCTGCTAATTTGTCCCAAAACACTTATTGAACTATCTAAGATCCAGTTAGCACAAACTGTTGACGAGGCACAGGAAGCGGTCATAGAGGCCACCAAACAACTGGTCATGTTGGGTTCAGTGCGATACATTCGTACATTGGCGGAGAGGGATGCCCTGGTGGAGTCAGCCACAAAGTTCTACATAGAAAGCAGGCTACGGGATGAGGAATCTCATAAGTTGAGTTAAATTCTTCAGGGCAAATTCATTATGTGACTTTTTTTGCTTTATGATTTAAAAGTGTCTGGAGTGTCTAGGTCTCCTGCCTTACATGAATAGACCCTCAAGCCTCTTCGGAGAGGTTTTCATCTACGCTGAGAAGCCTTTTTTGGCCAACGACTTCTCTCTTCAAAGCAGAGCTTGCCCCACCTGGTACCAATCAAAGAGCAATAGAGAGCAGAGTCGTATGTTTCTGGAGGGACTGGCTGCTGGAGGTGGAAGGTTAGGTGCAAAACCATGATCATTGAAGTAACACGGCCCACATCAGTAAAATATATCACCTAATCACTCTCACAACTGTGGGACACCATGTTATAACCTTATTCTTTCACGTAATAGATCAATTAAATACCAAACTACTTTGACTTAGAGTATCGTGATCTCCAATAAGTGTTACTTATGGACCCCTCCCCTTCTTTTTTCAGAGGGGAACGCATACCCTTTAACGCTGGAGAAGGTTACCATTTTCACTTCGGGGGCTTCAGCTATTCCTGGGCTGGGATTCCCAGCGGAGCCACAGATACAGTTCTTACACAAACAAGTTCTACCCCCAAGCCATAAAACTACTAAACATTTAATCAAATGGCTACCCAGACTATTTGCATTGCAACCCCCCTCCTTTTTCATGCTGCTGCTACTCTCTATGCCTAGTCACTTTAATATCTCTACCTACATGCACATATTACCTCGACTAACCGGTGCCACCGCACATTGACTTTGTACAGGTATGTATGCCCTGTATATAGCCTCACTATTGTTATTTTACTGCTGCTCTTTAATGACTTGTTATTTAATTATACTTTTATTTATTTAAGGTATTTTTCTTAACTGAATTGTTGGTTAAGGGCGTGTACATAAGCATTTCACTGTAAGGTCTACATCTGTTGTATTTTGCGCATGTGACAAATAAAGATTGAATTCATTTAAGGGGAATTATCTAAATGTTTATTGCATGACTTTCTAGTAAAGTTCAGAATACTGCAGCCAATGTTAATGGGTTATGTGTCCCAAAAGGATTGATAAAGTTTCCGACAGGATTGACCATCAGCAAAAGAAGTTGTGTGGTGAAAGTTTCGAAAAAATTACAACCAATCAGAATCAGTTGGATACAGTAATACATAATGCAGCTTTATTATTTTAATTAATGTATGATTTCTTAGTCGGTAAACTGAGCATTATGCAAAGCAGTTAAGTCATGTATGAAAAAGGACTATGTTACAATATGTGCAATAGTACCATAAATAAATCTTACAGTAAATATGGACAACATTTCATTTACATGTGTTATGGCAATAAAAACAGACACTGTAATTTTCACATAGGTTGTGGTGCAGCAAGTTGATGAGGGTAGTGGAGAAGCACTGGTGGGAGAATGGTAATTAAGTCTCACCATCTACTTTGTTTTGCTTACGGTGAGGCTGTTGTCCTATCACCATTATGTCAGGTCCCACAGCTCCTCCATGTGCTCATGATCACTGGTGATAAGGTGTACAATGGTAGTGTCGTCAGCATGTTTAGGTGTTGGGTCCATTCTGGGGATACACATTCTTGTGACAATGTAAAAAATCGAATTTGTTATTACAGGGTTTTCACACAGAGGCCTGAGTCTGCTAACCAGTTTGTGTGTCAGGATGGTGTTGAAAGTGGAGCTATCAAAGAAAACGCAATCTGACGTATGTAAAATGCATAACTGACAAATTTGTTGGGACAACAGGCAAACTGGAATTGGTCCAGTGAATTATTCTTGGTACACCGACACAGACACTGCAGTCAAAAATGCCAACCAGCGGCTCTCTATCCTACGGTGGCTGAAGAGGTTTTGCCTGACGTCAAACATTAAGAGATTCTGATTGAAGTGTCTGAAAAAATTAAAACAGAACCATAATAGCAGATTCCCTTTTTTGGTAATCTTTACTGGCACAGTGGTTTTAAAATCATTTCTAATTGTAGTCACTTTCAATTGATTCATTGACTCCAAGAACTATAGATTGTTTGCAGTTCGTAACATGAACACACAACTAACATTAAACGTTGCTTGACCGTAGATTGGGATACATGTTTTAATAACATTGGATATTTGATTGGACTTAATGTTGCGTACCTTGCAGTGTTGTGCATGCCAACCAAGTGAGAATCACCAGAATGAATTGATACTTGATGAATCAGGTCTTCTCTGCTGTTTTATCAGCCTCCCTCTTGCCCACTCCAAGCTCCTCTTCATGGTTTCCTTTTGCAAGACACAATTGTGTGAAAATAAAGCGGAAGGAATGGGAACCCTACTCCTTTGAAGCAGTACTATATAGTACTGGTACATGCCTGAAGTTGTTGTGTTACCCTAATAGGCTTTGATGGAATGTAAATATACCAAAAACGAAGTGAAGGTTAAAGTCTACTCGGTTAGAAAGCTGATGTTGTAGATGTTAGCAAAGGTTTTACAAGGTTGTCACTGGCCAAATTTGCTTTATGTGAGCTTTTCAGTTTCTTATGCTAATCGCGAGCTAGCGCGGCTAACGCGAGCAGTAAAATACAAGGTTGTCACTGGCCAAATTTGCTTTATGTGAGCTTTTCAGTTTATTATGCTAATCGCGAGCTAGCGCGGCTAACGCGAGCAGTAAAATGACAGCCACTCCGGCTGAAGAAGTTGCCTACCTTCAGCTGTTGTTTTGCTTAAATACAAGGCTTTGGGCTAAAAACGTAACTCAAAGACATGTCCTGCTTCAGTACTAGTCTATAAGTCACATTTAGGAAGCTTGTCTTCCTTTAGTCAAAGATAAAGCAAAATAGAGACAACATAGTCCAAAAATCAACAACGACCAGGATTAATAGCGTTAGCCCCAGCAGGATGTTTTTGGAGTATCACCGTCGTCTAATCTATGTATGCCTGGCCCTGCATTCAAGCAACAATTGTGCTAATATTTAATTTACCTTGATAGTATTAACATTCAATGTGTTTCCGTGGTGGTTATAGTATACATGTTTTTAATAAAACACAAGACGGCACCGTTCACTGCGGTTAGCAGTGTGGCCGGGCAGAGTTTGAGGCTAACTACCGTTATATGATATAATATGGCAGGGTTTCAAGGCTACCAACGTTAGCTAAATTAGCTAGCCAGTATATGATTCTGGTGCTAGATTAATGTTAGCTGAATGTTATAGCCAGTGATGAGAAACAGATCCTTCCACTGTAAACTGGATGATAAACTTTATGATTCAGTAACAACAAATTTCAAAGACAAAAACCGTTAAATTGTGAAGGTTCATACTCTGCTTGCAGTGGAAAAGGAAGTTCTTTCAAACTGTTAAATCTGGTTGAAAGGAGGAGCTAGGGAAATTGGCTGGTAAAATTAGCATATTAAAGAAAATGTTAAGTAAAGCGTGTATACAGTGCCTTGCGAAAGTATTCGGCCCCCTTGAACTTTGCGACCTTTTGCCACATTTCAGGCTTCAAACATAAAGATATAAAACTGTATTTTTTTGTGAAGAATCAACAACAAGTGGGACATAATCATGAAGTGGAACAACATTTATTGGATATTTCAAACTTTTTTAACAAATCAAAAACTGAAAAATTGGGCGTGCAAAATTATTCAGCCCCTTTACTTTCAGTGCAGCAAACTCTCTCCGGAAGTTCAGTGAGGATCTCTGAATGATCCAATGTTGACCTAAATGACTAATGATGATAAATACAATCCACCTGTGTGTAATCAAGTCTCCGTATAAATGCACCTGCACTGTGATAGTCTCAGAGGTCCGTTAAAAGCGCAGAGAGCATCATGAAGAACAAGGAACACACCAGGCAGGTCCGAGATACTGTTGTGAAGAAGTTTAAAGCCGGATTTGGATACAAAAAGATTTCCCAAGCTTTAAACATCCCAAGGAGCACTGTGCAAGCAATAATATTGAAATGGAAGTAGTATCAGACCACTGCAAATCTACCAAGACCTGGCCGTCCCTCTAAACTTTCAGCTCATACAAGAAGACTGATCAGAGATGCAGCCAAGAGGCCCATGATCACTCTGGATGAACTGCAGAGATCTACAGCTGAGGTGGGAGACTCTGTCCATAGGACAACAATCAGTCGTATATTGCACAAATCTGGCCTTTATGGAAGAGTGGCAAGAAGAAAGCCATTTCTTAAAGATATCCATAAAAAAGTGTTTAAAGTTTGCCACAAGCCACCTGGAGACACACCAAACATGTGGAAGAAGATGCTCTGGTCAGATGAAACCAAAATTGAACTTTTTGGCAACAATGCAAAACGTTATGTTTGGCATAAAACCAACACAACTCATCACCCTGAACACACCATCCCCACTGTCAAACATGGTGGTGGCAGCATGATGGTTTGGGCCTGCTTTTCTTCAGCAGGGACAGGGAAGATGGTTAAAATTGATGGGAAGATGGATGGAGCCAAATACAGGACCATTCTGGAAGAAAACCTGATGGAGTCTGCAAAAGACCTGAGACTGGGACGGAGATTTGTCTTCCAACAAGAAAATGATCCAAAACATAAAGCAAAATCTACAATGGAATGGTTCAAAAATAAACATATCCAGGTGTTAGAATGGCAAAGTCAAAGTCCAGACCTGAATCCAATCGAGAATCTGTGGAAAGAACTGAAAACTGCTGTTCACAAATGCTCTCCATCCAACCTCACTGAGCTCGAGCTGTTTTGCAAGGAGGAATGGGAAAAAATTTCAGTCTCTCGATGTGCAAAACTGATAGAGACATACCCCAAGCGACTTACAGCTGTAATCTCAGCAAAAGGTGGCGCTACAAAGTATAACTTAAGGGGGCTGAATAATTTTGCACGCCCAATCTTTCAGTTTTTGATTTGTTAAAAAAGTTGGAAATGTCCAATAAATGTCGTTCCACTTCATGATTGTGTCCCACTTGTTGTTGATTCTTCACAAAAAAAAAGTTTTGTATCTTTGTTTGAAGCCTGAAATGTGGCAAAAGGTCGCAAAGTTCAAGGGGGCCGAATACTTTCGCAAGGCACTGTATTTAGCAGCTGTAGGCGTTAATTTGACTGTGCGGGACCGCTTGCAGCAGTTTATTTAGCACAAGTTGGACCACCTGCAAGCACATTAGCACGGGCTTATTTGATGCGTGTAGGCGTTAATTTAGCGCCTGCACCTGCAAACACGGAACTCAAACCGGCTGCGCGCGTGCGCCATCATGCATAAATGGTTTTGTCCCCCCACACCAAACGCGATCACGACACGCAGGTTAAAAATATCAAAGCAACTCTGAACCAATTATATTAATTTGGGGACAGGTCGAAAAGCATTAAACATTTATGGCAATTTAGCTAGCTAGCTTGAACTTCCTAGCTAATTTGTCCTATTTAGCTAGCTTGCTGTTGCTAGCTAATTTGTCCTGGGATATAAACATTGAGTTGTTATTTTACCTGAAATGCACAAGGTCCTCTACTCCACTAATTAATCCACACATAAACTGGTCAACCAAATCGCTTCAAGTCATCGCTCCTCCTTCCAGGCTTTTTCTTCTCTTGTCTTTACATAGCGATTGGCAACTTTCATAAATTACGTGCATTACCACCACCGACCTATTTCTTCTTTCAGTCACCCATGTGGGTATAACCAATGAGGAGATGGCACGTGGGTCCCTGCTTCTATAAATCAATGAGGAGATGGGAGAGACAGGACTTCCAGCGCGATCGGTATCAGAAATAGAACTGACTTCTATTTTAGCCCTGGTCAACGCAGACGCTCGTTGGCGCGCGCAATAATTGAATAACATACATTTATAAATGTATTTTGCAACGCTCGCGCAAGTGACGCGAGTGGTGTAGTCAGCCTGTTAGCCCTTGGCAACGCAGGTGCGAGCAGTGTGTATGCAATAACTGAATAATATAGATTTTTAAATGTATTTTGCAATGCCCGCACATGCAAGCAGTGAAGTCAGGGTATTACTTGACACGAGTAGCATTGACAATATTGAGTTTTGACCACGGGCTTTTTGACCCACACGGCGTTCCATACAGTGATGCCAATTTAGTAATTTTGTTGCAAAATTGTATATCAACTTTTCAGACTACCCTGGCAACTTTGTTTTCAAACAGCTCCTAGCAACAAATTTAGATACTTAAAAAAATGTATTTGGAACTTTTAGCAACATTTGAAAAGTGACTCAAACGCTGAAATGCACGTATTTACCCTCTGAATGACACAAAAACGATTTTCTCTGTAACACACTCAGTCACAACACGTGCCTGGTTGCAAAAGTGCATTGTGAGTTACGTCAACAGCAGGCGCTCAGCTCGTACACAGGCATGCAAATCATTGTTGGCTGACTGCAGCAGTAGTAGTACGAGATCGACGAGCCAAACCCAATGAATATAGTTGGTCACGAATGTTTGATCTTGAACAGAACGCACAACATCAATCAACATCATACAGCCAGAATTACGAAAAGAGTGGAAATCTGTACCGGAACAAATGTCAAATCATATTTTTGCGGAGCTGAGCCAGTCAATTTGAGTAACGTGATTGTGTATTATACGTAATGACGTAGTTTGACGTACAACGTGATTTAGCAACTTTTAGCAACAAATCAACCTGCCTCTAGCAACTTGCCCTGAAAATTAGTTGGCAGCACTGGTTCCATAGTTACTGTCAGGGCCACTACGACTCTTACAGCATTAAAGTAAGTAACTAGCTATATACAGTAGTGCCTTTTAAACATTGTAAAGCGATGTGCAATAGCTAATCTAAATTAGGATTTTACCCCTCATACTAGCACACAGACAGCTGTCTGTCGTGCACTCAGTGTGCCATTTAATGAAGATAGTTTTGAACTAGCCTAGTGATCTAGGACTAATCGTTTTTGCAACTTGATCGTCGACGGTAAACGAAAAAATACGACCAAAAAGCACTATAGTTAGCTGGAAGTTAGGCTATTTTCTTGGTTTAAACGGAGGGTTCTTATGTAACGGCACAACCGATAGCCCTTCTACCCAGTTATGCATGGATGACGTTTTTAATTCATTATATTCTAGCTAGCTGAAGGTGCAATGTTTTCACGTGCAGATAAAAATTTCGTATTCGAGCATGTCTATATTTTAGTCGGTTGAGATGTGTTGTAAGACAGTGGCCAAAGATTGTTATGTTCCTTGCATAAGTGGTGTGGGGTGAACTTTACTCGACCAGAAAGTACCCGGATACTCGATATGCTAAAAAGACCCACAGACCGGTCACACTGACAGTTTTGTTGCCAATCAAATCTATGTCAAGCAATATGTAATGTTGCATGGCATTTTCACATGCAAATAGCACTTGATACTATACATTATTAAATGTACTAAAATCAGCTATGTAATTAGTTGAAATATCAACGGGACGCAGACTTGTCAGAATCCATGTAATAAGTCAGACTAATTAAGCTACATTGATTTTAAAATATTTTTATTTCAATAACTTGACGTGTGTTGTGTTTTTATCTCCTCTCCACAGTGGGTCCCTACACAATCACCTACTTTGGAGTCCGAGGTATGTTGAGTCAGTTAATCCTATTCAACATCACATGCTAGAGCCTGGCTATTGTTTCGAAGTAATAATAGCCTACTATTGGAGAGTGCATTCCCTGTTATAAGCTTTTCATATTGATAATTTATTACTAAATCTTTCCTTCAATTTGACAGACATAAATGTTATATTGTGATGGAGTAAGATTGCTTGAAGTCAAAGACAAAAGCCTTGCAAATTCTACTGCGCATATTCATAAACTTTGCATTTAAGTGTCATATCCAAAGACCTTATCTGTCATTCATTACCCAATAGCCCAGGGTTTCCCAAATTGTGTGTTTTAGTTTTTGCCCTAGCACTACACAGCTGATTCAAATCATCGACTAATCTTGAAGTGTTGGTCATTTGAATCAGCTGTGTAGTATTAGGGCTAAAACCAAAACGTTCACTCCTAGGGGTCCCGAGTACCGAGTTTGGGAAATGCTGCAATAGCCTACTGCTAGCAGCTTGAATCAACACTCAAAATTGTGTTTTCAAGGCGGTGGCCCGTTCCTGTAGGTTCATGCTCTACAACATCCGCAGAGTACGACCCTGCCTCACACAGGAAGCGGCGCAGGTCCTAATCCAGGCACTTGTCATCTCCCGTCTGGATTACTGCAACTCGCTGTTGGCTGGGCTCCCTGCCTGTGCCATTAAACCCCTACAACTCATCCAGAACGCCGCAGCCCGTCTAGTGTTCAACCTTCCCAAGTTCTCTCACGTCACCCCGCTCCTCCGCTCTCTCCACTGGCTTCCAGTTGAAGCTCGCATCCGCTACAAGACCATGGTGCTTGCCTACGGAGCTGTGAGGGGAACGGCACCTCAGTACCTCCAGGCTCTGATCAGGCCCTACACCCAAATAAGGGCACTGCGTTCATCCACCTCTGGCCTGCTCGCCTCCCTACCACTGAGGAAGTACAGTTCCCGCTCAGCTCAGTCAAAACTGTTCGCTGCTCTGGCTCCCCAATGGTGGAACAAACTCCCTCACGACGCCAGGACAGCGGAGTCAATCACCACCTTCCGGAGACACCTGAAACCCCACCTCTTTAAGGAATACCTAGGATAGGATAAAGTAATCCTTCTCACCCCCCTTAAAATATTTAGATGCACTATTGTAAAGTGGTTGTTCCACTGGATGTCATAAGGTGAATGCACCAATTTGTAAGTCGCTCTGGATAAGAGCGTCTGCTAAATGACTTAAATGTAAATGTAATGTAAATGTGTTTCTATTAGTTTTAAACTGTAAGTGAAGTCATCCCAGGTAATCTTATCACCGTGCGTGATCTTTCACACAAGATATGACCTGGATTTCACCCACAGTTGCAGTTTAGCCTCACCCATACCTTTTTGATTGTTATCACAGGAAATACTTGGAGTATTAGTTTGGCTCAGCTGGCCCCCATGATCACAGTTCATAAACTTAAGCAGTTTTGTTTCCAAAGTACTCCTATTTGTTTACATTATTTATGGTGCTTGAGTAATGAGGCGGGCTGGCTTTCTGTCAGGAGCATGTGACCCAGATTAATGCGGAGTGCATTGGTGAACAATTGTGTCATGGGACTAAGGGTTCATTGACTTGAACCCATAAAAGGTTTTTTACTTGAATAATCATGAAAAGTTGTATATATAAATAATTATCTAGTCTGGAAACATATGTATGACTTGTTAGATCTGTGCCAAAGTGTCTTATGATTGAGATCTGTTTTGGTTGACCTGTGCTAACAGAGACTCTTGTTTACCACAGGGCGCTGTGGCGCTATGAGAATCATGATGGCCGACCAGGGACAGGAATGGAAGGAGATCGTGGTGGACTTTGCGGACTGGATGAAGGGAGATCTGAAAGCCACTTGTGTGAGTGGGGAATGGATCATTCCTTTGTTACCATCTTTTTCATTTGTCAACCTGTTCAGTTTAGCCAGTGATAGTCTAGTGATAACAGCTGGGATGTGCTTTTGAAGGATGATCGGTTTGTTTAGTATACACTGTTTGTTTCTACAATCTCTGCCTGCGCTTTCCATGAGTCTTATTTAAGTAAAGAGATTAATCTCTTGTTCCATTATTTACCTGTATCTTCTGTTATCATCAATGTAGATTTGATTCAGCTACAACAAATGTAAACCCCCATGTCCCCATTAGTTGTTAAAATCTATAATAAATATCACTTCCATTTTGGGGTTTTAGGTATTTGGTCAGTTGCCCAAGTTAGAAGATGGAGGATTTGCCCTGTACCAGTCAAATGCCATTCTGAGGCACTTGGGCCGCAATCATGGTAATTGATCTCAATCGTTATGTCATATATTTACATTGTTTTCCTCACTCTATTTATCCTTTATAATCTATCAAATATAGGTGAAAGTATAATTTACATTTTATGCTTAACTCGAATACACACACAGATGCCTATGGGAAAGATGGCAAGGAGGCTGCCCTCATTGACATGATGTGTGATGGTGTTGAGGACCTTCGTCTTAAATACGTAAAAATGATTTACCAGGAATACGTAAGTATTCATAAAAGCTAAAAATCAGACTAAGGGTACAGTTCATAAAACGTTTTACCTGTATTGTGCAGTAAACATTTGTTTCAAAGTGTAGAGACCAAACATTTTTTATTTTATTTAATACAGCTTAATGGGTAAACATTTATTAAGTGTCATTATGATGAATCACTTTGTCTTTTCATAGGATACTGGTAAAGACGTATACATCAAAGACCTTCCTAACCACCTTGACAAGTTTGAAGCTGTGATGGCCAAAAACAAGACTGGTTTTCTTGTTGGCGACAAGGTAATCGATGCTGCAATGCACCCAAAAATGGGGTTCTTGAATAAATGGAGTTCTAATATAGTACATACTGCAATCATTAGTTGTATATATTTACCAAAATGCATTAACTAAATGGTTTGGTTCTCTTGTAATCACAGTGTCTGTTACAAAACTAGAATGAATAGAGCAGGCATCCCCATTGAAGTTAATAATGCGAGATTCTATTTCTATGATCCCTATCCTACGTAGCCATCCTTTGCTGACTATAGTCTGTTTGAAGTCCTTCTCAACCACCTGGTGCTCTGCTCCAGTTGCCTGGATACCTTCCCCTCCCTGAAGAGTTTTGTCGAGAAGATGTCTGCCCGTCCCAAAATCAAGACCTTCCTAGACTCTGAAGCCTACAAGAAACTGCCCATTAACGGCAATGGCAAACAGTGAATTCTGCTGAACAAAGGAGGCTAAATTCCACCCCTTATACTGTAACCGGTCATGGATAATAGCCATTTTTTTTGTGTCCAACTTACAGATTAGCCTACAATAAGCTTGTAGTTAACTTTATGTACAATTGTTAGATACTAATGACTTTTGTATGACATGATGAATTGTAATTGTCATGTGTTCAAAAAATAAAGGGCTTTTTGAAAAGCACTTTTGAACTTAAACTTGAAATTTAGTAGACATTTACAGGTTCAATAGTACATGTATCACTTTGCAGTTCTGTGAATGTTATGGTAATTGTCATTATAATGACAAGCCATGAAGAATTGGTACAGTACATACAAAAGATGGTCAGTAGGGGGCACTCCTCTCCTTGGCCTTTTGACATACCGAGGTAAAGACCGATTCAGATTGGATATTTGGCTGTAGTTTTCCTTTGTCTTCCAACAGCAGTTAGGGACCATCAACATAGTGACAAATCAAAATGTTCAAATTTCAATGGCTCTTTAACCATTACTCCTAAAACTTTAAACTGGTTCTAGCTAACCCGATGGCATAGACACATTGCACACTTTTTTTTTTGTAGATTTACATCTCGCACTATTATTTATTTACATTTTTGAAATTCAATAGCACCCACACATTTTAACAAGGTTCATGATGTACACTCAGTGGGCCTACATATTGCACACCCATTTGCATCTCACGTGATTTTAGTTTTATTTTAAATGTTTTTCAATGTTTCTAATTACAATTGCTCCTTGGTCATGTGGCCTACAATTCTCAAACTACTTTCAGAGTATCCACTCACTAGCAATATATATTGCACACCCTATAGATTGTCCATTTTAATCTCAGGTGATTTTACTTGAATTTCTTTGTTTTTCATTGTTTAGAATTTCAATAGCAACTACTGGACAAACAAGGTTCAGGAAGCCTACTGACTACCCTTCTATATTGCACACCCTTTAGTTTGTCCATTTTCATCTAACACGATTTTACATAAATTGTGTAAACTTTAGAATTTCAATAGCCCCTTGGTCATGTGACCTACTGACCTCAAACAAGGTTCACTCAGTGGACCTACATATTGCACACCCTTTCGTCTGTCCATTTTACATTAATTTTCCTGCTCTGCCCACCCCCCGGAAGGATAGTCTCACTCACACACCAATTCACTTGGGCCTTCTTCCTGGGGCCTTCCTGAACTCCAGGCAGGCCCCCAGTGACCTCTGACTCCCTGCCCGCCTGCCTGCCCTCTCCCTGGGCCTGTGAGTATAGCTTACTTCCTGGAACTACAGACCTCCAGGCCTCCGTACCTACTCTCCCTACCCAGTCAACACTCCTCTCCGCCTTAGAGTATAGCTTACTCCCTGGAATTACAAAACGTCTAGTCCCGGCTGTCAGGAACCATGTGCACATGGTAACCCAAAAACAGACTGTGCACCTGGTGACCTGCCCACTTTTCACCCACTCAGACTAAGTCCCTACTCCAACAGCCTGAGTGCCTACTACACAGCCTGAGTGCTGACCCCAGTCCGGCCGCCCCTGCTCAGACTGAGTGCCCCCCCCCCCCTTGGGGGAGGCCTCCTCGTGCACCTTGTGACCCTTTGACTTCCACAGCGAGTCACAACCTGACTCGAAGTCCCACCAGAGCACGGGCACCTAGTCCCCTACCTATCCAGAGCCCAATGTCAATGTCTTACGCCTTCTATCCGCCTGCCTGGGCTCTCACACTCTGTGTCTGGCCTCTGGCCCATCTGTGTGCACCTGGTAACCGGTTAGTACAGAAGGATGGTGGTGGAGGAAGACGCCTTCCGTCCCCGACAAAAGCTTGGATCGACGGCTGACTTTCAATAAATCGTAGTGTGTGAGGTTCTCTGCTACGTATGAAACCTTGACCCTCAACCTTGACCCATTCACTTGTCTACGAGTGAATTAGCACCAGGTTCCCCACAAATATGCAGTGCGCATCAGGAGAGGGGTGGCAACTCATCCGGCTGCACCCCAACCCCGTCATGAACGGCTCTAGTCACCTGCCAAAAGAAGCAGGCTATGCCGGGCCAACCGAAGATCCGCAGCGCTACGGTATCATTGCGTTTAGGGCTATTCCACAGGTGGTAGCTTCGCAACATTGGCTCCTCAGCCAAGCACATACACCAAATGTCTGAACCTGCGGTTCCTCTCGTACTGAGCAGGATTACTACAGATGGGTACGCTCCTTTGAATTTCATGAAGTTGACATTCAGTGATCCCTGCCCAGTGGGTACCTAGGCTTCTACCGTCCGTTTTCTGAGGTCTGCAGCAAATCAATAGGGTAGATGGTGCTACCCACATCAGATGTAGTCCTCCCTCCTCATACAAGATACCTCTCTCCACTTCGTAGGGCATGAGCCAGATCCATGCAATTCCGTATCACTGCGGGTTCAATGGGTTAAGTCTCAGCCTCGAGTCTAGTGAGCATAGAGGAGACCTCCCCACCTACAATGTATGATGTCCCGCACTCAGGCAAGCCTGAGGACTGGTAGCGTCAGCTAATGGTAAGGCACATACCATCTCCACTACATGCTCCAAGGAGCGTGGAGGAGAGCTCCCACATAGAATGTGTGATGTCCCGCACCCAGGCGAACCTGAGACCTGGCAGTATCCATAACCGCTAAACACATTCCATCTCCACCTTAGTGCTCCACTGTTAGCGGGTCTAGTCGAAGCCAGCGTTCGATTCAAACCTTTGTGGTTTAGAGTTAGCTAAGTATACGGGGGACGCGTATTTAAACGGTTCACCAGAGCCGCTCTGTGATCAGACTGATGCCAGTACTATACTTTCATCAGCTGTCTCCCAGGACTTAACTCCCCCCTCCCAGCTAAAGCCAGGGATGTGTTCAAGCCATCATTCTCAGATTGGCTTCCTGTCAAGGTCAGGATTAATTTACAAGAGCCCCACAGCAAATCATTGAGTCTGGTGGAACCGCCCACACATTTTCATGCTTGACCCATATTCCAGGATCGACTTCCGCCATCCGTAAACGATCAACAGCCATCACCATCTGCAGGTAACTCCAGTTTGGATTGCATCGTTAGCGACACCTGAAAACAGGTGACACAGGGAGGGATCGGAAGAGTCCTGGTAGAGGGCTATCTCGTTATCTCCCTTACACCCCGTGTACTAGAGACAGTTTTCCTCCTAGCCGTTGGAGAGACTCCCTCAAACAGGTGACACAGAGTAGGAGTTGGAAGAGCCCTCCAAGGGCTATGGTACTATTTATCCCGAAGTTATGGAACTGACTTTTCCGTCTTTCCTTATCTCCCCTGTCTTAACCTATTCGAGGTAGTCACTCTCAGCCGGACCAGGGTTTCGTTCGACCTGAAGGCACCTTCTGCTCCAGTTTGTTGCTATGTTAGGGCCATCTGCAAGCAGGTAACACAATGTATGGTTTGGGGTCGCCCATATTTGACTTTGCATTCATTCGGGAAGTATGGATCCCCAATGTCCTGGTGTAAGGACTCCTTAAGAAGGTCATAGTTACTCCTGCCGTTTATGACATTCAGAGCAATGGGCAGAAATCACATCACGTCAACACCCACATTGGGGCTTCACGATGCTTTGTTTTAATTAAACAGTCGGATTCCCCTAATCCACACCAGTTCTAAGTCAGCTGCTAGGCGCCGTCCGAAGTGACCCCACGTGAACAGGGCGGGCGAGCGCCGCAGCTAGGGAGATCCGCAAGAAGGGCCTGGTGCGTGTCCAGAGTTGCGACCGCCAACCGCCGGACCCAACCACCCACCTGCCCGCCAGACGGACACCACTCTGACAAACACTGGCACGCAGCTCATTGCGAGACCACGCACGAGAGATCGCGAGATGGGCCGCACAAAGAACTTCCAACGGTGGCGAATGCTCCCCCAGCTGGCGGCTTGAGCCCAGCCCCACTTCGCACCCCAACCTTCGCAACCTGACCCAGCCCTTAGAGCCAATCCTCATCCCAGTTACAGATCTGACTTTCCAATTTCCCTTACCTACATTGCTATAACATCACAGAGCCTGTTCACCTTGGAGACTTGCTGCGGATGTGGGTACAGCCCGGCTTGAGATTTACACCCTCCCCCGGATTTTCAAGGGCCAGCGAGATGTCACCGGACGCTGTCGGAACCGCAACTCTTTCCAGGGCTTGGGCCCCTCTCTCAGGGCGAACCCATTCCAGGGTGCCCTGCCCTTCACAAAGAAAAGAGAACTCTCCCAGCTTCTCTGGAAACAGTCACTTTACCGCATTGGACAACTTGCGGCGACCGTCTTCGCCAGTCCGTGGACATTCTGAAAGTAGTTTGAGGTCATTAGGTCACATGACCAAGGAGCTATAGAAAATCAAAAGTTTACAAAATTAATGTAAAATCGTGTGAGATGAAAATGGACAAACTAAAGGATGTGCAATGTGTAGGCCCTCTGAGTGTACATTCTGAACCTTGTTTGAAGTCAGTAGGTCACATGACCAAGGAGCTATTGCAATTCGAATGTAAAAAAGTTTATACTTAGTTTAACTAATTCAACTAAGAAAACAAAATGCTGCTCACATTTCCACATGTTTATTAGCTTTTGAAAGAGAATAAATGTCCAAATCGTGAAAATAAGACCTGTGCAATTTTCTTCCAACATCATGACACTTTGGAGTCTGGAGTCTGTGGCTCAAGTGGTTTGAAAGCAATTGAGGGTTGAAAGCGCGAATATCCGTCGAATTTCCCAACCTGAAACTGGCTTTAACTCGGTTTTTGGCATTTATGGATAGATCAGTGATGGGATACATCCTTAAACTCAAAACGGTGTACTGAATCTCTCAAAAGATCCAAAACAATTAATCCAGTTTATGGAATAAAATACATGTTCGTGCCAAATGTAATATGCTCTTTGGTAAACCTGTGTGCATACTAACGAAACGCACACATATTAATCAATTCGTAAGGCTATTTATTCGAGAATGAGATGAAAGACTGCGGACATTAACGCTAAATATTTAAAAACGTTCCTTTATATACATTTTTATCAGCCCCTACACGGAGCATACGTGCTCCAGTACACTG
This sequence comes from Oncorhynchus gorbuscha, assembly GCF_021184085.1. Classification (NCBI taxonomy): domain Eukaryota; kingdom Metazoa; phylum Chordata; class Actinopteri; order Salmoniformes; family Salmonidae; genus Oncorhynchus; species Oncorhynchus gorbuscha. The sequence continues at coordinate 47,204,908 of NC_060195.1, forward strand.
CTCCTTTACGATTAAATAGAGTTGCACAAAACAGGAAATGACGTCAATGAGTGCAATAACACAGAAGACCGACCTTGCAAATAAGGCAGCTCTTATTCCGCTTGCGACCGAAAGACCAGCTTATTACAGAATGTCAGGTATTGAAGAAACTTCAAATGTTTCCTCAGAATTTCAGGAGGAGAGAAGCGAGGAAGAGGAGATTGGCTATGAAGACCAGTTGCGTTATGTGTTTTACAGGTAGGCTAAGCTAGCTAGTTAGGCTAGCGTTAAGTAGTGTAGCTAGCTGAACCAGTATCTAGACGAGTATGACGAGTCCGTGAAGTAAAATATTGTTCTCTGTGTTGCAATACGCCAATTCCCCCCACTTCACTAGCCGGTGTGAGTTCGTTAATTAACGTTAGCTATTGCTCGCCTTGATCTATACTTGATAGTAAGTTTACAATTAGCTAGGTATTCTTGTTTTCTATCTTTAATTGATTTAAAAGTGATACCTGAAATTCACGTCAATTGAGGTAGGCGCATTGGACGAGACTGAACAGTTGCCCCATTCGCTAATGTCTCCATCTTCACCTTCCCTCTCTTGCCCTCGTGTACAGAGACAGGAAAGAATGGGCTGATTTAGAGCCTGTTCCTCAAGATGATGGTCCCAATCCTGTTGTGAAGATTGCCTACTCTGACAAGTGTAAGAAATTAAACTTGGCATATCATTTATAACCAGCCATCCATATTGTTTTATGTTGTCAATGTCATGCATTTAGCCTACCAAATACAGTTGAATTTGGAAGTTTATATACACCTTAGCCAAATACATTTAAACTAAGTTTTAAACAATCCCATTTAATCGTAAAAATTATCTGTCTTAGGTCAGTTAGGATCAACACTTTATTTTAAGAATGTCAGAATGATAGTAGAGATTTATTTAAGCTTTTATTTATTTCATCACATTCCCAGTGGGACAGAAGTTTACATATACACCCAATTAGTATTTGATAGCATTGCCTTTAAATTGTTTAACTTGGGTCAAACATTTTGGGTAGTCTTCCACAAGCTTCCCACAATAAGTTGGGTGAATTTTGGCCCATTCCTCCTGGCAGAGCTGGTGTAACTGAGTCAGGTTTGTAAGGCCTGCTTGCTCACACACGCTATTTCAGTTCTGCCCACAAATGTTCTGTAGGGTTGAGGTCAGGGCTTTGTGATGGCCACTCAATACCTTGACTTTGTTGTCCTTAAGCCATTTTACCACAACTTTGGAAGTATGCTTGGGGTCATTGTCCATTTGGAAGACCCATTTGCAATCAAGCTTTGACTTGCTTCATTATATGCAAAAAAAATCCCCTCTTGATGCCATCCATTTTGTGAAGTGCACCACTCCCTCCTGCAGCAAAGCACCCCCACAGCATGATGCTGCCACCCCTGTGCTTCACGGTTGGGATGGTGTTCTTCAGCTTGCAAGCCTCTCCCTTTTTCCTCCAAACATAACAATGGTCATTGTGGCCAAACAGTTCTATTTTTGTTTCATCAGACCAGAGGACATTTCTCTCAAAAGAATGATCTTTGTCCCCGTGTGCAGTTGCAAACCGTAGTCTGGCTTTTTTATTGTGATTTTGGAGCAGTGGCTTCTTCCTTGCTGAGCGGTCTTTCAGGTAATGTCGATATAGGACTCATTTTTACTGTGGATATAGATACTTCTGTATCCATTTCCTCCAGGATCTTCACAAGGTCCTTTGCTGTTATTCTGGGATTCATTTGCACTTATTGCACCAAAGTACATTAATCTCTTGGAGACAGAACTCCGCTCCTTCCTGAGCGGTGTGACGGCTGTGTGGTCCCATGGCGATTATACTTATGTACTATTGTTTGTACAAATGAACGCGGTACTTTCAGGTGTTTGGAAATTGCTCCCAATGATGAACCAGACTTGCGGAGGTCTCCAATTTGTTTTCTGAGGTCTTGGCTTATTTCTTTTGATTTTCCCATGATGTCAAGCAAAGAGGCACTGACTTTAAAGGTAGGCCTTGAAATCCATCCACAGGTACACATCCAATTGACTCAAATGATGTCAATTATAGCCTATCAGAAGCTTCTAAAACCATGACACACTTTTCTGGAATTTTCCAAGCTTTTTAACGGCATAGTCAACTTAGTGTATGTAAATTCTGACCCACGAATTGTGATACAGTGAAATAATCTGTCTGAACAATTGTTGGAAAAATGACTTGTCATGCACAACGTAGATGTCCTAACCGACTTGCCAAAACTATAGTTTGTTAACAAGAAATTTGTGGAGCGTTTGAAACACTTAGGTTGGAGTCATTAACTTGTTTATGTGAACTTCAACTGTATCTCTGAAGTCACTTTAAATTATTTCACTTTGCATCAGAAACTTTACATTTCACACGTAACCAAACATGTTACATTTGTCTCCAATAGTCACAGATGTGTATGACTATTTCCGAGCTTTACTGAAGAATGATGAAAAAAGTGACCGGGCATTCTTGCTGACAGCTGAAGCCATTGAGCTGAATGCTGCAAATTACACTGTATGGTAAGCAGGTGTTATTATGATTTATGATTTATGAACAGAACAGTGGAAAACCAATTATTTTTCTTATTTCCCCTCTTTTGAAAATGAAATCATACAGAAAGGGTAAACTTTTCCTCTCTCCATTTTGTGTATGTGAAGGCACTACCGGCGAGTGTTACTGCAGGCCCTGGAGAAGGACCTAAGAGAGGAGATGAGGTACATCACAGCCATCATCGAGGACCAGCCCAAAAATTACCAAGTCTGGTGAGCTTTGCCAATCCAGTGTCACGACCATAGTTGATTTTCGATGAAGCAGACTAAACTCTATGGGCCTTTAAGAACCTAATTTATGTCAAATATTGTGTACTATACTGTTAAAGAAATTAACAAATGTGACTGGATGACAACATCAGGCTGTTTGTCTCCAACATTGGGTTGTGAGCATAAAGACACATTTCCGTTCTCTGCAAGTTGGACAATAAAGTTCTTATTTTTTTTCTTCGGTTCTGCAAAGACTTAACCGTCTGCTCCGTATCCTAGGCACCATAGACGAATGGTGGTGGAGTGGCTGAACGACCCCTCAGATGAACTGGAGTTCATTGCAGAGATCTTAAGTCAGGACGCTAAGAACTACCATGCCTGGCAACACAGACAGTGGGTCATCAAGGTATGAGCCTCAACAACCAGACTTCTTTTGTAACCAATGGTGAATTGTTAGCTAGTTATCTGTGTGTGCGCTAGTAGCGGCCATCGTGCAAGTGACATCTCCTGCCCTGAGACTTAAAATCGTTGTCCTGGACCTAGCTGAACCTTTGCTTGCACCTTGGCTCTTCTGGGTCCATGGTCTTAACGGTGCTTCTTGAGCAAGAAGTGTTGTTCTGCAGAGTGTCTCTGGTTAAGCCCAGTTTGGGTTAGGGACTCTTAAACATTCACAATCAAAATTACCAATTTATTTTTGCAGGTCTGTGTAAATGAAGTCCCATTTGAATTCTGCCACCAAACACTAGCTCTCTGAAATGGACTGCATTTTTTATTTTATTTTTATTTTTTTTAAACCTTTTATTTAACCAGGCAAGTCAGTTAAGAACATATTCTTATTTTCAATGACGGCCTGGGAACAGTGGGTTAACTGCCTGTTCAGGGGCAGAACGACAGATTTGTACCTTGTCAGCTCGGGGGTTTGAACTCTCAACCTTCCGGTTAGTAGTCCAACGCTCTAACCACTAGGCTACGCTGCCGCCCTGTGCAGTATCACTGTGCAGTTTTATTTTAATACAGTTGTGTGATTGAATCAATGTATTGTCTTGGAAAGTATCTAGTAGTGGATGGATCAAAAATATGATATCAGAATGAATGGTGATATCTGAACAAGAAAATCCTTTGTGCGATGAATATTAATCACAAATCTGAATGGACACATGCCATTGGAATAGACAATAGCAAGGACAATGGTGTTTGTATGTCAGTACTAAATAAGTATACTCCAGAAGTACAAGCTGTGGGACAGTGTGTCTGTACTAAGTTAATTTGTGTGTCAGTACTAAAGTGTCATATTTTCTAGGAGTACAAGCTCTGGGACAGTGAGCTGGAGTATGTGGAGCAGTTATTGGAGGAAGATGTGAGGAACAACTCGGCATGGAACCAGCGGCACTACATCATCTCCCACACGACAGGCTACTCAGACCCAGCCATACTCAACAGAGAAGTGCAGTACGTACCTGCTCTCCTTACAAGCCGTATCTCATGTCAGCCCCAGAAAATGAAAATGGGAAAGGCTTGGTCCAGAAACAACCTCCTAGCCGCTGCCCACTTGGCACTTCAACCTCCAAGCCCCTACCCACTCCATATATCTAAAAGGATGAGATGGGTATGAGCAGCATGATTGTAACTCCACCTTGCCCTCTGATAGGCTTGGTAGGAGTTTAACCGGCATTAAAGCTATCAAACCCTTTTGGATATCCGTGGTTAGGGATTGTTTTTGAAAATGCGGTAGGTCTTGTTTCTGGATTGGGCACAGTTCACCAGTGTGCTATATCAAACAAATATGTGATAAATGTGTTCTCCTTTTGTCTTTTTTAAGGTACAGTCTCAAACAGATTAAGAAGGCTCCCCACAATGAAAGTGTGTGGAACTATTTAAAAGGGTAAGCGTCATAGGATTCATTGAGGGAATTAAATCCTACTTACTTTCTGAGTCTACAACGTTATGGGTAATAACACATTTGCCATGCAGTTTCTATCTTCCACCAGCAGATGTCAGAAGTCACCAAAAAAGTGTTGAGAGCCGCACAAGAAATGTGAGCCTTTTCAAGCCAATAGCGGCAATATCTTATATTCAGCACCACGGATAGCAGTCAGATCAAATTACCATGAAATCTGACGTTCAGGTTCACAGAGCAGTGGACACAGAGCGGCTGTCTGGTGAAGGTGTAGAGAATAAATCTCGTGAACATACAGTAAATGTGCTACAGGAGTGATGTTACTTTTTGATTTGGAAAAACAGTCTGGACAACACCCTGTCATTCTCTGCAAATCTCAAAGCAAGGACTCGCTCCTGCAGGTTCTTGCTCTACACAACATCTGTAGAGTACGACCCTATTTCACACAGGAAGTGGCACAGGTCCTAATCCAGGCACTTGTCATCTCCCGTCTGGACTACTGCAACTGGCTGTTGGCTGCGTTCCCCGCTCATGCGATCAAACCCCTGCAATTTATCCAGAACACCACAGCCTAGTGTTCAACCTTCCCAAGTTCTCCCATGTCACCCTCGCTCCTCCGCACACTCCAATGGCTTCCAGTTGACGCTCGCATCCACTACAACATCATGGTACTTGCCTATGGAGCAGCAAGAGGAACTGCCCATACCAACATTCAAGCTATGCTCAACCTACACCCCAACCTGTGTAATGGGGATTATTTATTTTCTCCAAAATCTATCAAGTTTCAATACCGGGAATAATTCATATTTATCATGAGAATCCCGGGAAATATCGCAAAAAATCGGAAGTGCCCATTTAAAGTGTTTAAAACCAAGATATGGCCACTATGCCAGGGTTCTCCCCAAATAGATGGGCGCGGCACCACCTTGTTGGCTTGGCTGCGGCACTATGTGAAGATTTCATAGCAAATTAAACTGATATTTAGTAATGATAGAGTAACTGTTTGATCAGGAATGATGTGAATTGCCAAACAGACGGTTCACAAATTCAAGGCATTTCAGCAGTAAGCCATCTCGACACCGAGCGCACCCGAGTATAGCGTTGTCGAATCATACATATTTGAACGGCAGTCAAACAAAAGTCAAATGTCCAAAGTTTCTAAGCTTGATGGATAACCTCGTTCAAAGAATGACAGAATATCTCCTATATTTTGGCCAAATCGAGATGTTTATACAGATAGCAGATCAGTTCTTGAATAACGGTCAAACGAAGAATGGAAGTAGGTTTAAATATCAAGGTATCCTAACTGGGACTAACTCCTGAAAAATAAATATCAATATCTACGCTCGTACCGTATGTGGATCACACGTTCTCTACCGAAGCGCTCATGTGGGCAGCAAGTACGAGAAATGAGAAATGTTAGACTTCTATTTTGACATGATGTATAGGCGAGAGATGTGCTTTGATAATGTAACCTATGGATTACAGAAGAAAGTTAGGAATTTTCAAGCAAGATAAGAGTCAGGATTTGGGGTTTCAGTGGGATTGGGACTGGATAGGAAAATAGCCTAGGGTCTAGGACAGGAGAAGATAACAATTCAGTGGCATGACAGAAAATTGTCTGTGACCGAGATGCCTATGTAGTGAATTGTGTATAGGCCTATCAGAGGCACACGCTATTTTATAGGCTGCCCATCTTCCCAAATATTCTGAAACCCTACCTCTTCAAAGTGTATTTTAAATAATCCCACTGCACCCCCCCTCCAAAAAAAAGATTTTAAGTGAAGACTTGTCTCCCCCCACCAACCCACTAGCACTGACTTTGCTGATAGCTACTTTATTGAGAAAAAAAAATGCTGCAGTGATTAATTGAAAATCCCATATCAAGCCCCACAAGAAATTCTATAATGAAACACAGATGCATGTATTGTAATGCAAACGGGTTGATTAATCAATATTTATTATACTGCTTTAACTAAAGTGTTTAAAAACAGAATAAATTAAAAGTAAGATGAGGTTTTAACACGTATTGTCCTGTATATTGTAACGTCGCCCATCTCGGATAAGGGCTGTTTCAGTGAAGTATTACTGCCCACATAAGTCATGACCACAGTAAAATTCCACGACTTGCTAACTAACATCAGGTCTCCATAGAGGCACATACCAGCTCTACTGGTAGTACTGCTACTACCAGCAGTACTACACCTGCACCTGTCGACAACACACGTTGTTCTGCTTCCACATGCACATCCAATGCTAGCCTCCGTAATTATACGTTTGTTGTTAGCCGGTTCATGGACACTGACCGTTGTGAATCTGATGCAGCCGAAGAGCTACTGCCCCCTTACCCGGGAAAGCACTGAACAACAGAGGGATGTTGAATCATCGAAGAGGCGCAAATATGATGAGAACTGCATTGATTTGGGGTTCACTTTTCTATTGGGAGTAGTGTCTTTCCTCAGGTACAGTACTTTCGCACATAAAACACGGTCTCACAACTCGATGAAACCTTCACTCATGTGCAGACATTTAGAAACAAATCATGCCCATTTGGAGAAAAAAAAAGCCATGGGAGTTTTTTGAGCGAAAATTAAGACTAATTTCGAGTAGTACGACGTATAAAAGCCACAGACCATTTTTAATAAGAAGGGGCTAGAAGCGTCTTATATGGTGAGCTACCTTGGCTAGGACAGGCAAGCTGTTAGTGTTTCATACTGGAGAGGGAATGCAAATCAACGACGCTGGACAGAGTGGAATCAGGTGTATCAAAAATGCAGTTTATTGGTCAAAGATATCTTGTTCTACATCGTGCACGGACCTAAGGAATGTGACCCTGTGAAGAGTCAGAATAATTAGCCTGCTCAGCCAGAGTTTACAGCAGAATGTATACACAGAATAATGTAGGTGGAGTCTTGTCGTGTTGGTCTTCTGACTGGTCCTGAAGAGTTGGAGGCAGGCCTTGCTCTAGCCAGAGCGGGCCCCATTGGTGCACAGCAAAGTCCTTTGCTCTTGGCACCCGACCAGTAGGGGGGTAGAGTGTGAGTGTACAGTGCTTCATGAGATGTATGTGTGTCAAGGATACGTGGATTTAGGGACTGGTAATGTCTGCTTTAGGCCCAGGTGTTTTCTATCTTTGCAGGAGTGCATGCAAGGGTCAATGTCAGTGAGATAGCTTGGCACTTCTAAGCTCGTTAGTGTTGCAGGCTGCTCTTTGTAGTTTTACAGGGGAGTACATTTGCGTGATGGCAGCTGTGTGTCCTTCGGATAATCATGTTATTGCACACAGGCTCTAGACTTGACTGAGGACACTGGGCCCAGAGTTATCTGAGGGCATCCGGTTTAACCAGAGCTTTGGTCTGCTAGTAACGCTTTATATTAGATTATTTGTATAACAAAGCCCCATACTATTGTGGAGGACTTAATTCTTCCTGCTGCCACGGATATGGCTGGGACAATGTTGGGGGAAAAGGCCCAAAAAACTATACAGACAATGCCTTTATCAAACAACACTGTTTCACGAAGCATCAGTGACATGGCAGGAGATGTTTTGAAACAATTACTGCTTGCATACAAGCCAGTGAATTCTATGCCTTACAGCTGGATGGGCCTGGCACAGCTCCTGGTATATGTCCGTTACATTTATGGTGCCAAGGGAATGCATGACCGCTTGAAAGATGTTTTGGATACTACAGTGAAAATAGTTAACTTTGTTTAAGCAAGGCCCCTGAACTCGTGTATTTTCTGCACTATGCAACGATATGGTGTGCTTGTTATCAAGGGGGAAAGTATTGACACTTTTTTTTTACATTGAGAGACGAGCTTGAAGTTTTCTTTACTGACCACAATTTTCACTTGTCTGACCATTTGCATGATGACGAGTTTCTCACACGAATGGCCTATCTGGGTGACGTTTTTTCTCATCTGAATGATCTGAATCTAGGAATCTTACAGGGACTCTGCAACTATATTCAATGTGCGGGACAAAATTATATGATTTAAGAAGTTGGAGCTCTTCTCTGTCTACAGGACCTTCCTCCAGTCCACTTACCGATATCTGAACAAGAGTCATCGAAGTTGCAACAAGCGGTTCTGTAATCTTTTTAATCATAAACCACTGCCAGATTTCTGGATTGGGCTGCGCTCAGTATCCTGCCTTGGCAAATCACGCTGTTAAAACACTGATGCCCTTTGCAACCACCTACCTAGGTGAGAGTGGATTCTCAGCCCTCACTAGCATAAAAACTAAATACAGGCACAGACGGTGGAAAATTTATTTTTAACACAGTCCAATACAACCCAACATTGCAGAGTTATGTGCATCCTTTCAAGCACACCCTTCTCATTAACCTGTGGTGAGTTATTCACCATTTTTGATGAACAAATAAGGTTCTATATGTAAGATGGTTACGTAAAGAGCAAAGTAACTGATTATTATTTTTTGTGCCCAGGTCCTATAAGAGCTCTTTGTCACAACCCGGCTCGTGGGAAGTGACAAACTCACACTCATTCTTATGTTTAATACATGTATCGTATAGTGTGTGTGTGTGGCAGGCTTACAATGATGGCAAAAAAAAACATTTGAGAGTGCGCTGACCCTGGTGCTAGATGGGGGGGGTACGCAGCTTGAGGTTCAATGTTTGATGGGGTACGGGACTAAAAAGTTTGGGAACCACTGGTCTAGCCTATACTCTAAAATTAAACAAATTCAAGTAATCGCCTTTGAACTGTATTATGCATAGTGGATTTAAGCTCCAAAATGTATATCCATGAGTCCATGGGAGAGAACGTAAAGCCCTATAGGAGATGCTGTCGGTTCACTGATTGTGCAGGGCAGCTGACAGTTGGCCTACAATTAGTGAATTTGATTTTGAATAGCCTAGTAATAGGGCACTTTTTAAAAATGTTTTAAGTTAATTGGATGACATTTACCTTTAGATATACAGAATCTCACCATGTGTTTCCATCTCCTTGATTCCTTTCTCGAACGCACCGACTGGCTGTCAACTGTTTAGTGGAATATGTTTAATTGTGGAAAAAAATGTTACTGTTGATGTTACCGAACAGATGATGCTTGGTTTCCAAAATGTAAGCAATAGATAGGTGCAGGAACAAGTTTAGAGAGCCCATAGCATACAGAGTTTGGGCTGAATATCACCCGTCTGACAGCGAGACAATGCACCTCGAGCCGTGGTTGATGCAGTGGCGTAAATTAAGTGTGCTTTATATTTATTTCTAAAGCACATGCATGCTCCGCTATAACACCGAAGTAGTCTACAAAACGGTCCCGCGGGAAAGCGCACGGCCTCCATTCGCTATTTGAGTGCGTACAAATTACATGAATTTCCTCTGTCCCTGCCCATTTCATAATGGCCCATTACTAAAATTAAAAATAAAATAAACGTTTATTTTTTATGTTTACGTATTAGTAAAGACAAGATTAAATTGAGTCTTGATGGCGGTTGAAAATATGATCACTCGATGAGAGAAGAGCTGTGTGGCCTGAGGCAAGGAATGGAGCGCACACTTTTGCTACTTTCTCAAATCATCAATAGCCTACAGTCATACCATTCAGCCAATATGTTTTGATTTCTACAGTTTATCGTTCTCAACTAATGGTGTCTAAACTCTAAATATAGCATATAGGACTTGTTTCAAATAATCACTTATGCGAAACACAGCCACTTCATATGCGGACTTACTCCATAAGGGGAGAAAGAACGTTCTATTTTATTCAGCTAAGATACATTCTATTCTTCTTACTATAAAAAAATGGCACTGCACTTAAGCATTTATTGTCAGCTAAATTAACATGTCTACAGCCTATGGCATGGAGCATAACCAGATAACATAGGTCTACTGTAGGGAGGTGCAAGGGGAGGTTGAAGAGCCACATGTGGCTTGACCACCTGGTTCCCGACATGGTTTAGGAGCTCTGAATAGTAATACTGCTTTTGCAGAGTTGGTCAAAGCTTTTCACACCCCTCTCTCCCCACTATCCCCCACGCCCAGGATTCTACAGGACCTGGGCCTGTCATCCCACCCGGGTCTCCTGGAGCAGATTCTGGAGCTTAAGGAGACCCACTGCTCGCCCTACTTGTTGGGCTTCCTGGTGGACATCTACGAGGACTTTCTGGAGAACACCTTGGAACACCACGAGGATGTCCTCAGTAAGGCTCTGGAGGTGAGCAGCACTAGGACCTATCTGGGCTAGTTTAGCACATTTTCCTACTAGACTTAAAGGGATCATTCAGCATGGGGACCTATCTGATTTTTAAAAGAGTTCAACATGGGGACTTCTCCCACTTCAAAGGATAGTTCAGCACATGGACCAAATGTATGGGAAAATGGGCACTATCTTATTTGGTATTACTCTAGAGTTGGGATTATACTGCTTTAAACTAATTTAGAAAATATGGTGGCAGAAGTGGGATTGTGCACTCAGCTGAAAGTCTTTAGACTTTGAAAGTCTCAGCTGAAAGTCATTTCCTGGAGGATGCGAAGGGAATGCACTTATTTTATTTTAGCCCACCAGTAACACGCTTGATTAAACTAAACACCAGGCTTTGATGAGTTGAAAGAAATGTTCTAGCGCTCGGCACAAACAGAAATGTGCACATTTCATATTGGGGATCCCCTCAGGAATGCACTGGGAAACTGGTGTAGATGCTGAAGAACTTGGCAACAATGTGCAGAGAATGGAAATTTTGTCTTCTACCATAGCCGAGACGTCTCCTTCCTTTGTTTACCTCGAGTGTAAAACATTGACTGAGAGTCAATCAGTGTAGAGCAGCCCTCGCACAAAGAGTTCAAGGCTGAGGAACAAGGAAAATCAGTCTGAATTATTCAACAAGTCTGATTTGAAAACGCTTTATCCTATTGCACCGGATCTCTTGCATGTTATTCCAAGTCTCCAATGACAATCTCCCTGGCAGTGTGAGTGACAGATTGTATGTTGCCTCTATTTTCGGCAACTAAATGCTAGGCTGTCTGTCGGAGTTAATTAGGTTTCTTGGGAAGTGTTTTATTTTTAAAAAAAAATTGCTGTTTTCAACTGTAAAAAAAATAACACAATTAAAACGTGTCTATGCTTATAATCATGAACATGGGTGTTGTCTGTCAGAAAAGGCACTACAGGAGCTCTGCATATTTGAGTCTCCACTACTCAGAAATGCATGCAGCAGGAAGGGATTTCATTCAATTGGTTGTTGAAAATGAGATTCTCTTAGTTTTCCTCTTTATTTACTTAGAAAATTGATGTTTCGCAACGCTAGTGCATCCGTGAGAAGTGTAAAAGGTATGTTGAGAAGCCACTAGCCAACTACTTCACTACCAGTACTTCTACCATGGCTATGTTAGCTGTAGTAATAGATCATTTGATTTGCACATAAGCGAACAAGCAAGTGTTAGCAAATCAGCCCAAAGTTCCAAACCCTTGGGTTGCAAGACTATGCAAAAAGAAATATTTTGATTTGGCTTTAAAAAAAATTGTATTTGCATTAAAGTGAACGATATCTGGTTTCACCCAGCACAATATCAATTATTCCTTTAATATTTCTGCTCTGTTTAAATAGATCTCTTGTCCATCTCTCGTCCTTTGCACCTTCAACCCTTTAATCCTGCTATATCCATAACCCTCTCTCTCTCCAGCTCTGTGAGCTCCTGGCCCGTGAGAAGGACACCATCCGGAGGGAGTACTGGAGCTACGTGGGCCGCTCCCTGCAGACTAAATACGGCTCCAGTGACTCCTGTACCACCACCAGCGCCCCAGGATCAGCCTCAGGCTCCGTTCACCAGGAGACACCCTGCAGTAGCTGAGGGAAGACATAGAACTCAATGGGAGTCAAGGGAGCAACCGCTTTTAACCAGCTCAAGTTTGTTTGGCAATAGCATTACCACATAAAAGGAGATAAGTAACAAAATAAACACTTGTAACTTACTGTAAAAGAGGCAACTCACTCCAGATAAGTGTTATGAGATCGGGTTGGATCATCCCTGGATTTCCAAATATGGACAGCTGCTGTCATCGTCATGTATTGAAGTTTATAGCCATAGTTGAGCTAGTTTGGATGTTTATTACGTGAGTGTGTGGTAACGAGGCATTACTGTGAAATTAGGCTCATTTTGGATTTGTTCTGCTACGCAGTACACAGGAACACTGTAGCTTAGAAGCCGTTAAGCCATTAACAAATCTCTGTGTAGATTCATATTGATGACGTTGCCAAAACACTGTATAACCAGACTCGGCATTGCTGTAGGCTACAGAGTCTTTTGTACGCTAGAACTAATTATGATTATTCTAAACTGGAAGTTTTGCCCTTGTGTTTTTCTCTCTCTCGATTCCAACACACGTGCCTCATTCTAACATCCCTACTTTTCAGTCATTCACTCTACTTGGCATAATGGGCCTGTGTTTTGAGTTCAGCCAGTAATAGTCTCATCTGGATTCGCTCCCACTAACGAGCGAGATGAATAAAACACATCCACTCATTGAACAACCATTTCACCGTATTAGCAGTTAGCCACTGAGCTAAAATACATTAACCAGGGATTGTTTTTGGTCATTTAGAAATTATACATCGGAAGCATGACTCAATCGCAACGTCTTCCCCAAATGAAATTGGCCCCGTGTTGCGAAACACAATTATTATTTTTTTTACTTTGCTTCGACTAATTTATAGCTGATGGATTTGGAGGGGGAAAAGCGTATCATCTTAAATCACTGGGCTAAAAGAGTCAAATCACAATTAAATGGAGCAGCATGAGGTTAGCTTCCAGGCTTTCTTGTTAATTGATTCTGGAGCCATTGCATCCATCTCTGCAGCTCCAGAGGCCATAAAAGGACCGTTGGATCAAGTCATTGGATAGCTGAGAGTGGGAGTACCCTTCATGGGACTGTTTCACTGGGCCAGCTATGGAAAGTCTAGTCATCACAAGATATGAAGGGTTGACCTTTTTGAAATGGTTAACTGCATATGGTTCCATAACAATGTATTGCTTTTACACTGCTCTAAGTGCAGCATGTATTTCAATGCAGACATTTTTCAACAGACTGAGAAAAAAAAAACTTATTCAGTCAGGAGCATTGTGAAATCATGAAGACTTAGGATACATACGACAAGTCTTACAGTACAATGCATTTTAACCATATAATGAATTTTACCTGTTGGATTTAATCAAAATGTTACATCAGTTGTGCTGATTCTCTGTAATTCCTCCCAGTCGCATCAGTATTTAAGGAGCATAAATAATTGGGCAGAATGTAATCAGATCTCATAAATGCCGGACTGTCGGGGAGTCAGCCAGACAACCTAGCGTTCATTAGCACACGCCACGCTGATTAGCAAGATTATAGGCATATTATCTATATTGACAAGATAACTGAGTGAATGCTCTAACAATGTAAATAAATGTCATCAATGATTGAAGGCAGGTGAGATCAGGTGGGACCATTCTAGCCAATGAGAGATTAGATTTATATTTTTTATTTCACCTTTACTTAACCAGGTCGGCAAGTTGAGAACATGTTCTCATTTACAATTGCGACCTGGCCAAGATAAAGCAAAGCAGTTCAACACATGGAGGAAAACAAACATACAGTCAATAATGTAGAAAAATACATAAAGTCTATATACAATGTGAGCAAGTGAGGTGAGGGCAAAAAAAAGGCCATGACGGTAAAGTAAATACAATATAGCAAGTAAAACACTGGAATGGTTGATTTGCAGTGGGAGAATGTGCAAAGTAAAGAGGAAAATAATGGGGTGCAAAGGAGCAAAATAAATACAGGAGGGGGAGAGGTAGTTGTTTGGGCTAAATTATAGGTGGGCTATATACAGGTGCAGTAATCTGTGAGCTGCTCTGACAGCTGGTGCTTAAAGCTAGTGAGGGAGAAGTGTTTCCAGTTTCAGAGATTTATGTAGTTTGTTCCAGTCATTGGCAGCAGCGAACTGGAAGGAGAGGCGTCCAAAGGAAGAATTGGTTTTGGGGGTGACCAGAGATAAACCTGCTGGAGTGCGTACTACAGGTGCGTGCTGCTATGGTGACCAGCGAGCTGAGATAAGGGGGGACTTTACCTAGCAGGGTCTTGTAGATGACCTGGAGCCAGTGGGTTTGGCGACGAGTATGAAGCGAGGGCCAGCCAACGAGAGCGTACAGGTCGCTGTGGTGGGTAGTATATGGGGCTTTGGTGACAGAACGGATTGCACTGTGATAGACTGCATCCAATTTATTGAGTAGGGTATTGGTGGCTATTTTGTAAATGACATCCCTGAAGTCGAGGATTGGTAGGATGGTCAGTTTTACAAGGGAATGTTTGGCAGCATGAGTGAAGGATGCTTTGTTTTGCGAAATAGGAAGCCAATTCTAGATTTAACTTTGGATTGGAGATGTTTGATGTGAGTCTGAAAGGAGAGTACAGTCTTACCAGACACGTAGGTATTTGTAGTTGTCCACGTATTCTAAGTCAGAGCCGTCCAGAGTAGTGATGTTGGACAGGCGGGCAGGTGCAGGCAGCGATCGTTTGAAGATGCATTTAGTTTTACTTGTATTTAAGAGCAATTGGAGGCCACGGAAGGAGAGTTGTATTGCATTGAAGCTCGCCTGGAGGGTTGTTAGCACAGTGCCCAAAGAAGGGTCAGAAGTATACAGAATGGTGTCGTCTACGTAGAGGTGGATCAGAGACCCACCAGCAGCAAGAGCGACATCATTGATGTATACAGAGAAGAGAGTCGGTCCAAGAATTGAACCCCGTAGAGACTGCCAGAGGCCCGGACAACAGACCCTCCGATTTGACACACTGATCTCTATCAGAGAAGTAGTTTGTGAACCAGGCGAGGCAATCATTTGAGAAACCAAGGCTGTCGAGTCTGCCGATGAGGATGTGGTGATTGACAGAGTCGAAAGCCTTGCCCAGGTCAATGAATACGGCTGCACAGGATCGTTTCTTATCGATGGCGGTTAAGATATCGTTTAGGACCTTTGAGCATGGCTGAGGTGTACTCATGACCAGCTCTGAAACCAGATTGCATAGCGTAGAAGGTATGGTGGGATTCGAATGGTCGGTAATCTGTTTGTTGACTTGGCTTTCGAAGACCTTAGAAAGGCATGGTAGGATAGATATAGGTCTGTAGCAGTTTGGGTCAAGAGTGTCCCCCACTTTGAAGAGGTGGATGACCACAGCTGCTTTCCAATCTTTGGGAATCTGACGACACGAAAGAGGTTGAACAGGCTAGTAATAGGGGTGGCAACAATTCGGCAGATCATTTTTGGAAGAAAGGGTCCAGATTGTCTAGCCCGGTTGATTTGTAGGGGTCCAGATTTTGCAGCTTTCTCAGAACATCAGCTGACTGGATTTGGGAGAAGGAGAAATGGGGAAGGCTTGGGCGAGTTGCTGTGGGGGGTGCAGTGCTGTTGACCGTGGTAGGGGTAGCCAGGTGGAAAGCATGGCCAGCCGTAGAAAAATGCTTATTGAAATTCTCAATTATAGTGGATTTATCAGTGGTGACAGGAAACACAATCTTCAGTACAGTGGGCAGCTGGGAGGAGGTGTTCTTATTCTCCATAGACTTTACAGTGTCCCTTAACTTTTTTGAGTTAGTGTTGCAGGAAGCAAATTTCTGCTTGAAAAAGCTAGCCTTGGGTTTTCTAACTGCCTGTGTATATTGGTTTCTAGCTTCCCTGAAAAGCTGCATTTCACGGGGGCTGTTCGATGCGAATGCAGAACGCCATAGGATGTTTTTGTGTTCAGTCAGGTCTGGGGAGAACCAAGGGCTATATCTGTTCCTGGTTCTAAATTTCTTGAATGGGGCATGCTTATTTAAAAAAAATAACCAGGCATCCTCTACTGACGGGATGAGATCAATATCCTTCCAGGATACCCCGGCCAGGTCGATTAGAAAGGCCTGCTCGCTGAAGTGTTTCAGGGAGCATTTGACAGTGATGAGTGGAGGTTGTTTGACCACTGACCCGGATGCAGGCAATGATGCAGTGATCGCTGAGATCTTGGTTGAAAACAGCAGAGGTGTATTTAGAGATGTTGAATTTATTATGGATTTATTATGGATCAATGAATAAACAATATCCCCATTTTAAATAGAATTGTATCTAGGTAAACTTATACTCTGTTGTATAAGTAATAGACAATGAGTTCATAAGAAGAAATTGTGTGACAGGACAAGGATTAATAAAATGTTAATGAACACCATTCCAACTAGGCAGGAACAAATGGGTTGTGGACTGTGTAAACACATAAGGTCGTTAGCCTATGGTTGACCCAACTGAAACTTAGCTCTGGGGTTTTTAGATAAGGCAGTGAGTGCATTCCTAGGGTTTCTGTTAATTAAAACTGTCAGTTCAGTGGTGATCGATAATGTTGAGGGGTAAAAAGTTATCTGGGAGTGTGTTAGTAAGTTAGAATGAACCTTTCACCTTACTTTGTCCCGGTCGAGAGGAGGGGATTCGGTTAAGGCTGTGAAATGACATCCTGATCTGTATATAAACTCATGCATGTGTTTAAGTGGTAGCGCGCTCCGAGAATAAATTATATTACCTATTATTTAAAGACTGGTCTGCATCTATTTTATGCAAACAAGAAATCTTACAAATTCTCATAAAATAGATTAAGGGCTTTCAATTGATGAAAGCACATTGTCATAATTAAATTATACTAACAAGAGGGCAAGTTGGTTAGGATGATATGAGTGTACCCATGTTTACGGCTTTGGGGTGGTACATGGTAGGTTCATTGATCATTTGTGTGAGATTGAGGGCATCAAGCTTAGATTGTAGGATGGCTGGGGTGTTTATGTTCCAGTTTAGGTCGCCTAGCAGCACGAGCTCTGAAGATAGATGGGGGGGGGGGGGCAGGCGGCAACGGTTATAGACTTGTTTTTAGAGAGGTGGATTTTTAAAAGTAGACGTTCAATTTTTGGTGGTACAGACTTGGATAGTAGGACAGAACTCTGCAGGCTATCTTTGCAGTAGATTGTAACACCGCCCCCTTTGGCCGTTCTATCTTGTCTGAAAATGTTGTAGTTAGGGGTGAACATTTCAGAATTTTTGGTGGTCTTCCTAAGCCAGGATTCAGACATGGCTAGAACATCCGGGTTGGCAGAGTGTGCTAAAGCAGTGAATAGAACAAACTTAGGGAGGAGGCTTCTAATGTTAACATGCATGAAACCAAGGCTATTACGGTTACAGAAGTCATCAAAAGAGAGCGCCTGGGGAATAGGAGTGGAGCTAGGCACTGCAGGGCCTGGATTCACCTCTACATCACCAGAGGAACAGAGGAGGAGTAGGATAAGGGTACAGCTAAAAGCTATGAGAATTGGTTGTCTAGAACGTCTGGAACAGAGAGTAAAAGGAGGTTTCTGGGGCGATGAAATAGCTTCAAGGTATAATGTACAGACAAAGGTATGGTAGGATGTGAATACAGTGGAGGTAAACCTAGGTATTGAGTGATGAGAGATATTGTTTCTAGAAATATAATTGAAACCAGGTGATGTCATCACATGTGTGGGTGTTGGAACAGAAAGGTTGGATAAGGTATAATGAGCAGGGCTTGAGGCTCTACAGTGAAATAAGCCAATAAACACTAACCAGATATGTGTGTGAACAACCGGTGCAATATTCAATCTGTAAAGCTGCTTACAGATTCCACGATAGAAATGTAAAGGTAATTTCCGATTGAGCCGACATATGCAGTATTTACTGTGAATGCAGTGTCTGCTAAAGCAGGAACATTGCTTCAAACTTCAATCACACTGTAAAGGAGAAGTTCCACGATGCGGATTGAATAGAGCCTCGCTTCTCAAAGTTGTCGGGAATGCCACATGCATCCACATACAGTGAATTGCAAAAGTATTCACACCCCTTCTATATTTTTGTAATATACCAATTGGTACTGAAAAGGAGATGAATGTGTGTGTATTTATTTGGCTTTCCTTCATTGATCCCAAATATTCTGAACTATTCTCTCCGTATATTCGAGTGAGTCTGTTGAGAAAATTAAAGTTTAAAGGGTTGGCTTTTGATAAATGTCCTGAAAACCCTAATGAATGAAAACTCCACTAAATAATCTGTTGGCCAGCAGTTTATTCAGCATGCGCAAGGGGACCATGGCGGCAAAACCCGTTACGCACCTGCATAATGGCTGAATACCAACTACTGAGAAGAGTGTAAGAATGGGATGTAAGAAAAGGCTGAATAAGTCTGAATTGGTCCCTGTGTGAAACGAGATCGTTAAGTTTGTGTTTATTGAGAAGTGTTTCTGTGGGAGAGGACATTTAAACTGAGACACATGGAATTGTCCAAGTACTCCAGGAACATTCTCTACTTCAACCGTGACTCACTCTAATGTACTACATTTCTACAGGGTAAACTGCGAGAGGTCAATTTGCAATGGTATTAAACAGGCAGTCATAACCCAAGCTAAACACCCATACTGCACACGTCTCAGGCCTGGCGCCTTGCAGTGATCGAAATGCATAACTGGGAATCCCAATTGTTCTCAGACATGGCTCTCTTAAGACAATTTACAATGGACAAGAGGATGGATGGAAAGTAATTTTCTGTTTAGCCCCTCCCATCTTTAAGCTAACACACACAGCCCCCTTCCTCCCTGCTACATGACCAAGTCTCCCACCCAAAGCGGTCCTGATAATCTCCATTGGTATAACAAGATGTCACAGGAGAGGTGGCAGCCCTGGCTATTAAGCTCCGTGTCGGTCTCCCATGTGTTCATGGAAGCCTAGGAGGGATTGGCTCGGGTGCTGACAACTCCATTACATGGGCCCTCTCCTCTGTCTATCTCACTCCTTCACACTCACCTCCAGACACTCTGGGACTCACAGCAGGGCATCTTTATACCTCTCCCATCTCTCCCTAATGGATACTGGTTGTAGGCTCTGGCATCTTGAACTCTCCGCCTTTCTCAATCTGTCTCTTTACCCCCCCCCTCCTTCTACCCTCTCTCTTACTCTGCTTCCCTTCCTTGATTCTGATTATCTGTTCCAGCATGAGAGCGGATAAAATGAGAAGGCATGTTGCACAGCCTCATCAGGACTGTGACTGCTCAGCATTCAGACTACTCTTAATATACCAGCGGGTTATTTTGCCCGCGGTTGAATTTGCTTATAATTAGTCATGTTATGGCTAATTGATGGAGAATTTTGGTCCTATAGCCACTTTAAAATGATTTAATTAGAATATAAAATCGCCACCATGAGTAATCTTAGTTCTTACTCATTCCAAACAAGTCAACCCACAAACTGTTAATTTGTTTTTCTCCATTATGACAACGGTTCATCGTTCCGAAGTTGAACTATGTTGCAAGATAGGTACTTAGGGCTAGATTGTATCAGATCCGTGCTAGCCGACACCCGCATCTAATTGAATCTAGGCCTTACCCCCAAAGCCACAGCTGCTTTCACAATTCTTCTCTTTCTTTGTATGTTTGATTTTGATAGTTGCAGGACTCAATATGCAAAACTATTAACTGATAGCCATTATTGTGGCAAGGCAAGGAGTTACCCCAAAGCCACCTTAATTTAAAGGTCTACCTGTCTAACTGACCTAATAGCTGGGAATACGATTACGCCGACAGAGATGGTCGCCTTGCTTCGCGTTCTTAGGAAACTGCAGTATTTCGTTTTTTTAATGTATTATTTCTTACATTTTTACCCCAGGAAATCTTAAGTCTTATTCCTTTCAGCCCAGGAAGAACTATTGGATATAAGAACAACGTCAAGTTACCAACATTAAAACCAGGAATACGACTTTCCCGAAGCAGATCCTCTCTTCGGACCACCACCCAGGACAATGGATCTAATCCCATCAGCTGACTGAAAAAAACAGCGACGCAGAAGGAGCGGTCTTTTGGTAGGGCTACCTTAACGGCACATCGCTCACTGCTCCTGAATATACTACTCTGTAGAGGAGATTTGAGCAAGGGTTGCCTTCCAGAGAGACAGAGACTAACATTCTCTGTTTCACAAAAACATGGCTCTCTCGGGATATGTTGCCGGAATCGGTCCAGCCACCGGGCTTCTCCATGCATTGCGTCGACAGAGATAAACACCTCTCTGGGAAGAGGAAGGGCGGGGGTGTATGCTTTATGATTAACAACTCATGGTGTGATGATAACAACACGCAGGAACTCAAGTCCTTATGCTCACCCACCTAGAATTACTTACAATCAAATGCTGGCTATTCTACCTACCAAGAGAATTCTTGTCAGTTATAGTCACAGCTGTGTACATCCCCTCAAGTGAACACCAAGACGGCCCTCAAGGAACTTCACTCAACTTTATGTAACCTGGAAACGATATACCCAGAGGTTGCATTTATAGTGACTGGGGATTTTAACAAAGCAAATTTGAGATCAAAGTTACCTCATTTTATCAGCATATTGACTGCACGACACGTAGGGCTAATACTCTCGACCACTGCTACTCTAACTTCCGCAATGCCTACAAAGCCCTCCCCCGCCCTCCCTTTGGAAAATCTGACCACGACGCAATCTTGTTCGTGCCTTATAGGCAGAAACTCAAACAGGATGTACCAGTAACGAGAAACATTCAATGCTGGACTGACCAACAGGAAGCCACGCTCCAAGATTGTTTTGATCACCCGGAATGGAATATGTTCCAATCAGCCTCAGAGAATGACATTGATCTGTACGCTGACTCGGTGAGTGCGTTTTATAAATATGCATTGGCAATGTCGTAACCACTAACTATTAAAATCTACCCTAACCAGAAACTGGAAGGATGGCGGCATTCGTGAAAAACTCAAAGCGCAATCCACCGCATTTAACCATGGAAAGAGGTCTGGCGATATGGCTGAATATAAATTGTGTAGTTATTCCCTCCAAGGCAATCAAACAAGCAAAATGCCTGTACAGGGACAAGGTGGAGTCGCAATTTAACGGCTCAGACACGAGACGTATGTGGCAGGGTCTACAGGAAATCACGGACTAAAAAAACAAAAACAGCCAAGTCACGAATACCGAAGTCACACTTCCAGACAAACTAAACACCTTCTTTGACCGCTTCGAGGATGATACAGTGCCACCGTCGCGGCTCGCTAACAAAGTCTGCACCCCCCCTCTCTCCTTCTCAGTGGCTGACGTGAGTAAAACATTTAAACATGTTAACCCTAGCAAGGCTACTGGCCCAGACGGCATCCCTAGCCACGTCCTCAGAGCATGCGCAGACCAGCTGGCTGGTGTGTTTACGGACATATTTAATCGCTCCCTATCCCAGTCCATAAGGGTGTGTGCTCAGCCCTCTCCTGTACTCCCTGTTCACCCATGACTGCGTGGCCATGCACGCCTCCAACTCAAATCATCAAGTTTGCAGATGACACAACAGTTGTGGGCTTGATCACCAACAATGACGAGACAGCCAACAGGGAGGAGATGAGGACGCTCGAGTTTGGTGTCAGGAAAACAACCTCTCACTCAACGTCAGCAAAACAAATGAGATGCTCGTGGACTTCAGGAAACAGCAGAGGGAGCGTCCCCCTATCCACATCAAGGGGTCAGCAGTGGAGAAGGTGGGAAGTTAAGTTCCTGGGCGTACACATCACAGACAAACTGAAATGGTCGACCCACACAGACAGTGTGGTGAAGGAGCAAAAAAACGGACAAACTTTTACAGATGCACAATCGAGAGCATCCTGTCGGGCTTGCATCACAGCCTGGTATGGCAACTGCATTGCCCTCAACCGCAAGGATTTCCAGAGGGTCGTGCTGTCTGCACAACGCATCACCGGGCGCAAACTACCTGCCCTCCATGACACCTGTGTGATCTTGAGAAATGTAAAAAAAACGGACAATTAAAGACCATGCTTAGCAAACGTAATTTGAAAATACAACTTGCTTCCAAACGACACCAATAATTTTCTACATATTGACATAATTAGCTTCACATTATAATGCACTGTTTTTACAAGATAAGATCCATGCATTTCAGGGTTTGTGTCATCATCAATTGAGCCTTTGCGGTGGTGAGGATCATGCCAGCATCAAATTGACATTAAACACAATGTGGCTAAATTAGGAAAAGGGGGGAAATTTTAAAGTATTCTGTTGTAAAAGTTGTATTTTATTAGACAGTGTTGCTACTTTTGGATTCCTGAGTTTACAACTCTTAAATTTATCGGCAAGCTCAGCAGGCAAGCTCAGCAAGCAAGCTCAGCAAGCAAGCTCAGCCCTGTGATCTTCATAAGTTATTTAGGTAAATGCCAAGCACCTGAAAATAAAAAGGGTAGAACAGCATTGGAGGAGGTGAGTGGGGAAAATACTGACAGATCCACTTCCCCTACAGCTATCCATAATGAGTCCGATGCTGAGCCCGTCAAGGAACGATGACGCACAAGACCAGAGGTCGGTCTTACGTGCACGCTCCCACACATACACAGGGCTGTGTGATATAAGATGCTTGTATACTGTACAGAAAAAGGGAGGACTGACTCTGGACTCCAACCAAACACACCATCCACTATGACAATAGCTAACATGCTGTAACAAGGAGCCCTGAGACATTAGAGAAGCTATGCTTCAAGTGACCACTTTTAAGTGTCAGCTTCATCAACAGTTGTCATCCAATCAGTTAGCAGCATCAATCAGCTCAGTTCCATTTCACACAAAAATGTTAGGGCACTTTTCAATCAGATCCTTTTTAGCCGAAATCCTCATTTCGTTTAATTATTTTTCTAGCGTAATTATTTCAATTCAATTCAAGGGGCTTTATTTGCATGGGAAACATGTTAACATTGCCAAAACAAGTTCGGTAGATAAAATACAAAAGTGAAATAAAAATGAACAGTGAACATTCCACTCACATAAGTTCCAAAATAATAAAGACATTACAAATGTCATTGTCTATATACAGTGTTGTAATGATGTACAAATGGTTAAAGTACAAAGGGAAAAATAGATGAGCATAAATATGGGTTGTATTTACAATGTTGTTTGTTCTTCACTGGTTGACCTTTTCTTGTGGCAACAGGTCACAAATATTGCTGCTGTGATGGCATGCTGTGGTATTTCACCCAGTAGATATGGAAGTTTATCAAAAATCTGGTTTGTTTTTGAATTCTTTGTGGGTCTGTGTAATCTGAGGGTAATGTGTGTCTCTAATATGGTCATACATTGGGCAGGAGGTTAGGACGTGCAGCTCAGTTTCCACATTTTGTGGGCAGTGTGCACATAGCCTGTCTTCTCTTGAGAGCCAGGTCTGCCTACGGCGGCCTTTCTCAATAGCAAGGCTACGCTCACTGAGTCTGTACATAGTCAAAGCTGTCGTTAGGTTTGGGTCAGTCACAGTGGTCAGGTATTCTGCCACTGTGTACTCTGTTTAGGGCCAAATAGCATTCTAGGTTGCTCTGTCTTTTTTAATTACTTGATACATTGGAAAGAATTATCTTTTTGTTTTCTCGTGATTTGGTTGGGTCTTGTTGTGTTGCTGTCCTGGGGCTCTGTGGGTTGTGTTTGTAAACAGAGCCCCAGGACCAGCTTGCTTAGGGGACTCTTCTCCAGGTTCATCTCTCTGTGGGTGATGGCTTTGTTATGGAAGTTTTGGAAATCGCTACCTTTTAAGTGGTTGTAGACTTTAACAGCTCTTTTCTGGATTTTTGATCATTAGCGGGCATTGTCCTGCTCTGCATGCATTATTTGGTGTTCTACACGGAGGATATTTTTTGCAGAATTCTACATGCAGAGTCTTAATTTGGTGTTTGTCCCATTTTGTGAATTCTTGGTTGGAGAGCGGACTCCAGACCTCACAACCATAAAGGGCAATGGGTTATATAAATGATTCAAGTATTTTTAGCTAGATCTAATTGGCATGTTGAATTTTATGTTCCTTCTTGCCTTGTCTCTCAGATCTCAGATTCACAGCTTTGTGGAAGTTACCTGTGGCGCTGATGTTTAGGCCAAGGTATGTATAGTTTTTTTTGTGTGCTCTAGGGCAACGGTGTCTAGGTGGAATTTGTAATTGTGGTCCTGGCGACTGGACCTTTTTTGGAACACCATTATTTTGGTCTTACTGAGATTTACTGTCAGGGCACAGGTCTGGCAGAATCTGTGCAGAATATCTAGGTGCTGATGTAGGCCATCCTTGGTTGGTGACAGAAGCACCAGATCATCAGCAAACAGTAGACATTTGACTTCAGATTCTAGTAGGGTGAGGCCGGTTTTTCTATATAGCCTACACTTTCTCTTTCTGAGTTTCTAACAGTAGTGTGGCGGGTGAATCTTCTTGAAAATGATCGCAAAAGCAGCTGCTCACCCGAATTGATGGCTCCCAATGCAGTTGCACCTCTGACACCGCCAAAACATCCGCTATGCGGGTGTCTACTATGGCCGGTTAACTCTTGCTCTGATTGAATCTAGGCCTTACACAATCATTTTACCGTGCCAAATGGTCTTTCTGTGATTCCTCCCCTCAGAACTTTTTCCCCAATGCATCTTGAGGAGGATGCAAGGAATCGAGAAAAGATTCATTGAGAAAGTGACCGTTTTTTTTCTCCTTTATTCATTTTTTACTTAACACTTTTTTTCCATTAACTGCATTGTTGGTTAAGGGCTTGTAAGTAAGCATTTTACTGTAAGGTCACGTATACCTGTTGTGTTTGGCGCATGTGACAAATACTATTTTATTTGATATGGCATCTTTGGAATGAAGCAGAGTCCAAACAAAGGCTCTTAGTAGGAGATGACTACCTGTTAGCAGTGTGCTTGGCTATTGATCTAATTACCACAGAGTGTGATGGACTCCTACTGAGATGAATCAACATGTTCCAATAAAATATTTTAAAAAATACAGCTATATGAAGTTAGGTAGTGTGCATGTATAGGCCTTTGCATTCTTTTCACAGGTAATGGGTTTGCCTGATTCCTTTTGAAGGGTGCAACATCTGTCTTTGGAGCACCATGTTCCACAAATATAGTGTGTAGTGTCAACACTTCAACCGCAGTCAGCTGAACTGTGAGAGAAATGTTCTGCGCAGTGCCTGACATTAAATGGTGACTGCATTTTGGCCTCATTTTAGATTTGGTTCATTAATGCTAGTGGCCATGACTGAATTTAAACTTGAGTTGGTTTTGGGGTGTGGTTTGATGTAGGTGTATCTTGTGTGTTCACAGGTGGGAAGAGTTAGCCTAATCATTTGTTGTCAATCAGCTACAGCCGGCTGGTGTGTGACTGTGGCAAAGTTGGTTGACTTTAGATAGCCGCAGGGGCTAGTTGGGGACCATCAATAAATTACACAATGTAAATGAGAATATATTTATAGGTTGCACACCTTTATAAGTAAAAATAATAATAATAATGCTTTCATTATTTGTTCATTAATTTCTAGAATGTATAGTTGGTTTGTGGTTTTAAGTAATTGAAAGTTGGAGCTATTGCAATTTTTACAGATTGTCCCATGTACATTGTATAATTTACCAATGATCCCTAACTAGCCCCATAGGGATATCCAAAGTCAACACAAATTTACCATGGGCATTACGATTGGTCCATGTTTAGCTGCACTCCACATGTGTGCCACCGGTTGTGGGCAGGGTTGAAACCAACTCAACCTTCATTTATAATGTGATGTAGTCTCACAAAACTCAGTTTTTGACGAGACTGACTTCATGACCAAAATTATCCCATTTACACTTTGAATTCAATTTTTACAGTAGATTAAATGTTTGACTCATATCAAGTTTTCTAAATGAGAAGTTGGTTTTTAGGTGCAGTTGCGGTTTAAAGTCATTTCATTACCAAATGTAGAAAATCATTCTCCGTATTGGTGAGGTATGAAGACTTTGCTGATATACAGTACTGTACATCAGGGAAGGCTCATTGTAAAGGCTGGAACAGTATCAAACACATGGGAACTACATGTTTGACCCCATTCCATTAACTCCATTCCAGCCATTACAATGAGCCCACCTTCCTATAGCTCTGCCCACCAACCTCCTCTGCTGTACATGTCCATTGATATCCACATTTCCCTTGTTCGCATGCACCATCATTGTCATTGAGCCCTATCAAGGCATCACACGCTACATTGCATTTGTCCTCGTTTTGGGAAAAATTCAGAGGGCGAGAAAAAGAGGATGGTTGCTTAGCAACGGCAGGTAAAACTTGGTTCACTCAGCCCTCGTTATTGTGGTATGAGGGAGAAGGGGAATGAGTTTGGAAGTGACAAATAGAAACCCCCTCCACCCTCACCTTGTCACGGCACAGGTAAACAATCTATGGCCCGGCTGGGGACGAGAGAACTGATGGAGGGAGAGGCCACCTCGCCTAAATGTCTCACATAGGCCTGTGCCTGTCTAGCTTAATCTCACACTTATGAGAAGAATGAGATTTTTACCCTGTATGATCTGTATCGTGATGCCATTGTCTTGAGTCGTTTATTCAACAGATGGGACACTTCCATCCAATGTTTTGAAAACCTGTAGTGAGTCCTAAGTCTAGGGCCTTTGGCTTGTTAGTGTAAGTGTCTCATGGACTGGATCTCTAGCAGCTTTCAACGGTTAGAGACCTACTGATGTATACCGCCCCTTGAGACTGTCATGTAACGAGGAAAAATGGCCAAAAGTTTGTACTGAATTGCTTTGCACGGGTAGGCACACGCACACTACCTAACATCACATAGCTGTATTTTATTGAGAACATGTTGATTCATCTCAGTAGGAGTCCATCACACTAGGTGGTAAATGGATCAATAACCAAGAAACTTGGAGCAACAAACCAAGCACACTGCTAACTGGTATTTTACTAAGAGCCTTTGAACTCTGCTTCTTTCCAAAGATGGAATATGTTTTCTCTTTCTTTATTCTTATTTTTTTTCTAGATTCCTTGTATCCTCTCTCTCCTTGCATTGGAGAAGGTCTGAGGGGAGGACTCACAAAAACACAATTTGTGTCACGGTTAAATGATAGTGTAAGGCCTAGATTCAATCAGATTAGGATTTAACCAGCCATAGCAGACACCCGCATAGCTTTTGGCGGGGTGCTGTTAGAAATTCAGAAAGAGAAAGTGTAGGTGTGTTTCGCTCAAATTGAAAAATCATTCCACTAAATAATGACAATTTCTATCATCTTAATTACATCGCACATTCCAGTGTTCAAACTTGTAAACAAGGCTTCATGAGATTTCTGTTAATGCAACTCTGTGCAGCCAATGGCAATGTCCACTTTAGGTATAATGCCAGGAGCCTTTTGTGGATTTGACAGCTCTAACTCTGTTCCACTTCCGACACCACCAAAACAACTGCTATGCGGATGTCGGCTAAAGCGGATCTGATTGAAAAGTGCCCTAACATTTTTGTGTGAAATGGTCTGGGCCCATTGCTGCTGCTAACTGATTGGGTGAAATGAACAGGTTCTCTGAGCTTTATCCTGAAGTGACAATTGTAGCTGTCACTTGAAGCTTAGCTATTCTCTAATAATGTCTCAGTGCTCCTTGTTAAAGCATGTTAGCTATTGTGCTGAATTACTTTGCAAAGGTAGGCCACCCTTTGTTTCTATCTCACACACACATCTGTTTTGCTGCCCTCATTAGGCTTGGGTTGTTTGCTGGCGTATTTCATGTCGTTCAGACAAACAGGAATTTCTCCGTATCCTGCTCTCAGATGGTTTAGATGCAGCAGTATCCATGCTGTTGACAGTGTTGCTCCACCCTATTTTCCCTGATCACTCCCAAGATCCTATTTCTGGAAAACAACTGTCGTCAGCTTTTCACTTAGGCGGTATACCGGTATTGATGCACATACCGGTTTGGGTTTTTACTTTATCGTCTATAGCAGTATTTGAATGTTAAATGCCATGTGTAACGTCCATTTTTATAGTTTAAACCACTACTTAAGTCATCCCTCTCCGTGCCACTCTCCGAGTCCTAGCCCCGCCACCTTTCACTTGGTCTACATGGCCAATGCAACAATGCTGTTTCCACTTTTCTTCTTAATCTAAATCATTTTATAATTTTATTTTGTCATTTAGCAGACCGGTCTCCCTTGGGACTCAAACCTTCATCCCTGGCATTGCAAGTGCCCTGCTCTACCAACGGAGCCACACAGAGTTCTATAATTACACTATTAGTTTGTGCCTCTTACATTTGAAAGCAGCTAGTTTGTCTTTTCTTAGCAAGTTTTAGTTAAATCGTTTTAGCCACTAATGCTGGTCACTAGTTAGCTGGCTAGCTAGCTTACGGCAAAAAAAGAGCTTCTGGATATAATCACCTCGGATTAGACAAAGATTTTTTCTTCAACAAGCAAGACGCACAAGACATTCTCCAAATACCCGACAGGGCCATCATCAAAGTTATTTGCAAGACGAGGCGATGCAGGTACAGAGGACAAAGAGGGGGGGGGGGGGGTCTGTGCATATTTGTGAACAGCTGATGCACGAATCTAAGGAAGTCTCTAGATTTTGCTCGCCTGAAGTAGAGTATATTGTGATAAATTGCCCGTCACACTACTTGCCTAGAGAGTTTTCAGATATACTTTTTGCGTCTGTTTATTTACCACCACAGACAGATGCTGGCAATAAGACTGCACTCAGACAGCTGTATAAGGAAATAAGCAAACAGGAAACCACTTACCCAGAGGCGGCTCCCCTAGTGGCCGGAGACTTTAATGTAGGGAAATTTAAATCAGTTCTACCAAATTTTCATCAACATCTTAAATGTGCAACCAGAGGGGATAAAAATCTAGATCACCTGTACTCAACACACATAGAGATGCATACAAAGCTCTCCCTCGCCCTCCATTTGGTAAATCCGACCACAACTATCCTCCTGCTTACAAGCAAAAATGAAACCAGGAAGCACCAGTGACTTGGTCTATAAAAAAGTGCTCAGATGAACCAGATGCTAAAGTACAGGACTGTTTTGCTATCACAGACTGGAACATGTTCCGGGATTCTTCCAATGGCATTGAGGAGTACACCACATCAGTCACTGGCTTTATCAAATAAGTGCATCGAGGACGTCGTCCCCACAGTGACTGTACGTACATACCCCAACCAGAAGCCATGGATTACAGGCAACATTCGCACTGAGCTAAAGGGTAGAGCTGTCGCTTTCAAGGTGCGGGACTCTAACCCGGAAGCTTACAAGAAATCCTGCTATGCCCTGAGACGAACCATCAAACAGGTAAAGCATCAATACAGGGCTAAGATTGAATCATACTACACCGGCTCCGACGTTCCTCTTTTTTGGCAAGGCTTGCAAACTATTACAGACTGCAAAGAGACGTACGGACGCGAGCTGCCCAGTGACACGAGCCTACCAGATGAGCTAAATCACTTCACTGCTCACGTCGAGGCAAGTAACACTGAGGCATGCATAAGAGCATTAGCTGTTCCGGACGACTGTGGGATCACGCTCTCCGTAGCCGACGTGTAAGACCTTTTAAACAGGTCAACATACGCAAGGGCAGATGGATTACCAGGACGTGTGCTCCGGGCATGTGCTGACCAACTGGCAGGTGTCTTCACTGACATTTTCTACATGTCCCTGACTGAATCTGTAATACCATCATGTTTCAAGGAGACCACCATAGTCCCTGTACCCAAGAACACAAAGGCAACCTGCCGAAATGACTACAGACCCATAGCACTCACGTCCGTAGCCATGAAGTGCTTTGAAAGGCTGGTCATGACTCACATCAACACCATTATCCCAGAAACCCACTCCAATTTGCATACTGCCCAAACAGATCCACAGATGATGCAATCTCTATTGCACTCCACACTGCCCTTTCCCACCTGGACAAAAGCAACACTTATGTGAGAATGCTATTCATTGACTACAGCTCAGTGTTCAACACCATAGTACTCTCAAAGCTCATCACTAAGCTAAGGATCCTGGGACTAAACACCTCCCTCTGCAACTAGATCCTGGACCTCCTGACGGGCTGCCCCCAGGTGGTGAGGGTAGGTAGCAACACATCTGCCACGCTGATCCTCAACACAGGAGCTCCCCAGGGGTGCGTGCTCAGTCCCCTCCTGTACTCCCTGTTCACCCACGACTGCATGGCCAGGCACGACTCCAACACTATCATTAAGTTTGCAGACAACACAACAGTGGTAGGCCTGATCACCGACAACGATGAGAGAGCCTATAGGGAGGTCAGAGAGCTGGCCATGTGGTGCCAGAATAACAACCTATCCCTCAACGTAACTAAGACTAAGGAGATGATTGTGGACTACAGGAAAAGGAGGACTGAACACTCCCCCATTCTCATCAACGGGGCTGTAGTGTAGCAGGTTGAGAGCTTCAAGTTCCTCGGATCAACAACAAACTAGAATGGTCCAAACACACCAAGAGTTGTGAAGGCACGAGAAAGCCTATTCCCCCTCAGGAAACTAAAACGACTTGGCATGGGTCCTGAGATCCTCAAAAGGTTCTACAGCTGCAACATCGAGAGCATGGGTGCATCACTGCCTGGTACGGGATTGCTCGGCCTCTGACCGCAAGGCACTACAGAGGGTAGTGCGTACGCCCCAGTACATAACTTGGGCTAAACTGCCTGCCATCCAGGACCTCTACACCAGGCGTTGTCAGAGGAAGGCCCTAAAAATTGGCAAAGACCCCAGCCACCCTAGTCATAGACTGTTCTCTCTACTACCGCATGGCAAGCGGTGCCGGAGTGCCAAGTCTAGGACAAAAAGGCTTCTCAACCGTTTTTACCCCTAAACAATAAGACTCCTGAATAGGTAATCAAATGGCTACCCGGATTATTTTCATCATGTGCCCCACACAACCCCTCTTTTTACTCTGCTGCTACTCTCTGTTTATCATATATGCATAGTCATTTTAACTACATTCATGTACATACTACCTCAATTGGGCCGACCATCCAGTGCTCCCGCACACTGGCTACCCGGGCTATCTGCATTGTGTTCCATCACCTGCCAACCCCTCTTTTACGCTACTGCTACTCTCTGTTCATCATATATGCACAGTCACTTTAACCGTATCTTCAGTGCGGCAAAAAAGTATTTAGACAGTAGCGAGGCTATAAAAGTAGCGAGGAAACATACAGACACCGGTTTGTCAGGCTGATTGAGGTAGTATGTACATACAGTGGGACAAAAAAACAATTGTGCAAGTTCTCCCACTTAAAAAGATGAGAGAGGCCTGTAATTTATCATAGGTACACTTCAACTATGACAGACCAAATGAGGGAAAAAAATCCAGATAATCACATTGTAGGATTTTTAAAATTAATTTATTTGCAAATTATGGTTGAAAATAAGTATTTGGTCACCTACAAACAAGCAAGATTTCTGGCTCTCACAGACCTGTAACTTATTCTTTAAGAGGCTCCTCTGTCCTCCATTCGTTACCTGTATTAATGGCACCTGTTTGAACTTGTTATCATAAAAGACACATGTCCACAACCTCAAACAGTCACAATCCAAACTCCACTATGGCCAAGACCAAAGAGCTGTCAAAGGACACCAGAAACAAAATTGTAGACCTGCACCAGGCTGGGAAAACTGAATCTGCAATAGGTAAGCAGCTTGGTTTGAAGAAATCAACTGTGGGAGCAATTTATTAGGAAATGGAAGACATACAAGACCACTGATAATCTCCCTCGATCTGGGGCTCCACGCAAGATCTCACCCCGTGGGGTCAAAATGATCACAAGAGCAAAAATTCCAGAACCACACAGGGGGACCTAGTGAATGACCTGCAGAGAGCTGGGACCAAAGTAACAAAGCCTACCATCAGTAACACATTACACCACCAGGGACTCAAATCCTGCAGTGCCAGACGTGTCCCCGTGCTTAAGCCAGTACATGTCAAGGCCTGTCTGAAGTTTGCTGGAGAGCATTTGGATGATCCAGAAGAAGGTTGGGAGAATGTCATATGGTCAGATGAAACCAAAATATAACTTTTTGGTAAAAACTCAACTCGTCGTGTTTGGAGGACAAAGAATGCTGAGTTGCATCCAAAGAACACCATACCTACTGTGAAGCATGGGGGTGGAAACATCATGCTTTGGGGCTGTTTTTCTGCAAAGGGACCAGGACGACTGATCCGTGTAAAGGAAAGAATGAATGGGGCCATGTATCGTGAGATTTTGAGTGAAAACCTCCTTCCATCAGCAAGGGCATTTAAGATCAAACGTGGCTGGGTCGTTCAGCATGACAATGATCCCAAACACACCGCCCGGGCAACGAAGGAGTGGCTTCGTAAGAAGCATTTCAAGGTCCTGGAGTGGCCTAGCCAGTCTCCAGATCTCAACCCCATATAAAATCTTTGGAGGGAGTTGAAAGTCCGTGTTGCCAGCAACGGCCCCAAAACGTCACTTCTCTAGAGGAGATCTGCATGGAGGAATGGGCCAAAATACCAGCAACAGTGTGTGAAAACCTTGTGAAGACTTACAGAAAACGTTTGACCTCTGTCATTACCAACAAAGGGTATATAACAAAGTATTGAGATAAACTTTTGTTATTGACCAAATACTTATTTTCCACCATAATTTGCAAATAAATTCATTAATAATCCTAGAATGTGATTTTATTGATTTTTTTTTCTCATTTTGTCTGTCATAGTTGAAGTGTACCTATGATGAAAATTACTTTTATAGCCTCTACTGTATAAAGCCTGTCTTTTTACTGTTGTTTTTGTTTCTTTACCTACCTATTGTTCACCTAATACCTTTTTTGCACTATTGGTTAGAGCCTGTAAGTAAGCATTTCACTAAGGTGTGTTCAGCGCACATGACAAATAAACTTTGATTTGGTGTAGGCTTAAATCAGCATGTCTGACAACAGTATCTTATAAATCAAAGAAGCAAAGCATAAATATATTGGCTACATGAAGAAACATTTAATGCAGCCAAAGATGATATGTTCACAAACTATGGGGCGCGCGAGGGGTCAGCAGGAGGGAACCTACTCTTGAAAGTTTTAATAGTAGAATGCACAAGGTGCAATTTCGAAATTGGGTAATGAATTATCAGTTCTTCTTGTCATGTTAGTCATTGCATACCTTAGAGCGCTATTTATAGAAATGTCAGAAATGCCCAGATCAACTAGCCTATGTCAGCTAACATTTTTATTTTGTTGTTTTTTAGCCCATAGATTTTGTTGTAATTTTTTTAGTCACTCAAATCACATGAATAAACATTAGACATGGAAAAATGTATAGAATTGCAGGAACGAAACTTTAAACCTGCAAAATCCTCTCCACTAACAAGAGGGGTGTGAACAGTTTGTAATGAACAGTACTTGTGCACATAGAAATAGATGATGTGGATAAGCAGGTCTGTTCCCCAAGTGAGAAAGTTTGGGATCCACTGCCCTATTAAACACTGATCATCACTTTGGTTCCTACCCTGTCACAATAACTCCTCCCTGGCATTTATATTTGTTGACATGTCATGCAACACTGTATTCAAAGTACCCACTATTATATTCTAACTATATACTTAGAATGTTTATTGTATTTCCATGATTCCAACAGTCACCCAAGTGTTTTCATCTAAATGGCAAGTCAAATAAATCACAATTGCAATATTTTGTTAAAAATAAGGCCTAGTTTTTTTGTCCATATCGTGGAAATCTTCTCAAATGGATGGAAATGCAGGAAATTATTTTAGGTTGAAGTTGAATTGAATATAAAAACAATCAGAATGGAGAAAGACCCATTTAAATAATTTAGAATATATGTGTTGCCACCACAGGGTCACACTACTCATAAAGCAAGTTTATAACGTTTATTAGTAAAAAGCAAAATACCGCCATACTGTCAAACATTTAAAATATATTGTGATATTTTGTCCATATCCCCCAGCTCTACATAGGCCCTGATTACAACACGCATGCGTAAATTGAACGTTATTCACTTTTTTATGCACAACAGAGATGCCATATTTGAACCTTGATTTAATTCCCGCATTCTCCATGCACTATAATTTACAATGATCAAAGCTAGGTAAAATAGTAATCCGTTTGGATAAGGGAATTGTAAACATAAATTATACTTGTTTTAGACAAACCAGTTATATTGCAGCAAACTGAAGCTATCAACCTTCCCAAAGTAAACTTTATGAAATGCTGTGCCGTCATGCAGAATTTAAATTGTACAGCATTTTAACTTGCAGGGATGGGCACTCAAATGTCTTAATTATAGCCTACCCTGACTTTATGTTTACTGTTTCTATCATGTTAAATATTAGCCACTATTAGCATAGACTGTCAGTAGGCCTAATAACCACACACATTCAACTGCCAATTTACTGTTAGTTCCCTTTAGTTGGCATAGCCTACATTATCATGACATTGTTACGTTTACCTTCACTTGCTTCTTCTAAACACCGTCACAACCACGTGTTTGTTTGCTGAGGATAATTAGTAACAGTTGATAATTAAAGAAGACAGGTAGGATAGGGCTGGGGTGGTCATCCAATTTTGTCAGCCGATTATTGTCATGCAACAGTCTGCTGTTAATTTAGCAGACAAGACATGCTTATAATCCCGTGCCATTTTATATTATATGATTTTATAGTAAGAAGAATATAGATCAACTGAATAAAATTGAAAATATATTTTTTCCATTCCACATGGAGTGCGCTTATGAAGTGGTTATGTTGACCCTAAAAGTGATAATTTGAAACAGGTCCGATACATTATTTGGCAACTTTAGTTGTGAATGATACAAACCTTAGAAACAAAACATATATCGGCTGCATGATGTGACTATGTGCTATACATGATTTGAGAAAGTCGCTAAAAACCTTGACCTCAGGCTGCACACCCTGTTCTCTCATCAAGTGATCCTATTTTCACCCATCAGACTATTCTCAATTGAATCTCTTCTTTACTAACAGAAATCTGTTTGGGAACATCAATAGTAACTTGTTTTCACAACGGAACACATTTCATTAAACTGTTGACAGCCCCTCTCTCTGCACGCTCGAGAAAGGAATGAAGGAGAGATTGGAGGAGATGGAAAAGCATGGTGGTGAAACATTCTGTAGTTAAAGGTAACGTGTCAGCCTATTAATTAGGAAAATATAAATAATTCCCTATTACTAGGCAATTCAAAATCAAACTGAAATTCACTATAATTGTAGGCTAACTCTGTAAGCATCCCCTGCACAATCAATGAACCAACAGCATTGCCTAAGGCTGTTTGGAGCGTAGCATAAGGTAACCAGTCCATCCAGTATACATAATACTACAGTCCACACTCAGGCCATTACTACAAATTGTTTAATGTTGGAATGTAAGCTAGACCAATTATTTACCAAAGACATATTTTCTGCCATGTGTAACATGTGGTAGGCTATGTGTTGTATAAAGGCACAATCATTATATTAATTCGGTTTTGGGGGGGCTCATATATAGGACTATTGGTATGCACAAGTTCCAAAATGCTAAATGCAAATCTGTGTTTTGAATGAATCATCACTTTAGAAAGTGTGGTCCACTTCATTGTGTTAGGCGTTGAAACAACATCCACAACGACCATGTTTTCCACTCAGTTTCAACCTGTTGTTGAACTTCTTTCTTCAAATTGATCGATCACTGGGAGGTGAGTTTTAAAAGCATGGTACTGTTTTGATGATAGGTGTTTAATGTGACTTTGATTGGATTTTCATTGATGTCAGAGCTGTAAGAGGGACAATAGAGCGCTGAGTGCCAGGCCATTAGTGACCTGACAGTACTACAGACTTTGGTACTACCAACGCATGTCGTGAGTGCATAAAAGGAGATTACCACGACTCGACAGTTACTGTGGAATTTTACTGCGGTCATGACTCATGACTGCCAGTAATATGGTCACTGCAACAGCCCTAATGTAGGCTAATTCAATTTTTCGGCTAATTCAATATTTCGGCTAATTCAATTGTTATGGAGCGGCGCACAGTCCAAGCCATAGCAGTTTGAACACGATGCATGGCGCAATACTTGGCTGTGTCATCACACAGTTCCATGGTTAGTACAGGCAATAGAGGAGGGTATAGCCGACTTTTGTAAACTATTCTCCCTATTATAATTATATGTACACTAATCTTCCAACATCAAACCACTGTATGTTTGACTCATCAATATATATTTATTTTTCTGCGTAAAGGCTCGCCAAAAACGTTTTTTTTTAATGATTCATACATCATTTCCTAACCCAGAAATGTGCCTAAATAATCTACAAGATCAGAGTACTTGCTATCTACCAGTTGGTGTTGAAACAGAGACAAATATGCATATATTTAGATGGCTCTCTTACTGAACCTGTTCTCTCTATGTATTCTAGCTTGTCGACAAAATTCTAACTAAAAGGTGCACCGTATTTAAAGGGAGGGCTAAAGATAAATATACTGAAAACTCTATTGATGTAAACCTCCACGAGAAAATCTGTTGGCCAGCAAGACGGTTGAATTACATTTATTCAGCGAAGGCAAATAAAAATATGAAAATAACACACTGCCTGCAAAGCCCGCTAAGGACCCTTTTTATAAGGTTAGTCTGAATACCAACTACAGAGAGGTGCGTAAGAAAGGCTTCATTTCTTAAGTCGGAATCGGGCCCTTAACGAAAAAGCAAAGTTTCCCATTGTCTCTCACTCGCCATGGCTGCCTGACGCCATGGCAACCAGAGCAGCGGTGGGGTTGATGAAAACACATGAAGGGCGAAACAAAGATCTACAACAAATAGAAATCTCTTCATCTGTCCTCGAGGTGCGTTTATTTGTATTTGACCTAGTAAGCAAGTGTGAACAAACAAGCTGGCATCACAGTCAAACAGGACACATGCACAGACGTCTCACATCAACACATGTACAAGTTATAAATAAATACATAAGCATTATGCTGCTCATGCATATGTACGCTGGAAGGAACGCACACACACCTAAGCATGTGCATAATATCAAAGATATGAGAACAGTGTGAAGGGATTCATAACCATGGTAGAATTAAGTTATCCCCGTTTGGTAGCACTTTCTATGAGCCACCTGGTTTGTAAGGCATTACAAACACATAAGCATTTA
This sequence comes from Oncorhynchus gorbuscha, assembly GCF_021184085.1. Classification (NCBI taxonomy): domain Eukaryota; kingdom Metazoa; phylum Chordata; class Actinopteri; order Salmoniformes; family Salmonidae; genus Oncorhynchus; species Oncorhynchus gorbuscha. The sequence goes on from NC_060195.1 coordinate 47,242,598, forward strand.
GTCATCAGCTTTGCTTATGTAGTATTTTACAATGCATTTGGTCATATTTCTGCTGTCAGTCGATTTTATGAATGCTTATGTTTTATCATGTGTATGTCCAGGTGAGTGATCCTCTAAGTATTGAAATGTAGACTTTAGACAATTATAAAGGGTGTTACAAGTAGCTATCAATAAATATGAATGCTTATAGCACGTCTTATACATTCACCATGTGGTGATATGCATCCATAATGTAATATAAACAGGCGGCTCTTAGAAACGGCTTTTCATGATCCCTTCTTCTAATAGCCACCAGTTTATGGAAGGTGTTTAGTTAAAAACCACTGTGAAAATGTATATTTGTGCCATTCGCAAAACTTTTGGCCATGTTTCAGTACCATTGACAACTCAAAACATACAGTTGTAGAGTTCAAATTAGAGGTGTTTCAGCACCATGGCCAGTGCAGAACATACCATTTGCAGCCCATGCAAGAGATAGGCCTTTCAGCACCATGGATAGCTCAGGCAATACAGTTTGGGCCTCTGGGCTCCAAAGATATTAATGGCCATATTGTATTACTATGTGTGAAGGTACTAACTCTAGAGAAAGTGTGGAGATGGGAAACCGAAACTAGACCAACAAAAATAACAAATCAAATTTTGCTGTTTCAGTGTCTTTAGATATTTTTGTCAGATGTTACTATGGAATACTGAAGTATAATTACAAGCATTTCATGAGTGTCAAAGGCTGTTATTGACAATTACATCAAGTTGATGCAAAGAGTCAATATTATTTTTTTCTTATTTTTCAAAACCTCTGCAATCCGCCCTGGCATGCTGTCAATTATCTTCTGAGCCACATCCTAACTGATGGCAGGCCATTCTTGCATAATCAATGCTTGGAGTTTGTCAGAATTTGTGGCCTTTTGTTTGTCCACCCGCCTCTTGAGGATTGACCACAAGTTCTCAATGGGATTAAGGTCTGGGGAGTTTCCTGGCCTTGGACCCAAAATATCGATGTTTTGTTCCCCGAGCCACTTAGTTAATACATTTGCCTTACGGCAAGGAGCTCCATCATGCCGGAAAAGGCATTGTCTGTCACCAAACTGCTCCTGGATGGTTGGGAGAAGTTTCTCTCGTTGGTACCATTCTTTATTCATAGCTGTGTTCTTAGGCAAAATTGTGAGTGAGCCCACTCCCTTGGCTGAGAAGCAACCCCACACATGAATGGTCTCAGGATGCTTTACTGTTGGCATGACACAGGACTGATGGTAGCGCTCACCTTGTCTTCTCTGGACAAGCTTTTTTCCGGATGCACCAAACAATCGGAAAGGGGATTCATCAGAGAAAATGACTTTACCCCAGTCCTCAGCAGTCCAATCCCTGTACCTTTTACAAAATATCAGTCTGTCCGTGATGTTTTTCCTGGGGAGAGGTGGCTTCTTTGCTGCCCTTCTTGACACCAGGGCATCCTTCAAAATCTTTGCCTCACGGTGCGTGCAGATGCACTCACACCTGCCTGCTGCCATCTCTGAGCAAGCTCTGTACTGGTGTTGCCCCAATCCCACAGCTGAATCAACTTTAGGAGACGGTCCTGGCGCTTGCTGGACTTTCTTAGGGGCCCTGAAGCCTTCTTCACAACAATTGAACCACTCTCCTTGAAGTTCTTGATGATCCGATAAATGGTTGCTTTAGGTGCAACCTTACTGGCAGCAATATCCTTGCCTGTGAAGCCATTTTTGTGCAAAGCAATGATGACGGCACATGTTTCCTTGCAGGTAACCATGGTTGAATGAGGAAGAACAATGATTCCAAGCACCACCCTCCGTTTGAAGCTTCCAGTCTGTTATTCAAACTCAATCAGCATGACAGAGTGATCTCCAGCCTTGTCCTCATCAACACTTACACCTGTGGTAACGAGAGTATCACTGACATGATGTCAGCTGGTCCTTTTGTGGCAGGGCTGAAATGCAGTGGAAATGTTTTTGGGGGATTTAGTTCATTTGCATGGCAAAGAGGGACTTTGCAATTAATTGCAATTCATCTGATCATTCTTCATAACATTCTTGAGTATATGCACATTTCTGTCATACAAACTGAGGCAGCAAACTTTGTGAAAATTAATATTTGTGTCATTCTCAAAACTTTTGGCCACAACTGTATATCTAACTTCAATTCTGCATATATGTGTTTAACACACACACACACACACACAAACACACACACACACTGCCCAGTTTGGATAGTGTTCAGGGTTATTCTCTTTAAGATAGCAAGTCAATCAGATGTCGGGTTTAGCAGTTAATTGCAGTTATTACTTGTTTAGCAGGAGATAATGGAGGGTTTAAATGGTGGAGATGAGTGCCTTGGATGTCTATGTATTATGTGAAAGGAAACACTTTGATTGTTCTAAATGGATCTGTGCCTTTTGGAGAAACTATTGTCAACCTCCATATGGTTTTACTTCCAGTGAGTAGATAAATGTGGGGATGCTCTCTCATCTGAATTCTAGATTGTCTTTTCAGATGCAGGATTACAGGTGCAGAAAAAGTTATAAACTGTCCCTCAGTTTTAAATGTCTAGGCAATTCATTTCATTATCAATTTCCACAGCTGTATACATACACTGATTGTACAAACATTAGGAACACCTTCTCTTTCCATGACATAGACTGGCCAGGTGAATCCAGCTGAACGCTATGATCCCTTATTGATGTCACTTGTAAATCCACTTCAATCAGTGTTGATGAAAGAGAAAAGACAGGTTAAAGAAGGGGTTTTAAGCCTTGAGACAATTCAGACATGGGTTATGTATGTGTGACATTCAGAAGGTGAATGGGCAAGACAAAATATTTAAGTGCCTTTGAACAGGGTATGGTAGTAGATGCCAGGCGCACCGGTTTGAGTGTGTCAAGAACTGCAATGCTGCTGGGCTTTTCACGCTCAACAGTTTCCCGGGTGTATCAAGAATGGTCCACCACCCACAGGACATCAAGCCAACTTGACACAATTGTGGGAAACATTGGAGCCAACCCAACATGGGCTTAGCATCCCTGTTGAATGCTTTCGAAACCTTGTAGTCAGTCCATGCCCTGACGAATTGAGGCTGTTCTGAGGGCAAAAGGGTGCAAGTCAATATTAGGAAGGTGTTCCTATTTTTTTGTATGCTCAGAGTGTATTGAAGGCCTCAAATATAAAATGTCGACATGCATTGATAAAGAACTTCTTATTTGAATCAGTAGATCCAAGGTTAATTGTACAATGTTTGAATTTAATTATGCTCCCCACCAACTTTCAGCTAAATTCCCAACACCCTAAAGTTGCTCAAAACAACGTGTCACAAGACTCTGGGCGCCTAAAAATTGGAACTAATATGGCACTAAATCTTGTCACTAACAAAAACAACTCCCGTCATCTGAGTGTCAGTCTAGAAATTGATTATGATTGGACACCTGCTCCTGCCTGAACGACATTATGTGGACAGTATTGCCTTAAATCACAGACATGATGTTACGTGCCTAGATTGAAATTAAAATGGTCCCAGACTAAAAAGCATGGGGCTATTTGTTTTATTTTCAAAACAAAACCACACCATTGTGTGTCTGGTACCAATTATTCACGAGCCAGGTTGGATATAACTTTAGCCAAAGGAGTAATGGTGTAGAGTGGGCAGCCAGTATGGCCATATGCTATGAGCCGCAAGCCTGTGGGATTCTGAGCAATTTAAAAGCGTCCTTCTCCCCTCTGTCCTCCCCCGGAATAGTTATTCTGCGCTCCTAGCGGCACTCCACTGCCGCATTCTGTTTAGCACTCATTGTATGATCGCAATCACGCGACGTGGAAATAACCACCGGTTTGAGCTAATCGTCCTCCATAATCATTTCGAACCGCGTTTGGAGATGTGGATGCTTGCATAACAGTGTGGATGGGGGGCGAGCAGGGTCATGAGGGTGAACATTACCTTTCAATTGGATTACGGGGGTCGCTACCGCAGAAGGAACGCGCTCTTCCTATCAATAATTAATCCACTCCCGAAGCAGCGGGAAAGGGGGAGAGAGCACGCAGCTCCGGAGATCCAAGTTTTGAACTGCAGTCACCGGTGTATCATGTCAAAATCTGACAGTGCTTCGAGACGGGCTGACGAGGAGGACAAAGGAGGATGAAGGAGGGAGAGGGACCGGGAGTGGTAGAGGAGGAATATAATGAAGTTGAGTGGGAAAGGACTGTGTACCATCGTCTCCAGCACCCTCCTCTTCGTCTGCGCCGTGAGCGAAGTTGTGGTCGGATTCAAATGCATCTCGCTGGGCACCAAAGTAAAAGTGCATTTTCACCTCTCGACCGCGGCTGGGGCTTTCTACTCGGGGATACTGGTCGGACTAGGGCAGGCGCTGCTGGGTTTTGCGCTGCTTTGTTGCAAAGGGAAGCCCGGGTGTCGGAATTTCTTTCTCATGGGTATCCTGGTGTTTTTGTTGGGAGTTCTCACCGCTTTCTCCGGCGCGGTGGTGGACGGGGACACTGTGTCTCTTGTGGAGCGCAAATATTCCCATTATTGCCTAGACATAGACTCTGTGGAATTAACCACCATCTGCAACCAACTGAAGGATTATCAGAAAAGTCTAGTCATCTCGACCATTTTTAGCACTTTGGAATGCCTTCTTGGGCTTATGAACTTGGTGATCATCAAAAGGTACAAAACCGCGCAATTTTACAGACGGAGGCAATCACATAGGCAGAGCGCGGGGGATATTCTTAGCAGCGAGGAGCAAGACTTCACCGTGTCCGAATTCCAACCGGTTTCCTATATTAACTTGGGGATATTTCACGTGTTCGACGAGGCAGGTGTGGAAGTACAATGCAGGGGCCACCCGTCTATCGAGCTCCCGGGTTATTCACCCACGGATCCCGAGCTCAACCATTCCTACCCGTTTTCTTACCCGCTCCCGAACGAGCTACCGCCCGCGTACGAAGACATTTTCCCCGGAGACGAAAGTAACAAATAGCAACTCAGAACAAACAAAGTTGCAACATGGGCTCTACATTCTGCAATGACAATCACTGTATTCCCCCCTTCGGCGTATTCAGTGTTGAGACAAACAATCGTGGAGAGATTCTTACCTAAACAGTTTTCCGTTCACAGCCGAAAACAGTTTCGCCTTCATGCTTATTTCTTCTTAGCAAAGGTAGCCTGCTGGTACACTGGCAGTATATGCACATCTACTATTATACTGCCAATGAACTAGCCCATTGCCATCGGTCAAAATAGTGAAAATTCCATGGTAATAAAGACACTTGAAACAGATCTATAGACCATTAGATGCTACCATACGAGTTCAGATATCAAAGAAGCATTTTGTGTTTTGAATTCAGATTGTATACACATCATATGCCCATATAGTTTGCTGTTGTTATTGTTTCCTTTAAAACATGAATAAACGTGTATTTACTCTCGCCTGATGTTAGAAGTTCTATTTAAAAGTCAACCTCCATTTTTACCTTCATACTCCTAACATTTACATTTAAGTCATTTAGCAGACGCTCTTATCCAGAGCGACTTACAACTAACATCTACGCCTGTAATGCGTCTTGCACACCCAACAGGTGTGGCCCATTTAAATCAGGCCAGTGCTTGACTGAACAAGATGATAGACAGGCCCACATCATTTGAAGTCTAAAATTAAATTACTTTGCCATCTACATGCAATACAGAACTAATGAAAAAGTTGTACGTAGTAGATGTATTCCCCTATCACCTTTTTTCTCACTTAGCGGAGCCAATTGCTCTTGTTCTCACTGTAGTATAACCTGGTGGGTAGACTGCATTTGTCCCACATGCTTCACTAAATGGCCACTAAACCATTGAATATTATGTTTGTGCCCCAAATGGCACATTATTCCCTACATAATGCACTAATTTTTACCTGGGCCTATAGGTTTCTGGTCAAAAGTAATGCAGTGTATAGCGAACTGGGACATGCTGCTGTGATGAGCGAGACAATTTCCTCTCTCCATATGCAAAATTAGTTCTGATCGTAAAATATTTAAAATCCAATTGTGGGAAAAATACAACTTTGAAAGCTTCGTCCCCTTGTCCCCGAAGAGAGGATGGTTTAAGCTTCTATAGGTATAGTTATTATTTCTCAACTCGCAGTATTCAGCTTAATAGCGACTACAAACAAACTATTCGTTATGGCTTTGCGATATGGAGCGGCGCGCGCGATATGTCAATTCAAATCTAATTTAATTTGTCACGTGCACCGAATACAACCGGTGTAAACCTTACAGTAAAATGCTTACTTACAGGCTATAACCAATAGTGCAAAAAAGGTATTAGGTGAGCAATAGGTAAGTAAAGAAATAAAACAACAGTTAAAAGACAGGCTATATACAGTAGCGAGGCTACATACAGACAATCATTAGTCAGGATGATTGAAGTAGTATGTACATGTAGATCTGGTTAAAGTGGCTATGCATATATGATGAACAGAGAGTAGCAGTAGCATAAAAGAGGGGTTTGCGGGACACAATGCAAATCGCCTGGTTAGCCAATGTGCGGGAGCACTGGTTGGTCGGCCCAATTGAGGTAGTATGTACATGAATGTTAAAGTGACTATGCATATATGATAAACAGAGAGTAGCAGCAGCATAAAAAGCGGGGTTGTGGGGGGGTAACCATTTGATTACCTGTTCAGGAGTCTTATGGCTTGGAGGTAAAAACTGTTGAGAAGCCTTTTTGTCCTAGACTTGTCACTCCGGTACCACTTGCTATGCGGTAGTAGGGTGGCTGGGGTCTTTGACCATTTTTAGGGCCTTCCTGTGACACCGCCTGGTGTAGAGGTCCTGAATGGCAGGCAGCTTAGTCCCAGTGATGTACTGGGCCGTACGCACTACCCTCTGTAGGGCCTTTGCGGTCAGAGGCCGAGCAATTGCCGTACCAGGCTAAACCAGGCAGTGATGCAACCAGTCAGGATGCTCTCAATGTTGCAGCTGCAGAACCCTTTGAGGATCTCAGGACCCATGCCAAATCTTTTTAGTTTCCTGAGGGGGAATAGGCTTTGACGTGCCCTCTTCACGACTGTCTTGGTGTGTTTGGACCATTCTAGTTTGTTGTTGATGTGGACGCCAAGGAACTTGAAGCTCTCAACATGCACCACTACAGCCCCGTCGAGGAGAATGGGGGCTTGCTCGGTCATTCTTTTCCTGTAGTCCACAATCATCTCCTTAGTCTTGGTTACGTTGAGGGATAGGTTGTTCTGAGGGATAGGTTATTCTGGCACCACATGACCAGGTCTCTGACCTCCTCCCTATAGGCTGTCTCAGTGTTGTCGGTGATCAGGCCTATCAATGTTGTGTCGTCTGCAAACTTAATGATGATGTTGGAGTCGTGCCCGGACATGTAGCCATGGGTGAACAGGGAGTACAGGAGGACACTGAGCACGCACCCCTGGGGAGCTCCTGTGTTGAGGATCAGCGTGGCAGATGTGTTGCTACCTACCCTCACCACCTGGGGGCTGCCTGTAAGGAAGTGCAGGATCTAGTTGCAGAGGGAGGTGTTTAGTCCCAGGATCCTTAGCTTATTGATGAGCTTTGAGGGTACTATGGTGTTGAACGCTGAGCGGTAGTCAATGAATAGCATTCTCACATAAGTGTTCTTTTTGTCCAGGTGGGAAAGGGCAGTGTGGAGTGCAATAGAGATTGCATCATCTGTGGATCTGTTTGGGCAGTATGCAAATTGTAGTGGGTCTAGGGTTTCTGGGATAATGGTGTTGATGTGAGCCATAACCAGCCTTTCAAAGCACTTCAAAGCTACAGAGATGAGTGCTATGGGTCTGTAGTCATTTCGGCAGGTTACCTTTCTTTTCTTGGGCACAGGGATTATGGTGGTCTGATTGAAACATGTTGGTATTACAGACTCAGTCAGGGACATGTTGAAAATGTCAGTGAAGACACCTGCCAGTTGGTCAGCACATGCCCGGAGCATACGTCCTGGTAATCCGTCTGGCCCCGCAGCCTTGTGTATGTTGACCTGTTTAAAGGTCTTACTCACGTCGGCTACGGAGAGTGTGATCCCACAGTCGTCCGAAAAAGCTGATGCTCTTGTGCATGCCTCAGTGTTGCTTGCCTCGAAGTGAGCATTGAAGTGATTTAGCTCATCTGGTAGGCTCGTGTCACTGGGCAGCTCGCCGCTGTGCTTCCCTTTGCAGTCTGTAATAGTTTGCAAGCCCTGCCACATAAGACAAGCATTAGAGCCGGTGTAGTATGATTCAATCTTAGCCCTGTATTGACGCTTTGCCTGTTTGATGGTTCGTCGCAGGGCATAGCAGGATTTCTTGTAAGCTTCCGGGTTAGAGTCCCTCACCTTGAAAGTGGAAGCTCTACCCTTTAGCTCAGTGCGAATGTTGCCTGTAATCCATGGCTTCTGGTTGGGGTATGTACGTACAGTTACTGTGGGGACGACGTACTCAATGCACTTATTGATAAAGCCAGTGACTGATGTGGTGTATTCCTCAATGCCATCGGAAGGATCCCGGAACTTGTTCCAGTCTGTGATAGCAAAACAGTCCTGTACTTTAGCATCTGCTTCATCTGATCACTTTTTTATAGACCGAGACACTGGTGCCTCCTGCTTTAATTTTTGCTTGTAAGCAGGAATCAGGAGGATAGAGGTGTGGTCGGATTTACCAAATAGAGGGCGAGGGAGAGTTTTGTATGCGTCTCTGTGTGTGGAGTACAGGTGATCAATAATTTTTTTCCCCTCTGGTTGCACATTTAACATGTTGATAGAAATTTGGTAGAACTGATTTAAGTTTCCCTGCATTAAAGTCTCCGGCCACAAGGAGCACCGCCTCCGGGTGAGTGGTTTCTTGTTTGCTTATTTTCTTATAGAGCTGACTGAGTGCGGTCTTAGTGCCAGCATCTATCTGTGGTGGTAAATAAACAGCCACAAAAAGTACATCTGAAAACTCTCTAGGCAAGTAGTGTGGCCTGCAATTTATCACAATATACTCTACTTCAGGCGGTAAAAATCTAGAGACTTCTTTATATTTCGTGCACCAGCTGTTGTTTACAAATATGCACATACACCCCCCCCCCCCTCGTCTTACCGGAGTGTGCTGTTCTATCTTGCCGGTGCAGCGTATATCCCGCTAGCTGAATATCCATGTCGTCATTCAGCCACGATTCCGTGAAACATCGGATATTACAGTTTTTGATGTCCCGTTGGTAGGATACTCGTCTAACTTATTGTCTAATGATTGCACGTTGGCGAGTAGTATTCATGGTAACGGCAGCTTTCCCTCTCACCTTCTCCGGGTCCTCACCAGGCATCCGGCTCTTTGTCCTCTGTACCTGCGTCGCTTCCTCTTGCAAATAATAGGGATGTCGGCCCTGTGGGCTGTTTGGGGAATGTCTTGTTCGTCCTCCTTGTTGGAGAAAAAAATCTTCGTCTAATCTGAGGTGAGTGATCGCTGTCCTGATATCCAGAAGCTCTTTTTTGCCATAAGACACGGTTGCAGAAACGTTATGTACAAAATAAGTTACAAATAACGCAAAAAACCCCACAATAGCACAATTGGTTGGGCGCCCATAAAACTGCTGCCATTTCTTCCGGCACCATTTTCTGTATAATATGTGCATCGGCCATTGAGAGAGCATAGGCCTATAGGTCTCATGGATAGTAGTATATAACTGCAATGTTTTCTTTTTAGGACATTGCATTTACTGTTGGAAGAATACATGGAAACCAGCAAAGGGTAATATATTTAGAGTTATAAATCTAGTTCATGTGTTTTGAGTTTCCACTTCCTTAGTGCACATAAATATGTATGTGATTCATCTCTAGTGAACAAAACAAAAATCTGGAAATTCTGGAGTCCTATTTTGACAATAAAATATAGCAACTGTAGTCTAATTTTCAATCCATAATTCATGTCAATCACTGGATTTGGTTGCACATCAAAATATCTTGAGTCATGCATTCCTGCTTGGACTTGGTAGATGAAACAACTAATTTCTTGAATACCTCAGTAGTCTATTTAGTATACATCTAATAAAGCACTATGAATTACTTAATAAGATAATTACTCATGATTTGGGTCCCTACCAAATCATGAACTAGTGACACCTACTGTAAAAGTTAGTGGCACCAGTAACAACAGGGGGAAATGTTTGTCTGGATCCATGTAGTAATTAACACAGACAGACAGAGAAGAAGAAGCAGAGAGTGACAGCAGAGATGATGCTGAGACCGATAGACAGCACAACAGGGATGCAAACAAAATGGCTAAAGCAGAGACAGAGTTATAGTGGAGAGTTTTGTCTCCAGTGGTGTTTTTACATACTGTATTTGTTTTAAACATGAGCTTTTTAAAAAAGATGTGAAGCACCATGTCTCGTGCCCATATTGGGGCTCTTTTGAAAATATGTAACTTTAATTTGAGCAGACAAAGACCTGAAGGTGAAATATTGGTGAAGCATGGGTGAAATATGGTCCTAGAATATTGCTGGGTCTGCTAGTTGTTGCAGTCCATTGTGGTCTATCGGAGATCTCAATGAGAAACTGATTTCTTGAATTGCCTAGGGACCACAAGCCTTGTTGCTGTCTGTTTTACCTTGGATATTTTACAGAGCAGTTTGCATAAAGGGGAAGGGGATACATAGTCAGTTGTACAACTGAATGCCTTCAATTGAAATGTGTCTTCCGCATTTAACCCAACCCCTCTGAATCAGAGAGGTGCGGGGGGCTGCCTAATAGGCTACCTGTATGATTATGCTTGCATGTATAGCTATTTCTTACAGGCGCTATACTTCAATACACTTTATTTTGCTACTAATGAAATTATGTCATTAGCACAAAATATGTACAGTGTGTACTTGCATCTACAATATATAGTGCTTATTAGTGATCTTTCAGTATCAAACCTAGCAAGCCGTTTATAAGCAATTTTACATACTTTGTTACAAGGACACTGATGCAAGGCGTGTCTATAATGTTACATTGATGGCATCTTGGCATCCTGTCGTCCTGAAAGGTCTATTGTACATCAAAACATGTCAATTTAAAGGTGACTTTAAAGATATCTGTGGTTGATCAAATCCCTGCTGTTTAATTTGCTTAATGTAATGTATTGCAATCGAATGCAATCTTCTCACTTCTTTCCTGCTCACCTCATCCAATTAGTGAATATTCAAATGACGAGGAAAATAACAATCAGGGCTGTTTCAGAAGGCACATGCCCCAGGGCTGTTAATTAGACTAATTAAAACGATTTCCCAGTTGTAAATTCAAATTTCATCGCCTATTTGTCAGAGAGAAAAAGAGGGTAGGGACTAAGATTTACATGTATCTGGACATGCATTGACACGTCTCTACTAATATGACTTTCGTGTGGTGTGTGATCTCATCAAGTACAGTAGAGTCTTTGAAAGCAGTGATACAAGAGTGTAATTTAGGCTCACTGTTTCACAGGCTTTTTAACTACACTGATTTACACCATGTGGGCTTCTGTCTTATTAGTGCTAATGCACTTTAGAAGACTGCAAGCAGTGAAAGGAGATATGACCCATATTCTTTCTGACTCTCAAATAGCAATTCATAAGGAACTGTGGTGTTATCGCAGTGGGCTATGGTATTGAGGTTAAGTCGATGGCTCAGGGAGGGGATGACTTAGAATGATGACGTAGGTAGGAAATCTGAAATAGACATTTTAACTCTGCGAAGGCCGGTGTGGGTGCATGTTTTTGTTCCAGCCAAGCAGTAACACATCTAATTCAACTAATCAGCTAATCATAATCGTCAATATAAACTTCTCGATTTGTTGAATCGGGTGTATCCTACTGCTCGACTGGAACAAACGCCTGCATCCCCACTGTCCACCCCTAGATAAGACTGGCCACCGTCTGTGTTGAGCAGGGATCATCAACTAGATTCATTTGAGGGACAATGTTTTTCTTGAGCAGGTGGTCAGGGGGGCGGGAACATAATTACACATCATTTATAGACAGCAAATTGACCACAAGAAGCCCAAACAAATGACTAACACATAATCACTTCAAACCTTGCTGACATTTGTACACAATCACATATATCTCTATATTATGCGTGATAATACTGTGGAACAGATTACCAAAATTAAAATCACTTGAAAGCTGATTTGCTGATATTTTTACAGTATTTTATGTAAATTTAGTTTTTTAGTAGTTTTTTTATATTTTAATTGGGAGGTCGCGGACAAGCCAGTTGCAGAACCCTGGTGTAGAGGAAACGTAGCTCCCGGTATTGTGATGCAAACCATGTGTCTGATGCCGGGCATTTTACCCTGCAGTGTTTCTGTGTGTTTCTCTGTCAGTGCTGGCCTCCAGACTAGGTCCTGACACCTGCACTGTGGTTACTGCACTCACTCACTTGACAGGGAGGAAGAGGAAATGAGGAATGGTGGAAGGGTGGGTGAAAAACAGGGCCTAAATCTTTCTGCTCAGCAAAAAAGAGCTGGCAAAGTGAAAATCACTATCCTTTTGTCTCTCTTCAAATGTTGTTTGAAAAAGCTACAATCTGGTATTTGTGTGCCAGCCCAATGGCAGTCCCACCACTTCACCTTTTACTGCAGTGGGCTAAACCAGGGTCACACAGAGTGTTTCTTGGTCGTCCTAAACAAATCTACTTTGAAACAAAAGTCTACACATCAATTCCTCCGCCACATTGGTACAGTTGGCTTCCGGGTTGTAAAGCGGGTGGGTTTGGCGGGTTATGCTTCTGAGGGCGCATGACTCGACCTTCGCCTCCCAAGCCCGTTGGGTAGTTGCAGCGATGACACAAGATCAAAATTTGGGAGGAGAAGGGGGTAAACATCACACGCATGGTTATGTGCTTAAAATAAAGGAGACACCTGTACCATGTCAGATATAGAGTTGAAATGTATTACATTTTGAGTTCACATCCAAATATTACACTTTATATACAACAGAGAAGACTGAAATATAACAAAACTGTTAGACATGGAAACACCAGACTTTCGGCACATTTTTGGAATTTCTTTTGACTAATTATGAAAAATATGAATAACATTCCACTAGGTCATTTGACTGCAGGAAAAGGTTACACTGAGCGATTGGGCTGTAGAACTGTAACAAGTCTTAAATTGATAGACACATTTTTGGTTGCAAAAACAGGTTATGACACCTGTAAATATCCCAGATTGCACCGAATTATTTTCAGCCTCATCAATCTCAGGTGGAATCTTCAAACCCAGGGAGACACGTTGCATTAAAACAGCCCGTTCAGTTGATGCATATCAAGTGTTTAATGAAACCTGTTTATTCAATTTGGCTTTATTGCTTAGCCTTTCTGGGCAATTCCACAGTAATGAAGCTGATTTACTGCACTGCCGCTCGCCGACCACCAAGTGGATCATCTAAATCAGAGGACTGCAAGCCCGTGTCCCAAATGGCATCCTATTCCCTACGCAGTGCATTCCTTTTGACCAGGGTCCATAGGGGTGTAATGCACTATGTAGGGAATAAGGAGCAATTAGGACATTGGTAGACCTTGAAAACTATATCACTCCGTATTCACCTCTCCAACTGGTGTCTTCATTAAAATACAGGACATGTATACTTCCCTATCAACTTTTAGACCTTATTAGCATGATTTAGAAGTTAAAGATGAGGTTTTGGATGGTCTCTAACACAACCCATGAGAATGTACCAGGCCACTCAGTGAGAATTAAAGTAGGCAACCTTTACAGACTGGAGTGAGAAAAAGTAGTCATTTGTTATTTCCTTTCACAGTGAAAAAAACCTGCATTTTATGGAGGTTTATTAATAAAGAAAGAATTACCACCTGTTTTTGCCCAATTGTTTTTGTTTTGTTGCAGCAACAATTAATACTGTCTGTTTGAGGACCTGAACACTGGAAAATATCAGAAAGATAACTGCACATGCTATTACAATTGAACCTCCACTGTGCCTACATAAATGTGAACTTTGACAGAAAATGTTGAAACCGAAATGTATAGACATGAGCTGTAATGACAAACGGAATTTAGGAATGTGTCTTAAAACCATGATTGGATTTATCTGCAAACCTCTTGGAAATATGGCATTATAGCAATAATATGCTGTCTCATTTATGATATCAAATATACCAAATTCAACATGGCTGTGTGTGGTCAACATTCCAAACAAGCCATTTTCATACCAAAAATGCAAAAACTATAAATCCACAGAAGGTGTTTATCTTTCAAATTGCCTCCACTGCTCCATTGCCTCCACTATTTCACTTTGATAAAAGTTATTGGAAATTGGCTGATAAGACGACGAACAGAAATGTCAGCCAAAGAAAATACACAGCAAACCTCATTTATTGGCCTTTTCCATGATTTAATTTATCATGAGCAAATTTCAATACGTTCTGTAAGACACAGAAATGCTTCTTTGAATAAATTGTTCTTCTTTTAATATGAGGAAGACAAGCACCTCACAGACTCACGCAGCCTCTAGAAACCTCCAATTCCCTTCTTGGCAGGGGAGTAATTCTGTGGGCTGCATCAAACACAGATTGCAGGCTATTCTTTCCCTCATTCAATCAGTTGAGTAGAAAATATATAAACCATACAGTGTATACAAAAATATTTGTACACCCCTTCAAATGAGTGGATTCTGCTATTTCAGCCACACTTGTTGCTGACAGGTATAAAATCGAGCACACCACCATGCAATCTCCATAGACAAACATTCACAGTAGAATGGCCTTACTGAAGGGCTCAGTGACTTTCAACGTGGCACCGTCATAGGATGCCACCCTTCCAACAAGTCAGTTCGTCAAATTTCTGCCCTGCTAGAGCTGCCCCCGGTCAAATGTAAGTGCTGTTATTTTGAAGTGGAAACGTCTAGGAGCAACAACGGTTCAGTGGCGAAGTGGTAGGTCACACAAGCTCACAGAATGGGACTGGCGAGTGCTGAAGCGTCCAGTGCGTAAAAATTGTCTGTCCTCAGTTACATCGCTCACTACGCTCACTACCGAGTTCCAAATTGCCTCCGTCAGCACAAGAACTGTTCTTCTGGAGCTTCATGAAAGGGGTGTCCATGGCTAAGCAACCACACACAAGTCTAAGATCACCATGCCAAGCATCGGCAGAAGTGGTGTGAAGCTTGCTGCCATTAGACTCTGGAGCAGTGGAAACGCGTTCTCTTGAGTGATGAATCGTGTTTCACCATCTGGAAGTCTGACGGACGAATCTGGGTTTGGCGGATGTCAGGAGAGCGCTACTGTACCTGTCCCAATGCATAGTGCCAACAGTAAAGTTAGGCGGAGGAGGAATAATGGCCTGGGGCTGTTTTTCATGTTTCGGGGGTAGGCCCCTCCAGTGAAGGGAAATCTTAACGCAACAGCATACAATAACATTCTAGACAATTCTGTACTTCCAACTTTGCCCTTTTGTCGAGATCGGTGTGGAAGAACTTGACTGGCCTGCATAGAGCCCTGACTTCAATTCATCTAACACCTTAGGGATGAATTGGAACACCGACTGCGAGCCAGGCCTAATCGCCCAACATCAGTGCCCGACCTTACTAATGCTCTCGTGGCTGAATGGAAGCAAGTCACCGCAGCAATGTTCCAACATCCAGTGGAAAGTCTTCCCAGAAGAGTGGAGACTGTTATAGCAGCAAAGGGGGGGACCAATTCCACATTAATGCCCATGATTTTGGAATGAGATGTTCGACGAACAGGTGTATACTTTTGGTCATGTAGTGTACATGACCAACGAAAACCTGGGAAAAAAATCGGAGACCCTTATAAGTAAAATCCAGTGTTTCGTGATAAAGGACAAACATTCCCTTCCTTGCCCTGCAAGAATGCACTTTCAGTTTGTTCTAAGCAGAGCGATATTCACAATCTAAAACATAAAGAAACTGAACTTCCCAATAATTATACATTCGTTTTCTCTGCAAGGGAAGACAGTGAACAGGGCCCCCTGTATCCCACACAAGTTAGTTGTCAGCTTATCCCCATAGCCTTATGTTCCCGACTTCCTGAGCTGTATTCGCAAAATGTCCTCCGCTCAGTTCATGAGTAATAGAGACGAGGCTGCTGGAAAATGATGCTTGTTTTGAGAAATGGCCTCCTGTGATGACCCCACCGCTTTTCTCTTTGCCTGTGAAGATGTAAAGGTTGAGAGCTTTTCCAAAAAGCCCTCTCTCCCATTTCCTCAGTCCCCAGGTGTCAGACATGCAGGGGAAGCCTGTTGGTACAGTCACCGTCTCCCTTCAACGCATTTCATATTTCGAACACTGCTCGAGCAACTCCCAGCGAACGCCAACATCTCTGTCAACATCTGCCTGGTCTACTTTCTCCCAGCTCCTAGTTCTGCAATTGAAGCATGTTTTGGTTAAGAAATCAAGGCGAGTTGGATTCTGATTAATTTATTTCACTTACTGGCGAAGTAGTTATCCTCTACCTCTACATTCTTTTTACAGTTTTCTTTCATACCTAGCATGTGTACAGTGGTCTTTAACATCTAATTGAAGTGGAGCTGGAGAATCTGTTTTTTGTCTTATTTCTTGTTGGTTTCACAATTAAACATATTTTGCATCTTCAAAGTGGTAGAAATATTGTGTAAATCAAATGATACAACCCCCCCCCCCCAAAAAAAAAAAAAACATTTTAATTCCAGGTTACATGGCAACAAAATAGGAAAAATGCCAAAGGGCTGAATACTTTCACAAGCCACTGTATATGTTATAGTTTAAAAACGCTGTACACACTGTTCAAATATCCTTGTGTAAGAACACAACTATTGCCAATGCATGCAACATGACAGTAAGCCTTTAATTTGTCAAACGGTTCAAAGTGTCACCGTGACAGTGACATAAGCTTTCAGGAGACGTGGGTACTGTCAGCGGATACAATAGTTAGTACAATTTCTTAATGTTTGGAGGTGTCAAACTTTTAACAGATCATATATACTGTACTATCACATCCCGCTTTACAAATCAGTAGTTGGTTCATTTAATCAAATTTGTCTGGGCTTCCAGTGCCCAGATATTATGAGGGAACAGGAGCAGACTGGCCATTGGGCAGTTCTGGCAAATGCCAGAAGGGCTGGTTCTTTATTTAGGCAAGTGGACCTGTCTACATTTATTTGTTCTTTCCTTTTTTGCTTTCAGCCTGGGGGCTTGAAAGAAAGATGGGCCGTGCGGGGGCCTTGAGGAAAAAACAAAGGTCTGCCCAGGCTGAAATCTGGTCCCAGTCCGTTCCTGGAAACCACTCCAGTACTGATGATAATGGGAAAATAACATCATCAGAGGCGAGACTGCTAAGTTGTGATCCCCTGTGATTGGCTTCTCAGTGGCTGTTGCTGTTCAAACAGCCAGTTGATTACTTTGTTGGGGCTCCTGGGTTTAGGCTGCACACTGGTAGCAGCTTTGGGATCCATATCACTTTTCCTGTACATGCTCTTAGCTTTAACTATTGATTGGGCGCTGCCAGTTGAGTTGTCCGCTGAGGAACTAATTGAGGGTGTGGCCTAAATGGGGTCAATTGTGAAATTAGGTAATGTCTCTGCCAGCTCTCTCGTGTGTGTGTGTGTGTGCGTGCGTGCGTGCGTGTGTGTGCATGTGTTTGTACTATAGGTAAGGCTGTTTAGAAGGAATCATGAAAAAGAAAATGAGAAAAACAGTATTCAGTCATAAGTGTAGAACAGTCAAAGACAAAGAGAAACAACAAAGACCTATTAGCCTACCACGAAAGCCAATGTTACCACAGACTAACCTATACAGTGGGGCAAAAAAAAGTATTTAGTCAGCCACAAATTGTGCAAGTTCTCCCACTTAAAAAGATGAGAGAGGCCTGTAATTTTCATCATAGAAATGTCATCATACAGAAATGTGGGAATTTGTCATCTGTATCGCCTGTGTAAAAGAGTGCTTGCTTGAGTTTGTTTGTTTGTATTACTCTTGTATAGCCAGCCAGCCCAGGGAGTTTTACAACCCTTCAAGCGTAAAAATGTGCTGGAACTCTTATCTAGTCAACTATGACAGACAAAATGAGGAAAAGAAATCCAGAAAATCACATTGTAGGATTTTTAATGAATTTATTTTCAAATTATGGTGGAAAATAAATATTTGGTCACCTACAAACAAGCAAGATTTCTGGCTCTCACAGACCTGTAACTTCTTGTTTAAGAGGCTCCCCTGTCCTCCACTCGTTACCTGTATTAATGGCACCTGTTTGAACTTGTTATCAGTATAAAAGACACCTGCCCACAACCAACAGTCTAACTCCAAACTCCACCATGGCCAAGACCAAAGAGCTGTCAAAGGACACCAGAAACAAAATTGTAGACCTGCACCAGGCTGGGAAGACTGAATCTGCAATAGGTAAGCAGCTTGGTTTGAAGAAATTAACTGTGGGAGTAATTATTAGGAAATGGAAGACATACAAGACCACTGATAATCTCCCTCGTTCTGGGGCTCCACGCAAGATCTCTCCCCGTGGGGTCAAAATGATCACAAGAACGGTGAGCAAAAATCCCAGAACCACATGGGGGACCTAGTGAATGACCTGCAGAGAGCTGGGACCAAAGTAACGAAGCAAACCATCAGTAACACACTACGCCGCCAGGGACTCAAATCCTGCAGTGCCAGACGTGTCCCCCTGCTTAAAACCAGTACATGTCCAGGCCCGTCTGAAGTTTGCTAGAGAGCATTTGGATGATCCAGAAGAAGATTGGGAGAATGCCATATGGTCAGATGAAACCAAAATAGAACTTTTTGGTAAAAACTCAACTCGTCGTGTTTGGAGGACAAAGAATGCTGAGTTGCATCCAAAGAACTCCATACCTACTGTGAAGCATGGGGTGGAAACATCATGCTTTGGGGCTGTTTTTCTGCAAAGGGACCAGGACGACTGATCCGTGTAAAGGAAAGAATGAATGGGGCCATGTATCGTGAGATTTTGAGTGAAAAGCTCCTTCCATCAGCAAGGGCATTGAAGATGAAACGTGGCTAGGTCTTTCAGCATGACAATGATCCCAAACACACTGCCTGGGCAATGAAGGAGTGGCTTCGTAAGAAGCATTTCAGGGTCCTGGAGTGGCCTAGCCAGTCTCCAGATCTCAACCCCATATAAAATATTTGGAAGGAGTTGAAAGTCCGTGTTGCCCAGCAACAGCCCCAAAACATCACTGCTCTAGAGGAGATCTGCATGGAGGAATGGGCCAAAATACCAGCAACAGTGTGTGAAAACCTTGTGAAGACTTACAGAAAACGTTTGACCTTTGTCATTGCCAACAAAGGGTATATAACAAAGTATTGAGATAAACTGTTGTTTCTTGACCAAATACTTATTTTCCATCATAATTTGCAAATAAATTAATTAAAAATCCTACAATGTGATTTTCTGGATTTTTTTTCTCATTTTGTCTGTCATAGTTGAAGTGTACCTATGATGAAAATTACAGGCCTCTCTCATCTTTTTAAGTGGGAGAATTGCACAATTGGTGGCTGACTAAATACTTTTTTGCCCCACTGTATATTCCCAGTTACACGTCTCAGATTTCAGACAGAAGGCCAGAACGTGTCAGCACTTCTCAGCCTAAGTGCTTTTTGAGCCTATTTAAAGCACATCAGTACATCATAAGTGCTTTCTGTGTCCAATGCCTAATGTAGCCGTGTTGTTGTGTTCTACAATACTAAGCTAAACAGTTTGTACCACTCAAGATCATAGTTTGGGGTGATGTAGCAAAGACATGTCAGGTGTTAGAGGTAGTTATAGGTATAAAGGCAAGTCTATTATCCAGAAGATATGTTACTTCACCATTTCATTATTTTCTTTCTGGTCGGGGAATGCAGTTTTGTAGGGAAGTGATGCATTAGTTTAATCACAGCCTACAGCACTGACCATACAAACCCGAAATCGTTGACTTGCAAATCAAACTAGCTCCTGTGATTCATTCCCAGTGATACATGGGAGTGATTCTGACGCAACTCATTACACAGAGGAGAATTGAGATGAACGATAACTTATCAACCACAGTACGTGTTTGGGAGGAATTGGTGGTTGAGGTAGGCCTAAAGGTAAAGGGCTAGGAGCTCATGTAGGAATAGCAGGAGGATAGATCAGCGACACAGGCATGATTAATCAATTTGATCCCCACAACGGTGCGTAATTACCTTTTATTGAAGTCATTAGTGGTGCTGACTAAGGAATAATCCACTAACCTTAGGGGAACAATTTGTTTATAGCTTGATTGATCAGGGGGTGGATACTTTCCTTATCATTGGACTGGCGTCACACCCAATTTATAATGGGATCTCTTGGGGAAATAATAATATAATAATAATAATATATGCCATTTAGCAGACGCTTTTATCCAAAGCGACTTACAGTCATGTGTGCATACATTCTACATATGGGTGGTCCCGGGGATCGAACCCACTACCCTGGCGTTACAAGCGCCATGCTCTACCAACTGAGCTACAGAAGGAAATATATCTAATTACAGCATATTTTACATCGATGCCATTTGAAAGTGGGTAAGAAAATAGGGCTATAAAGCAGCAAAGAGGCAGCTTTGATGTACGTTGTTTTTCCTAAAGGGCCAAATAATTGCAGACAATCTTGACATTTAGAAGGCAGAGGCAAAACATCAAAGGCAATTATCACAAGGGTTTTCAGGCAGAAATACCTCGGCCCAGTAGCTCTCCCCCCCCCATTCCCATCCAGAGTCCAAATATATTTCACGGGTAAAATATCCAGCAACACCGGTGGGGGGGAAAAATCGATACCCCCTACAAGCCTTTCATCTATTTGTCTATGCAGGGCTGCCAAGGAAAAGTCACTGCTGGAGGGACTCCAGTCCAATGGGTTTAAAAAGCCACCAATGGGCCTTCCCTTCCTGTGACCAAACCTGCTTCATTACCGCTGTGTGGGCTTTCAAGCCATTAGCCTTGTTTTGACTCTCTCCAGCTGCTCACATGGACAACCGCCAACTGACAAGCTTGAGACATTCTCAGTATAAAGAGACAGAAAGAATCAAGGACCCTCTCTGTTTATGACAGTCAAAAGACAAAACAAGCAGTTCCAGAAAGGCATGATATTTTCCACAACATGTTGTTTTTCTTACAGACAGACAGATATTATCTGAGGTAACTTCGGACAAGACATGTTCCAAGGGAGTAGAAGCAGGTACAATGGTCCAGGACACATTCTTTTCACACCATTTTGCCAGTAGGGCGGTGCTATACATCATGGTGGGTGTAGATTTCAGTGTGCATACGTGTGCACAGTGTCGAGAACGACATGTCCGGATAGTGGAATCTCTTCAACACACCGCTGTCCATAAGGAAGATCTCAATTGCATACTCTTGCGTCCTCTCTTCTCATATCCTTCTCAAAACCTATTGGAGGAGAAGGTCAGAGTGTAGGAACCTCTGACTTTCTCATCCAATGGGTTTTGAAAAGGAAACAAAGAGAGAGGAAGCGAGCAGTGTGCAATTGAGATCTTCCCATAAAGTACAGGTTGGCTAAACCTACAGTAAATACAGGAATGGGTGTTACTGTTTCATCAGGGAGCCACAAAGATGAAGTAAACAAATGTAATTACTGAAATAATGTGGAAAGTGGCATGAAAAGAGTGTGTCCCAAAATGTAAGGAGTGCAAAGAACTATAAGTAAGGCTATTGGCAACTGCCCGCACACCAGTGTGCTTTTAGCTTATACAGTACCAGTCCAAATTTGGACACACTTAATAATTCAAGGGGTTTTCTTTATTTGTACTTTTTTCTACTTTGTAGAATAATAGTGAAGACATCAAAACTATGATGTCTAACCTACAGTTACCTCTGCTTCTTTCTTAATGGGTTTGAGCCAATCACTTGTGTTGTTACAAGGTAGGGGTGGTATTCAGAATATAGCCCTATTTGGTAAAAGTCCAAATTATGGCATGAACAGCTCAAATAAGAAAAGAGAAATGACAGTCCATCATTACTTTAAGACATGAAGGTCCACCAATCTGGAAAATTGTGCAGTTGCAAAAACCATCAAGTGCTGTGATGAAATTGGCTTTCATGAGGACCGCCACAGGAAAGAAAGACCCGGAGTTACCTCTGCTGCAGAGGATAAGTACATTAGAGTTAACTGCACCTGATTGCAGCCCAAATAAATGCCTCACCGAGTTCAAGTAACAGACACAGCTCAACATCAACTGTTCAGATGAGACTGCGTGAATCAGCCCTTCATAGTCCATTTGCTGCAAAGAAACCCCTAATAAAGGACACCAATAAGAAGAAGAGACTTGCTTGGGCCAAGAAACACGAACAGAGTAGGTGAACGGATTATCTCTGCATGTGTGGTTCCCACCGTGAAGCATGGAAAAGGAGGTGTGATGGTGTGGGGGTGCTTTGCTAGACACTCTGTGATTAATTTAGAATTCAAGGCACACAACCAGCATGGCTACCACAGAATTCTACAGCGATACGCCATGCTATCTGGTTTGCACTTAGCGGGACTATCATTTGTTTTTCAACAGGACAATGACACAACACACCTCCAAGCTGTATAAGGGCTATTTTACCAAGAAGGAGAGTGATGTAGTGCTGCATCAGATGATCTGGCCTCCACAATTACCTGACCTCAAACCAAATGAGATGGTTTGGGATGAGTTGGACCACAGAGTGAAGGAAAAACAGACAACAAGTGCTCAGCATAATCGTCACCAAGATGGCATAGCAGTCAGACGTCTTTTGTCCTCGTCTTGTCGTGTCCCGTATATATATTTACAACTTTCTTCGCATACCTTTTTATATATATATTTTTATTTTCCATAAACTCAACTTCAAAACACTCTCCTGTAACCCGCCTCACCAATTTATTTAAAAAAAGAAAGTCTTATTTACCTCATCTGTAATCCTCCATAGAAGCTAGCCTGAAGCTAACCAGAAGCTAGCCTGAAGCTAACCAGAAGCTAGCCTGAAGCTAACCAGAAGCTAACCAGAAGCTAGCCTGAAGCTAACCAGAAGCTAACCAGAATCTAGCCAGAAGCTAACCAAAAGCTAGTCAGAAACTAGTTAGCTTCTTTACTGGCTAATCGTTAGTATTCAGTATGTGGTCATCAGCTATCCTTTAGCTCGAAAATCTATCGCCAGTTTTGTACGGTGAGGCTCGGACCGGAACATACCGGACCTGTTTTTCTCTCCATGTCCCAGGATTTCAACCGCAAGCTCTGGACATTTATACCTGGATCTCGCAGCTAGCTAGCTGCTATTCATGTGACTATCGGCTTACGTCGATCCCGGAGCAAACATCAATTATTCCGGAGCTAGCCAGCTGAAGAGTTCCATCAGCCACTCCTGGGCTACAATCACCTATCCAGACCCTTTTTACTGCCAACGCGGAGCCCCACCGGGCCTTCACAACTGGACTACCGACGTTATTTGCCCGAGGGAGTTATCCAGCTGGCTCCTCCATCGCGATGTTACCTGAACGCCCATCTGCGGCCTGCTAACCGTTAGCTGTCTTATCGGCTGCTATCTGAATAGATCTATCAGACAATTATTCTTGGGCCTCTATAACTATATCAATTTTTTTTTAAATTGGATTGATCCCCTCTACCACACGGAACCCCACTAATCCTACCAACGGAAACGCATGAGGTGGCTAAAAACAGACCTCCATCCTACACTAGCTTGCTACCGATGGCCCGGCTAGCTGTCTGAATCCGCCGTGACCCCAACCACCCTCACTACTCACTGGACCCTTTTGATCACTCGACTAAGCATGCCTCTCCTTAATGTCAATATGCCTTGTCCATTGCTGTTCTGGTTAGTGTTTTTTGGCTTATTTCACTGTCGAAACTCTAGTCCTGCTTACTATACCTTATCCAACCTATTAGTTCCACCACCCGCACATGCGATGACATCTCCTGGTTTCAATGATGTTTCTAGAGACAATATCTCTCTCATCATCATTCAATACCTAGGTTTACCTCCACTGTATTCACATCCTACCATACCTTTGTCTGTACATTATACCTTGAAGCTATTTCATCGCCCCCAGAAACCTCCTTTTACTCTCTGTTCCGGACGTTCTAGACGACCAATTCTCATTGCTTTTAGCCGTACCCTTATCGTACTCCTCTTTTCCTCTGGTGATGTAGAGGTGAATCCAGGCCCTGCAGTGCCTAGCTCCACTCCTATTCCCCAGGGGCTCTCTTTTGATGACTTCTGTAACCATAATAGCCTTGGTTTCATGCATGTTAACATTAGAAGCCTCCTCCCTCAGTTTGTTTTATTCACTGCTTTAGCACATTCTGGCAACCCGGATGTTCTAGCTGTGTCTGAATCCTGGCTTAGGAAGACCACCAAAAATTCTAAAATTTTCATCCCTAACTACAACATTTTCAGACAAGATAGAACGGCCAAAAGGGGCGGTGTTGCAATCTACTGCAAAGATAGCTTGCAGAGTTCTGTTCTACTATCCAGGTCTGTACCTACTATTAAAAATTCACATCTCTAAAAACAAGTCTGGCACCGTTACCGCCTGCTATAGATCACCCTTTGCCCCCAGCTGTGCTCTGGACACCATATGTGAACTGATTGCCCCCATCTATCTTCAGAGCTCGTGCTGTTAGGCGACCTAAACTGGAACATGCTTAACACCCTAGCAATCCTACAATCTAAGCTTGATGCCCTCAATCTCACACAAATTATCAATGAACCTACCAGGTACCTCCCCAAAGCCGTAAATACGGGCACCCTCATGGATATCATCCGAACCAACTTGCCCTCTAAATACACCTCTGCTGTCTTCAACCAAGATCTCAGCGATCACTGCCTCATTGCCTGCATCCATAATGGGTCAGCGGTCAAACGACCTCCACTCATCACTGTCAAACGCTCCCTGAAACACTTCAGCGAGCAGGCCTTTCTAATCGACCTGGCCAGGGTATCCTGGAAGGATATTGATCTCATCCAGTCAGTAGAGGATGCCTGTTTTTTTTGTAATGCCTTCCTAACCATCTTAAATAAGCATCCCCCATTCAAGAAATGTAGAACCAGGAACAGATATAGCCCTTGGTTCTCCCCAGACCTGACTGCCATTAACCAACACAAAAACATGGCGTTCTGCATTCGCATCGAACAGCCCCCGTGATATGCAACTTTTCAGGGAAGCTAGAAACCAACAGGCAGTTAGAAAAGCCAAGGGTAGCTTTTTCAAGCAGAAATTTGCCTCCTGCAACACTAACTCAAAAAAGTTAAGGGACACTGTAAAGCAGTGATGGGCCGTCAGGGCCAGCAAAGCCTTCTCTGCTGGCCTAAACATCATCAGAATATAATTTTTTTGTTAAATATATTTTCCCACAAATATGTATTAAATTATTCCCCAGAGTAAGAGTTATACTCTTCATTTTATAGCTTTCCTCTTGGTTGCACTGCTTCCTGCCCCAGGTTGAGATTTGGAGGGCTGGTCTTTATGTTAGATATTATTCAGCCATCATGTGTTGCCAGGGGTCTAAAATCTGCCCTCAGGCCTTCAGAATCAAGAGTGTGGGCGCTCGTAGCTTAAAATGAATGGAAATGAAAATTTAGTGTCAACCAATCAGCTTTAGAGTTGGCTATTGTACGCCTGCTGGCTGGCTCCAGTGTTACACAGGAGCCAGCTAGCAGGCGTAGTACGCGTGCACGTCTTTTGATTGGATTACCAATATTGAGAGGCAGGTCCTATATGGGCAGGTCTATGCAAACCTCAGAACTAAGAAACTGAATTTGATAAACTAATTATTTTGCGTACTACTAAGCTGTTTTTTTAACCCACAATGGCGGAAGGAGGAGAATATATCGATTTGGTCGAGGATATAATTATAACGCCATTCTCAAGACAAACTTTTCAAGAAAAGTTAGACATTGTCAGGAGAGGTCGCCCGACGCCGACGCTACAAAGCCTGTCACAGGCGGGAAAGGGGTTTGTTCGCCACTTTCAAAGTTCCAACTAGGAGCGCTATCAATGGCTCACAGGCTCCGAGAAGCACTGCAAACTGTACTGCTGGGAATGCCAATTATTTGCAAGTGATAGATTTGGTGTTTGGAGCCACACTGGCTTTGCAAACTTGAGTTGTCTAACCAAGGCAGCAATGAGACACGGCTGGGCACTTACAAGCAATGGTGCTTTTGAAAACTTTTGGGGACACCCGAGTGGATCTACAGCTCAACGAACAAGCACGCAGGGCAACGGGAGCTGCACAATGAAAAGGTATTGTACTCTTTCCCTGCAATTCTATGAATAAAAATGTCAATTTCAAGGTGACGCAACGCCTGGTTTTATACTGCGTTTCTGTCTAAATGTATAGTGTCTAGATGTCATAATGATGGTAATAAGAGGTGGATTAATTCGGGTGGGACTGTGTAGGACCTCACTGAAGGCCCAGCCCCCAGGCCCACGGCACGCCACTGCTGTAAAGTCCATGGAGAATAAGAACACCTCGAACATTCACAAGGATGGGGCGCTAGAGAGCGTGCTATGGAGTAGAGTTCCGCTCATTTTGAAACAAATTAGTATTTATCTTAACCTCTCACAACCTATATCTTCAAACAAATATGACAAACAAATATGATAAGGGAAAAGGCACCAGAAAAGGGAGCGCTAAACAAGATCATTTGAATGAGATAGACAACGAACCAATTTCAACGTCGCCAACCCACGAGGAGTTAGCTGAAGAGGCTAGCTTCCAAGAGATCCCCACAGAGCCTACGCAAAGTGACATACTGGCTGCCATAAACTCACTAAGCAAGAAGGTGGACACAAGGTTGGCTGATATCTCAAATAGTATTGGGACTTTGGCCGAAACTGTGAAGGCAACTCAAAGAAGGGTGCATGAAGTTGAGCAGACGACAGTCGATCATGAGGCCAGGCTACAGGACATAGAGAAACAGTGCGCAATGTTCAAAATTACAACAAAACCCTGAAAGCCCGACTGGAAATGCTTGACGCCAGAACATCTGAATATGTGGTATCCAGGAGGACACTGAGAAAGGGAAACCCACTGAATTTGTCTCGGAGCTGATACCGGCCCTGCTGGGGAGTGAACACTTCAAAACGGCCATCCTGATCGACCGCGCACACAGATCTCAGGCAACGAAGCCGGCCAAGGGCGGGCCACCAAGGCCATTCATTGTACGGCTGCACTATCCCCAGACCAGGGATCTCATTCTCAAGCTGGCTATAGTCAAAAGTTCCCCCTTAACTTCAATGGACCCAGGGTGTCTTTCTACCCAGATCATACTTTGGTGAGGAACCAACGGAAAGAGTATGATGAGATACGCAACAAATGCAGCGCGGCCAACATCCGATATGGATTCCTCTTCCCAGCCCGGTTTAAGGTGACAGTCGAAGGATCAACACGTACGTTTGACAACCCAAAAGAGGCCGATCTGTTCTTGACAAGCAAGCTCCCTGGCCGAGGATACAGAACGGCTGTGTCAGCCGGCAAAATGACCAAATACAGGCCAGGAATGTGTTTGGATATCCGGACTATATCTTTTCGATAAGAAGATCAGAATTTGGGACTTACGATTGGTGAGATGTTGTGGCTAATATAGCATTGTTTGGCACATCATGTTTTAGTGCCACTCACCCCCTAACGTGAGAGTTAAGTGTTATTTAATATTAGCGTATATGCTTCGTTTGGGGAAGTCACTCAGTAAACGGACGGGAGGGGGGGATGGGGTATGTGTTTTACGTTCATGTTTATTATTAGTACAGGGGGCATGACAAGCTCCCGCACGGCGGGACGTTTTTCTTCTGAGTTTTGTATGACAGCAACAATTTGCTCTAAAATAAGAAATGCCACATAGTGACAGAGCACAGAGTAGACCAGGTGGAATAAAGATAGTCAGCTGGAACTGTAATGGCTTAGGGCATGTGGTGAAACGAGCTAAGGTTTTTTCTCATCTTAAATCACTGGGTGCTGACATAGTGTTTCTTCAAGAAACTCATATTAAACGCTCTGCTCAGGCCAAGCTACGAGTCGGCTGGATCGGTCATATACCAGTCTAACTTTGATGCAAAAGCGAGAGGGGTAGCAATCCTGATAAGGAAAAACATTCCGTTTGTTTACTCATCCTCGATTTCAGATCCTAATGGTCGGTATATTATTGTGGCTGGTACACTGAATTCGAAACCAGTAACCTTGGTCAATGTATATGGACCCAACTTCGATGATCCATTATTTTTTCAAAGGGTATTTATTAAGGACATACCAAATATCTTGGATACAAGTGTTATTGTTGGAGGGGACTTTAACTGTACGTTAGATCCTCTTTTAGATAAACAGCTATCAAGGTCACTTCAACAATCAAATGCCAGTGTCTGTCTGAATACATTGATGACAAACCTTAACATTGTCGATATTTGGACTGACGCACCCAACAGACAGGGATTACTCTTTCTTTTCATCAGTTCATAAATCATATTCCAGAATTTACTATTTTTTGTTGGACTCCAAACTAATTTCAGCAGCTGAGTCGGTTACCTATCACCCTATTCTAATTGCGGATCACTTTCCTCTGTCCATGGTGCTGAAACTCGACAATATGTCGACAGGTCGGCGACCGTGGCGCTTAGACGAATAGCTGCTGAAAGATGAGGCTTTTTGTCAGTATTTGAAGGAGCAGATTGCCTTTTTCCCTGGAACTAACGACACGGGGGATGTTGACGACTCCACCCTTTGGGAATCTCTAAAGGCTGTGATCAGAGGTTACATTATTTCTTATACATCAGAGAGGAAGAAATGTGCCAATACTAGGCTGAGAGAAATTGAAAGAGAGTTAGGGGAACAGGAGAACGTTTTTAGGACGAATTCCTCGTATACAGTCCTTGAGAAGATCACAAAGTTAAAATATGAATACAATACCATTCTTTCGAAACGGGTGGGCTCTTTACTTGCTAGAACGCAACAAAGTTATTTTGAACTGAGTGACAAACCACATAAATTATTAGCAAGACAGCTAAGGCATGTACAGGCATCTAGAGCTATTCACAAATAAAAGACAAGAAGGGTAAAATAGTAACAGATCCGCAGGATATTAATAAATGCTTTGCGCAGTTTTACTCAGAGCTATACCAATCAAAATGCGATGCTACTGATCCACAAACTATGGAACGCTTTCTCGCTGAATGTGAACTTCCTAAACTAGACTGAAGGGCAGCTTCTGCACTCGATGCAGGGATAACTTTGGAGGAAATTAACACAGCGATAGCACAATTTCCAAACAGCAAGGCCCCTGGGCCCGATGGATATGTAATAGAATTCTATAAGAAGTACTGCGCCAGTCTATCTCCACTTATGTTGCGAATGTTTAAACAATCCAAAGAAAATGCCAAACTCCCGCAAACACTGTATGAGGCTACAATAGCACTGATCTTGAAAAAAGATAGAGATTCCATGGAGATGTCGTCTTATCGCCCTGTGTCGTTACTCCCCATAGAAAACAAGGTGTTGACAAAGATATTGGCAAACCGACTGGTTTTATCCCGGGCCGACATATACACTACAATTTGAGATGTCTTTTCAACGTAATGTATCACGATCATAAGGTTGAGGCAGTGGTAATAGCTCTTGATGCAGGGAAGGCGTTTGACCGGATTGAGTGGAAATATATGATGTCGGTTCTAGAGCATTTCGGGTTCGGAAATGCACACCCAATGGCGTCCGTGGTAACCAATCAAGAAATGTCGCAGTCATTCAGCTTGTTCAAGGGGTGCCGACAGGGGTGCCCTATTTCGCCTGCTCTCTTCGCTATAGCCATGGAACCCCTTGCTACTCGCATTCAGGCATGTGCCGATATAGCTTCTGTTAAAATAAAGGACACACAGCACAAAATGTCCCTATATGCAGACGATGTTCTTTTGTTTTTGTCCAAACCTAAAACTTCTATTCCACCCTTACTTAACTTGATAAACACATTTGGCTCCTTCTCTGGCTACAAGATAAACTGGCAAAAAAGTGAGTTGATGCCAATATCACGGCCTGTGGATATGCAATTTCTGCAATATACCCCGTTTAGAACAGTGATGTACAAGTTCACAAGCCTTGGCATTGTAGTGACAAGAGACCTTGATCAGCTATTGAAAGCGAATTGGGACATGAAAATATATCAGCTTAAACAAAATATAGATTTTTGGAAAACTCTGCCTATCTCCTTGGTTGGTCGTATAAACGTTATTAAAATGGTTGTCCTACCCAGGTTTCTTTACCTCTTTACCTCATACCACAAAGCTATTTTAAGAAACTGGATTCAATAGTAACTCAATTTTTATGGGATAACAAGGCAGCCAGAATTTCAAAGAAGCATTTATGCAAGTACAAAATAGAGGGGGGCTTTGGCCTTCCTCACTTTAAACTGTATTATTGGGCTGCTAATCTGAACATTGTGTCTTTCTGGAGGGAAAGCTTACCTGCAATGAGACAGAAGGATATGCTTGCATGGCTTTTGATTGAGCAGGCCTCCTGTCAATGTTCCTCACTCCCTGCACTTGTTAATAGCCCAATATATGTGAAAAAATCCACTTATGACTATAACCCAGTCAATTGTCATACGCTTAGGATCTGGAAACAGATTAGGCATTTTCTTAACATACCCACTGTATACATTGACAGCCTGATTTGCCTGAATCATGCTTTCCACCCCGCATTGGATGATGTGGTGTTTTCAAAGTGGAGGGAGAAGGGGCTCACAACAATTGGTAATCTATACATAGATGGTCAGTTAGCTTCATTTCAACAATTACAGGGAAAGTTCAACATGCCAACAACACATTTTTTCAGATACCTCCCAATCAGGAATTTCGTAAGGACACATATCCCACAGTATGGCATGAAGCCAAATAGTCCTACATTAGATAGCTTGATCCTTGTCAAACCCCATTCAAAAGGGTCGGTCTCTAGACTGTATGATGTGCTACAGGCCCACATAGAGGTATCCACAGACACCATTAAAAGGGCTTGGGAACAAGAACTTGGGTCAGAAATCTAAGATGAGGACTGGGTAGAAGCTCTCAGGAATATAAACCACAGTTCAGTGAATGCCAGACACAACCTTGTACAGTTTACGGTGATACACAGGTTACATTACTCAAAAGTAAAACTGCATAAAATATTCCCGGACACCTCACCACTGTGTGAGAGGTGCAAGCAGGATGAGGGGATGTTGACCCACTTATTCTGGACATGTCCTAAATTACATGTTTACTGGGCTCTCATTTTTGATTATTTATGTAGAGCCTTTGATAGAGTTCTAGCCCCAGACCCATTGACCGCTCTGTTTGGTACATAACCAATAACCACGAAGGGAAAGCTGTCTCTCTTTGTACTATATTAGCCAAAATGCTCCTCTTGCAATTTTGGAAACTGGAGACTACCCACCTTTGAAATGTGGTTACGGGATTTAGGGAATGTAATACATATGGAAAGGATTTGATACAATACCTCCAATAGAAGTCCAATGTTTTACAAAATATGGCAGCCGATACTGGATAAATGGTCTAGTCCCGCTTCATAACTGGGTTGTTGATCTGCTGCTACTCTGTGCTGTACTCCACTCAATATCTATTTTAGGCTTAACTACACTGCTTGTAATGACTATATGCTGTCTTGGTATACATGTACCACCTAATAGGATTTTGTTTTATTTTGTGTATGTGTAAGTTAAGTTTTGTTTTGTCCTCTAAATTGGCCATCCCATTCAACAGTACAATGAATGTCATTGTTAGTATTGCTAGCTTTTTTATTTGACTTTTTATTGTAAAATAATAAACATATTATTAAAAAATAAATGTTAAAAAAAAAGAGAATAAGAACACCTTCTTCCAGCTGCCCACTGCACTGAAACACTGTCACCACTGATAAATCCACTATAATTGAGAATTTTAATAAGCATTTTTCTACGGCTGGCCATGCTTTACACCTGGCTACCCCTACCACGGTCAACAGCACTGCACCCCACACAGCAACTCGCCCAAGCCTTCCCCATTTCTCCTTCTCCCAAATCCAGTCAGCTGATGTTCTGAAAGAGCAGCAAAATCTGGACCCCTACAAATCAACCGGGCTAGACAATCTGGACCTTTCTTTCTAAAATTATCTGCCGAAATTGTTGCCACCCCTATTACTAGCCTGTTCAACTTCTCTTTTGTGTCGTCTGAGATTCCCAAAGATTGGAAAGCAGCTGCGGTCATCCCCCTCTTGAAAGGGGGGGGGGGCACTCTTGACGCAAACTGCTACAGACCTATATCTATCCCACCCTGCCTTTCTAAGGTCTTCAAAAGCCAAGTCAACAAACAGATTACTGACCATTTCGAATCTCACCATACCCTCTCTGCTATGCATTCTGGTTTCAGAGCTGGTCATGGGTGCACCTCAGCCACGCTCAAGGTCCTAAACGATATCTTAACCGTCATCGATAAGAAACTTTACTGTGCAGCCGTATTCATTGATCTGGCCAAGACTTTCGACTCTGTCAATCACCACATCCTCATCGGCAGACTCGACAGCCTTGGTTTCTCAAATGATTGCCTCACCTGGTTCAACAACTACTTCGCTGATAGAGTTCAGTGTGTCAAATCGGAGGGTCTGTTGTCCGGACCTCTGGCAGTCTATGTGGGTGCCACAGGGTTCAATTCTTGGACCAACTCTCTTCTCTGTATACATCAATGATGTCGCTCTTGCTGCTGGTGAGTCTCTGATCCATCTCTACGCAGATGACACCATTCTGTATACTTCTGGCCCTTCTTTGGACACTGTGTTACCAACCCTCAAGGCAATCTTCAATGTTCCATCTCCTTCAGTGGCCCCCAATTGCTCTTAAATACAAGTAAAACTAAATGCATGCTCTTCAACCGATCGCTGCCTGCACCTGCCCGCCTGTCCAACATCACTACTCTGGACGGCTCTGACTTAGAATACGTGGACAATTACAAATACCTAGGTGTCTGGTTAGACTGTAAACTCTCCTTCCAGACCCACATCAAACATCTCCAATCCAAAGTTAAATCTAGAATTGGCTTCCTATTTCGCAACAAAGCATCCTTCACTCATGCTGCCAAACTGACCATCCTACCAATCCTCAACTTCGGCGATGTCATTTACAAAATAGCCTCCAATTCCCTACTCAACAAATTGGATGCAGTCTATCACAGTGCCAACCGTTTTGTCACCAATGCCCCATATACTACCCACCATTGCGACCTGTACGCTCTCGTTGGCTGGCCCTTGCTTCATACTCGTCTCCAAACCCACTGGCTCCATGTCATCTCCAAGACCCTGCTAGGTAAAGTTCCCCCTTATCTCAGCTCGCTGGTCACCATAGCATCGCCCACCTGTAGCATGTGCTCCAGCAGGTATATCTCTCTGGTCACCCCCAAAACCAATTCTTTCTTTGGCCGCATCTCCTTCCAGTTCTCTGCTGCCAATGACTGGAACGAACTACAAAAATCTTTAAAACTGGAAACACTTATCTCCCTCACTAGTTTTAAGCACCAGCTGTCAGAGCAGCTCACATATTACTGCACCTGTACATAGCCCATCTATAATTTAGCCCAAACAACTACCTCTTTCCCTACTGTATTAATTGTATTTTATTTTATTTATTTATTTTGCTCCTTTGCACCCCATTATTTTTATTTCTACTTTGCACATTCTTCCACTGCAAATCTAGTGTTTTACTTGCTATATTGTATTTACTTTACCACCATGGCCTTTTTTTGCCTTTACCTCCCTTATCTCACCTCATTTGCTCACATCGTATATAGACTTGTTTCTACTGTATTATTGACTATATGTTTGTTTTACTCCATGTGTAACTCTGTTGTTGTATGTGTCGAACTGCTTTGCTTTATCTTGGCCAGGTCGCAATTGTAAATGAGAACTTGTTCTCAACTTGCCTACCTGGTTAAATAAAGGTTAAATAAATAAACAAATAAATAAAATATGTGGGAACTCCTTCAAGACTGTTGGAAAAGCATTGCAGGTGAAGCTGGTTGAGAGAATGCTAAGATTGTGCAAAGCTGTCATCAAGGCAAAGGGTGGGTATTTTGAAGAATCTAAAATCTAAAATAAATGTTGATTTGTTTAACACTTTTTTGGTTACTACATGATTCCATATGTGTCATTTCATAGTTTTGATGTCTTCACTATTATTCTACATTGTTGAAAATAGGAAAAATAAAGAAAACCCTTGAATGAGTAGCTGTGTCCTAACTTTTGAATGGTACTGGTGCTCTTTAAAGGGTAGGAAGCCTTAGCCTCAAAGACTTACTAACTTAGTTGTAGTCATGATTTTGTTGCCTATAAATAAATTACCTAGTGGCCTCATGGGTGGAATGTTATTCATAATTTTCATAATTTCATAATTAATAAACAGCTACAGAGAATCTGGTGTTTCAATGTCAAACGATTTTGCTATATTTAAGTCTTCTGTGATGTATTTAAAGGTTCATATTGGGATAAAAACTCAAAATGTAATACATTTTAATTCTGTATCTGACATGATACAGGTGTTTCCTTTTTTAAAGACCATAACCATGTGTGTGAGATGTCAACTTTTGTTTCAAAGTATATTTGTTTCGGACTACCAAGACACACTGTGTGACCCTGGTTGAGCCCACTGCAGTCAAAGGCTAACTTCATCACAGTGATTATGGGTCATGAATGGGGGCTGTTGCAGTGACCATATTACTACCATACTGGCAGTCATGAGTCATCACTGCAGTCAAATTACACATGACCGTTGAGTCACTGTGATCTCCTCCTCCTTGCGCTGTGTACATGAATAGTGCTGCTGTGTTGGTAGTACCCAACTCACTAATGATCCCATTAGGCAAGATTAGGACATGAATTTGGGCTGGCATTTTGACAATTAGCTGCCGCCCTCCGGCGCCCCTGATCGGCTACTACCCCGCCCGCGGCACCCCAGCTACCAGCTCATAGTGTTGATTCAGTTTCCGCCCCCACCCCATTACCGCTTCTCCCGAAGTTCACTCCCACTATCATTGGTAGCTATGGTGATGTGTGTGTTTTTATATGGGATTATCCAATTGTGAAACATTAATGAAAATGAATATGACAATTAAATTATTGTATTTTTTTATGTTTGTGTGTGACGGAGACGATTAGTGATTACGGCAGTAGCCTAAACCAGCCTGTTAGCATTAGCTAGCTACTACAAGTGGATATACTTTTAGTCAAAAGTAATCTATAGAGATTTTGAGATTTTGAAACAATTTGCTACCATGTCTAAGAGACAAAAACTTGCAGGAAGCGAATATTTACAATATACAGTGCCTTGCGAAAGTATTCGGCCCTCTTGAACTTTGCGACCTTTTGCCACATTTCAGACTTCAAACATAAAGATATAAAACTGTATTTTTTTGTGAAGAATCAACAACAAGTGGGACACAATCATGAAGTGGAACGACATTTATTGGATATTTCAAACTTTTTTAACAAATCAAAAACTGAAAAATTGGGCGTGCAAAATTACGAGGTGCAACGAAAGTTTTCGGTGGCCCACTACAATCGGTGGAAGGCGCACGAGGAGAGAGTGGAGAAATCAAGGCTTGTCTATTCCAAGCCCATAAATGCAAGTTTGAACTGCTTAGTAATCCCTTCGCAGTTGATGTGGAAAATGCACCAACCAACATCCAAATGGAGCTGATTGAACTCCAGTGCAACGACACGCTGAAGTCAAAGTATGATGCTGTGGGCGCCGCACAGTTTCCACGGTTCATCCCTGACACAATGCCTCAGCTCCGCACCCAAGCTGCTCAGATGCTCTCCATGTTCGGCAGCACTTATCTATGCGAGCAACTTTTCTCCTCGATGAAGATGACCAAAACAACTCACAGGAGATGTCTGACTGATGAACATCTTCGCTCGATACTGAGGATTTCTTCAGCTCAGAGCTTGAGCCCAGACATTGATGAACTAGCATCGAAGAAGAAATGCCAGGTATCTGGCTTGGGCACATCAGATTAGACCAGTGTGCAATAATTAACGTTTTCTTTATGCACTTTTTCTTGCTACAAGGCATGGGATTGAATGGTTGATTGATTTATTATCATTTTATTTGTAAAATTATTAGCCAGTGGAAAAAGTTTATTTTGGTATTTAAATCAGAAGGCTGCAAATAGAAAAGAGGCATACAATTTTTATTTAAATTTTATTTATTTAATAAATTAATGCCATTGATGTGTTTTTTCATTTGAAATTCGATTTTGCATGTCTCCACTATTAAATTATATATTGTATGGTAATAAGCGATGCTTGTTCCATATTCAATGTTAAAGCAAAACTTGTTTGGGTCCATATTAAAAGGTTCATTTGTTCAATGTTGGCCCGTGACTTTGTTCAGGTTTTACATTTTGGCCCACTGGGTATTTGAGTTTGACACCCCTGCTCTAAGTGGAGACTAAATAAATAAATGCTGAAACTGATGTTGGACAATCAAATTCGATATGTAAATAAACTAAATTTGTTAAGGCTGGGTCATTGACGTAATACTTATTTGACACTGTTGCATTGAAACGAGGCCCGCCATGCATTTATGAAAGCACTTGTTACCAAAGCTCAAATGATCTTACTCTGTTTTAAAGTTCTACAGGAATATGAAAAGTGTTGTTTTATTGTAATTGTAACAATTATGGGATTGTGCCATGGGTGATAACAGGTGGGATATTATTAATAATAAACAAATGTTCCTACTATAGGTAGTAGGTTGCATAGTGATAGCAACAATGTAACTCTCTGATGCTGGGGTTAAAGTAAAATTCCCTTCTGCCTGGTAAGGGATCTCCTATATGTACACACGTGCACAAAAGAATATGTTAATAGCAATAAACATGGAATTACATAGATAATTGGAATTAATTTCTTCATCCTCCAAAAAATGAGTGGTAAGCTTACCTGTTTGATAGATACACTAGTCCTATCCATAGATGTCTGTATAGCCAAATACTCCAGGCCTGGTCGCATGCACTGATTAAATACCTCGGTATCTGGGAAGGGCTTGTTGTGTTTGACTTAAACCAGGGCTCGAATTAAGTGATACCGTTTGTTAAAGAAAATGGCAAAAATGATCTCTATGGTTTGCTTTATATTTTGAAATAGTTACATAAAAACGTATCCAGATTATATCAAGTATTCTATAACAATGCTTAACCTCTTCAGTCGAACCTCTACTTTTTCGAACATTCTGTTAAAAATCGCGCAACATTTCAGTGCCCTGCTACTCATGCCAGGAATATAGTATATGCATATGATTAGTATGTGTGGATAGAAAACACTCAGACATTTATAAAACTGCCTAAATCACGGCTGTGACTTTAACAGAACGTGCGTTTCATTGAAAAGTGCAGGAAAATCTGATCACTGAAAGTGGAAAAATATATCCATCCGCCGCTTCAACCCATTGTTATGGGCGAAAGACATTAAATAGGGCTGAGGTTGCAGTACCTACAGCTTCCACACGATGTCAACAGTCTTGTCATTTGCCAATTCTTTGTTTCTTGGTCAAACGAACAAGAGACAGGCTTTTTCTTCAGGTCTCCGACCGGATATTTTGGTTGAGAAATACACGGACAGTATTTCAAGACGGACCCCTATAGAAAACACTTCGTCTCGTGATTAATTTGATCGCTTATTAACGTTTACTAATACCTAAAGTTGCATTACAAAAGTATTTCGAAGTGTTTTGTGAAAGTTTATCGTTGACTTTTTTAATTTAAAAAATGACGTTACGTTATAAGACGCTATTTTTTTTCGTTTATCACACAGTCTTCATAGATCGATATCTAGGCTATATATGGACCGATTTAATCGGAAAAAAGACCCAATAGTGATTATGGGACATCTAGGAGTGCCAACAAAGAAGATGGTCAAAGGTAATGAATGTTTTATATGTTATTTGTGCGGTTTGTGTAGCGCCGACTATGCTAATTATTTTGTTTACGTCCCCTGCGGGTCTTTTGGGGTGTTACATGCTATCAGATAATAGCTTCTCATGCTTTCGCTGAAAAGCATTTTAAAAATCTGACTTGTTGCCTGGATTCACAACGAGTGTAGCTTTAATTCAATACCCTGCATGTGTATTTTAATGAACGTTTGAGTTTTAACTAATACTATTAGCATTTAGCGTAGCGCATTTGCATTTCCTGAGCTCTAGATGGGACGCCTGGAGCAAGAGGTTAACTCGGTGATGCCTTATGGTAGAAACAAGCTCTAAAATGCTTGCCTATGGCCCAAGCTGGCCTATGGCATCCTTTGGAAAACCCAACTACCGAAACATCCAATGATGTGATTTATACAGTGCATTCAGAAATGATTCAGATCCCTTGAATTTATCCACATTTTGTTCTGTTACAGCTTTATAATGTATTCATTCCCCCCCCTCATCAAGCTACACACAATAAATACCCCATGTATTGGGGAGTCTCCCATTCTTCTCTGCAGATCCTCTCAAGCTCTGTCAGGTTGGATGGGGAGCTTTGCTGCACAGCTATTTCCAGGTTTCACCAGAGATGTTGGATCGGGTTCAATTCCAGGCTCTGACTGAGGCACTCAAGGACATTCCGAGACTTGTCCCAAAACCACTTCTTTGTTGTCTTGGCTGTGTGCTTAGGGTCATTGTCCTGTTGGAAGGTGAACCTTTGCCCCAGTCTGAGGTCCTGTATGCTTTGGATAAGGTTTTCATCAAGGATCTCTCTGTACATTGCTCCGGTAAATCTTTCCCTCGATCCGGACTGGAATCCCGGTCTCTGCCACTGAAAAACATCCCCACAGTGTGATGCTGCCACTACCATGCTTCACCAAGGGATGGTGCCATGTTTCCTCCAGACGTGACGCTTGGCATTCACGCCAAAGAGTTTAATCTTGGTTTCATCAGACCAGAGAGTCTTGTTTCTCAGCGTCTGAGAGTCCTATAGGTGGCTTTAGGCAAACTCCAAGCGGGCTATCAGGTGCCTAATTCCGAGGTGTGGCTTCCGTCAGGCCACTCTACCATAAAGGCCTGATTGGTGAAGTGCTGCAGAGATGGGAGAACCTTCCAGAAGGACAACCATCTTCACAGAGGAACTCTAAGCTCTGTCAGAGGGACCATTTGGGTTCTTGGCCACCTCCCTGACCAAGGTCCTTCTCCCACGATAGCTTAGTGTGGCTGGGTGGCCAGCTCTAGGAAGAGTCTTGGTGCTTCCAAACTTCTTCCATTTAAGAATGATGGAGGCCACTGTGTTCTTGGGGAACTTTAATGCTGCAGAAAAGGTTTTGTACCCTTCCCCAGATCTCATGGCTTGGGTTTTGCTCTGCCATGCACTGTCAACTTTGGGACCTTATATAGACAGGTGTGTGTGCCTTTCTAAATCATGTCCAATCAATTGAATTTATCACAGGTGGACTCCAATCAAGTTGTAGTGTAATGGCGTTCGTCTGTTGAAAGAAGAGAGTCGGACCGAAATGCAGCGTGTTGGTTACTCATGACTTTAATGAAATGAATCGCGGTACATGAAATAACTGAATACTAAATACAAAAACAACAGAACGGAACGTGAAACTAATTACAGCCTATCTGGTGACTACAACACAGAGACAGGAACAAACACCCACGAAATACAAAGCAAAACTATGGCTCCCTAAATACGGTTCCCAATCAGAGACAACGAGGATCACCTGACTCTGATTGAGAATCGCCTCAGGCAGCCAAGCCTATACAACACCCCTAATCAGCCGCGATCCCAAAATAATACAAACCCCAATACCAAACACAACATATAAACCCATGTCACACCCTGGCCTACACAAACATATAACAAAAACACAAAATACAATGACCAAGGCGTGACATGTAGAAACATCTCAAGGATCATTAATGGAAACAGGAGGCACCTGAGCTCAATTTCGAGTATATATGTAGACTGATGAGGTAAAAAAATAATTTCATAAATGTTTTAATAAGGCTGTAAAGTAACAAAATCTGGAAAACGTCAATGGGTCTGAATATGTTCCGAATGCACTGTAAATAAATGATCTGGGCTCCCGAAAGGATTCATCTCTATAATATATAAACAACTTTTGGAATGCTTATATTCTGAGCTAGCCATTAACAAAGGATTGTCCACATATCTAATTGAATCTGAACCACCCTTTAATGTGGAAAAATATATCCTGGCATCCTGTAATTCGAACCACAAATGTATACATGTTAAGTTTGTTCAAATGCTGTATTTACCTCCCAAGGACATGTTTTATGATGAAATGGTCCCCAACTGTGTCCCCTAAATCTAAGGTTGGCACATTCCTTCATATGATGTGGGAGTGCCATGCAGTTAAATGCTTCTGGGGAAAAGTTACAAAATTCATTTCAAAGTACAATTTAAATATGAAATGTTTTCCATCTATCTTGCTTAACGATGATAGCCCCTTGAATCTCTCAATCAATCAGAGAAGATTACTGTTGACGCATAGGCGGAGTGGGAAGCATGGTTTCTAGGTGGGGAGGGAGGATGTGTGCGGATGGATGGGGACTGGTTTGTGCTATCTAAGGTGATGATTAATTCTAAGCATTTAAGACGTAGCATGTAGAACCCTCATATGCATATTAGAGCTTATGCATACACATATGCCTATATATGAGACCCAAAAACACTGAATTAAAATAATGATTGTGCAATACAATCCTTCTACATACCCTAATCGCCTACCACATTTTACACACGGCTTAAAAATATAAAACTAACATAGATGCTCCTCCCGAGTGGCGCAGCGGTCTAAGGCACTGTATCGCTGTGCTGGAGTCGTCACTACAGACCCGAGTTCAATCCTGGGCTGTGTCGCAGCCAGATGCTACCTGGTGACCCATGAGGTGGCACACAAATGGCCCAGTGTTGCCTGGGTTAGTGGAGGGTTTGGCATGCACATTGGCGCGGCTGACTTCCGGGTCACAATTGGCCCAGTGTTGCCTGGGTTAGTGGAGGGTTTGGCATGCACATTGGCACGGCTGACTTCCGGGTTAAGCATGCAGTGTGGCTTGGTAGGGTCGTGTTCTGTAGGATTTATGGCTCTTGACTTTCGCCACTCCCGAGTCCATACGGGAGTTACTACCGATTAGGGGTTAAAAGAGAGAACATAGATTTCAGATGTCTTTAGTACATCATTGATCTAGCCTACAAACTCTAGTAATCGCCTTTGACTGTGGACTGTATTATTATTCATACTGAATAAACTGATTACCTTATGCTACGCTCCAAATGTTCTATCCATGAGGCTGGGAGAGTAAGCATAGGCTTATAGTTAGCCTACAATTATAGTCCATTTGCATTTGATTTTGAATAGCCAAGTAATAGGGAATATTTTCAAAATTAATAGCCTGATACCTATTAATTTTAATACCTTTAGCTACAGAATATCTCACCTTCTTGCGTTTCCATCTCCTCCTCTCTCTCCTTCATTCATTTCTTTAGCACGCAGAGAGAGGCTTTATCAGCAGTGAACAAAATAGTTTTGTTGTGAAAACATTTCACTATCGATGTTCCTGAAGAGATATCACTTGTTTCCCAAATTAAGCACTGGATCTGCATGAGCAGAGTTGGAGAGCCCATGGCATACAGAGTTTGGGCAGAATATCACCCTTCGGCAGTGAAAGGCTGCTCCTCAAGCAGTTGTTGATGCGTAAAGTGAAACAAGTGTTATAAGCCCAGACATTTCTATACGCAATCCTGTTTGAAAGCAGAGTTTTGTCGGATCCCAGCTTGCTACTGCTACGATAAGTATTTCTCAGCTGCTAATATTAAGCACATTGCTCAGCTGTTAAAAACCGGAGTATTCCACTGCCCAGCTTGATTGAACAAAGAACAGCTGGAAAACGCTGCCTTCATCCATTCACAAATGACATGTCCCCCCCCCTGCCCCTGTTGATAATCTGGAGGAAAAAAAACATCTTCATATCATGTTTCTTGAGACCCTATGGATTTACATCTTAAGTATAGTGTGTATTGCATGTGTTGACTTCATGCAGAAAGAGGCAGCCATGGTTATATTTAACTTTTGATAATTGTGTAGATTGATTCATTCCATTTGGACCTTTCATGCCTACCTTTAAAACATGTTTTAACCCGTTTTTAACGGTGTATGTTGCTGGTTATTATTAGAGTATAATAGCTGTATTATAAGTAGAAACAATTACGTGAAGTTTCAAACCATACATTATGAAGAGCAACATTAGTAACAACCTAGGGGAAGTGAGAACAATACTGGGAAATTAATCACACAGTAGCAGAGAAAGAGTACAACATGGTTGTTTAATTGAATATATCCA
The DNA here is from genome assembly GCF_021184085.1 of Oncorhynchus gorbuscha. Taxonomy (NCBI): domain Eukaryota; kingdom Metazoa; phylum Chordata; class Actinopteri; order Salmoniformes; family Salmonidae; genus Oncorhynchus; species Oncorhynchus gorbuscha. Next base: position 47,284,921 of record NC_060195.1, read on the forward strand.
CATTAACAGTCACACTGGTATTCAGTACAGTATGAATGTTCAATGCCCCAAGACTGATTGGACTGTACCAGTATAAGTGCCCTTCTGCCCACAAAATAATGACACAAAGACATGAGGGGGAACAGAGGAATAAATACATGTAGTGTGATTGGGGAACGCGAACCAGGTGTGAATGGAACTAGACAAAACCAATGGATAATTGGAGAATGGAGCGGCGATGGCTAGAAAGCCGGTGACTTCGACCGCCTAACGCCGCCCGAACAAGGAGAGGAGCCGACTTCGGTAGAAGTCGTGACCCTGATTCTACTAACCAGCACATCAATCAGGCTTCGTTGTATCAGGCGTCTTGTTGCCATAATCCAAAGCACCCATGGGGCCCTAACAGGGCTTTCTGGAAGTCTGCAAACTCATGTAAACCAACATGAGTATGATCCAAATGTACAAAAAGGAGTAGAATTCCCTTCATCACAAACCTGGAAACGGTCAGCTTCTTCTGATGTGGAGGAAGTATCCATTGTGCTACTGCATTTTGAGATTCATATACTGTTATAGTTATGGTCACATTATGGTTGTACACATCATTGTCAACTGAGCTTTTTCGAGTGTAACTATGTTGTTTTGCGTCACCTAGGAATCTTCTCCTTTTTGTGATATGCATATCATGGTGAGTCATAAATACAAGAGTGCCACCACAATGTCTCTTCGCAGCATGTTAATAACTGCTGTGGAAGGAATCGAGAGTGTAATTAAAAATGTTCCAAGGATTTTACACTTTTTTTGTAACCATTTTCACTTGCATTTCTTTTCAATGCTACTTACTAGATGGGATTGGTTTGCAACTCCTACACACACTCGTGACTCAATCTCATTTCCCGTTCCTTGAAATGTACTTGCCTAAACTGAGGTCAGCTGCTTCTCTGTGATATCAGTTAAAAGGGGCAAAATGGGATTAAAAAAGGGGATATTCTTCAAGAATCAATAGTTAACAAATCAATGTACCAATTCCGGATTTCCCCTTCAACTGGCAAACTTACTGCTGACTAACAAAGACTACAAATGTACCACACCTTTCTGCCATGTCTGAAAGAGAACAAATGATTAAACAGCATCTCAGAAGATATTGGTATAGACCTACATAACTTCCATCATTCTTAGACAAGTTTACAGTAAGCAGACGCTGTAAACAAGCAGTCGCATATCAAAGATCTGCACAGATGACCTGTTGACCTTGTATCTACAGTTGTATTGGCAATAGAACAGAGTGCATGCTCGCCGGCGACACAGACGAGACATTGATCGATTTTTCATTCAACTCAAGATGTCCATTCAACAGTGCTCCACTGAGAATCACAATAAAGACAATCCTCAGAGGTGTGCAACTTGGTGCTGGATTATTTTGTATATTTTTAACAACAGTCTTACATAGTGACTGAGTCTCAGTGTGCAATAATACTCATGAGTAGTGGACAGGCCCACAGCTTCTGTGAGTGAGAGTGAGAGGTCTCTGTCTATAACGTGCACTTCCAGTTGGATGCCGTCTGCAAATGTTAAAGAGCGTTGGGGAAATGTTCTATCTTTTTAAAGGGACATTAACACTCCGACACACCGTACCAGTCAAAAGTTTGGACACACCCACTCATTAATTTCCTTTATTTTTGTTTTTATTATTTTCAACATTGTAGAATAATAGTGAAGACATCAAAACTATGAAATAACACATATGGAATCATGTAGTAACCAAGAAAAGTGTCAAACAAATCAAAATATATTTGATATTCTTCAAAGTAGCCACCCTTTGCCTCGATGACTGCATTGCACACTCTTAACATTCTCTCAACCAGCTTCAAGAGGTAGTCACCTGGAATGCGTTTTAATTAACAGGGGTGCCTTATTAAAAGTTATTTTGTAGAATTGTTTTCTTTCTTAATGTGTTTGAGCCAATCACTTGTGCTGTGACAAGGTAGGGGTGGCATTCAGAATATAGCCCTATTGGTAAAAGTCCATATTACAGCATGAACAGCTCAAATAAGCAAAGAGAAATAACAGTCCATCATTACTTTAAGACATGAATGTCTGCCAATTTGGAAAATTGTGCAGTTGCAAAAACCATCAAGCACTGTGATGAAACTGGCTCTCACGAGGACCGCCACAGGAAAGGAAGACCCAGAGTTTCCTCTGCTTCAGAGGATAAGTTCATTAGAGTTACCAGCCTCATAAATAGCAGCCCAAATAAATGCTTCACAGAGTTCAAGTAACCGACACATCTCAACAGAAACTGTTCAGAGGAGACTGCGTGAATCAGGCCTCCATGGTCTAATTGCTGCAAAGAAACTACTACTAAAGGACACTTGCTTGGGCCAAGGAACACGAGCAATGGGCATTAGACCTGTGGAAATCTGTCCTTTGGTCTGATGAGTCCAAATTGGAGATTTTTGGTTCCAACTGCCGTGTCTTTGTGAGATGCCAAGCAGGTGAACGGATGAGCTACCCTTGTGTGCTTCCCACCGTGAAGCATGAAGGAGGAAGTGTGATTGTGTAGGGGTGCTTTGCTGGTGACAATGTCTGTGATTTATTTAGAATTCAAGGCACACAACCAGCATGGCTCCCACAGAACTCTGCAGCAATACACCATCCCATCTGGTTTGCGCTTAGTGGGAGTATAATTTGTTTTTCAACAGGAGAATGACCCAACACACATCCAGGCTGTGTAAGGGCTATTTGACCAAGAAGGAGAGTGATGGAGTGCTGCATCAGATGACCTGGCCTCAACAATCACCCACTTGAGATGGTTTGGGATGAGTTGGACCGCAGAGTGAAGGAAAAGCAGCCAACAAGTGCTCAGCATATGTGGGAACTCCTTCAAGACTGTCGGAAAATCATTTCAGGTGATGCTGGTTGAAAGAATACTAAGAGTGTGCAAAGCTGTCATCGAATCAAAGGGTGGCAATAAGAAGAATATAAAATATACAAAAAACGTTGGTTCCTACATGATTCCATGTGTGTTACTTCATAGTTTTAATGTCTTCTCTATTATTCTACAATGTAGAAAATAGTAAAAATAAAGAAAAACCATTGAATGAGTAGGCGTGTCCAAGCGTTTGACTGGTACTGTCTGATTTCAGACATCAAAAGTAGTCCAATGTCAAGATGAGTCCCACGCCATCAATAATGTAGATTCAGCTACCGTGTATGCCTCAAGCCCAAATGAATGAGAAAAAAAGTTTATATTTTGGATTGTGGTATGTAGTGTACAGTAGCTAGATCTATAAAACAAATAGTCAGGGAGGTAGACTTCTCTCAACGAAAAGAATACCACTTTTGAAAAAGTGCCCGAAAACATTGCACAAACTTTGATTTTGGAGTGTAATGTTGCTTTAAGCGTCAAACACACTACAATTGCAGAGTAGTAAAACTATCCACGCTATGAGACACAACAGGGGTTCTCCTGTTCCATAACACTGTTGTGATTATTTATGCAGATATTCAAGTAAACAGCAAACAGACAACATAATTTTCATAATACAGCATACTGCTGTATTCCAAACTAATTCTGGATTTAAGTGGCGTCTATTTAATATGTTATAGTTATTGAGGGCAACTTTGCATTGTGAGGGCTGTCTTTGGAACCTTGTAGTTTAAGACGGTTCCACACCACTCAAAAAGGCTTGATGTATAACGTGGACCTGTGGAGGTGAGTGGTAAAGTAACATTTGAGACGTACCACAATGAGTGACATGTGCATAAGAGGGACTTTGTCCTTAGAGAGAGACCATCAACCAAACCGTCTGTGTTGTGATGGCCACCGCACCAGAAACGGGCTGCTGTGCTCATCTCAGCGGCAAATTGCTTGGTGACTATTTAATGAAGTCAGCAGAAACAAGTTACTCAGCAGCTGCAGTGTGGAGGAATATCAGGGCATACTGTACCATGCACTATTTCATCTATTAGATCTCTATTCAATAAATTAGGACTCTGTTTAATCTATTCAGTCAACCAGGGCTCTTTTCAGTGAGTTAGAGCTCTATCCAGTCAGTTAGGGCTCTATTCAGTGAGTTAGGTCTCTATTCAGTCAGTTGGGGCTCTATCCAGTCAGTTAGGGCTCTATCCAGTCAGTTAGGGCTCTATCCAGTCAGTTAGGTCTCTATCCAGTCAGTTAGGGCTCTATTCGGTCAGTTAGGGCTCTATTCAGCCAGTTAGGGCTCTATTCGGTCAGTTAGGGCTCTATTCAGTCAGTTAGGGTTCTATTCAGTCAGTTAGGGCTCTATTCAGTCAGTTAGGGATCTATTCAGTCAGTTAGGTCTCTATCCAGTCAGTTAGGGCTCTATTCGGTCAGTTAGGGCTCTATTCAGTCAGTTAGGGCTCTATTCAGTCAGTTAGAGCTCTATTCGGTCAGTTCGAGAGGGGTCTATTCGGTCAGTTAGGGCTCTATTCAGTCAGTTAGGGCTCTATTCAGTCAGTTAGGGCTCTATCCAGTCAGTTGGGGCTCTATCCAGTCAGTTAGGGCTCTATTCGGTCAGTTAGGGCTCTATTCGGTCAGTTGGGGCTCTATCCAGTCAGTTAGGGCTCTATTCGGTCAGTTAGGGCTCTATTCGGTCAGTTAGAGCTCTATCCAGTCAGTTAGGGCTCTATCCAGTCAGTTAGGGCTCTATTCAGTCAGTTAGGGCTCTATTCATTCAGTTGGGGCTCTATTCAGTAAGTTAGAGCTGTGTTGCCTGTGTGTTTGTGTGTGTGAGTGTGTGAGTCTGTGAGTCTGTGAGTGTGTGCGTGATTGAAAAGGAAAAACCTCTGTTGTTCAGCACACTGTTGTGAAGGCGAGGAATAGAGAGGTGTGTGTGTGCATGCGTATTTACAGGAGGGTTGGTGAGCATAGCACACAAACATAGGTGCTATCAGTCTGCAGGCTGAAATTGGTGCGCCTCTGCAATGAATGACTTGGAAACGATCCAATGGAAATTACATTCATGTCCCAAATGAAAGGCCAGGCAAGAGGCATCGTCAGTTGCCCAGTTACGGTAGAGCAACTCAGTGCACGTCATCTAGTGATACTGCAAAGGAGAGCGTTTATCTCTTTTTAACTATGTTTCATTTAGTTGTCGAGACTAGATTTGAAATTGAAATCCATTTAGACTTACTGTACTATAAACCCTCCAGCAAATACAATTTGAATTGTAATCCATTTATACAAACCACCACCACCCTCCACCCCACGCACATACACAAACATTTGAGTACACAGGAAATTATATGCGCAACATGCAATCAGTGACATGTCGTGGCCAAACTCCAAGGCCCATTTACTCTAATCGCTATACACAACACTGTGGCTCCTGCGCTGTCCTCGTGAATAGGTCACCAGCAGCGTTGATGACTCATCAGCCACCATCTTGTTGGCAACACTGAGGCTCAGTGGGGGATCGGTGGGAGATCGCACCCAGTGTCCCAACATTCTCGCCAGCCAGCCAGCTCCCCATGGGGACCCCGCGCCTCCCAGCTACACTGTTAAACATGGCCCTCACTCAACAATTAAAATCTGCTGAAATGGGGGTCTCTGCCAGTGCTTTCTATCTCCTCTCCCTCGGAGTCCAGCCTGGGTACATGAGGATGCGGAGGTGAAACATTTTCCTCAGCGGCCAGTGGGAGGGATGACTATATCGCGGGATGCCAAGTTCCACCTCTGAACTTCTCTCTGTGCCATGACCATTACTATATGTTTAAGTTGGATCTAAGTGGCTATCCATCTCCAAGCTAGCAAACACTTACCGGACCACTGGTGGCTATGAGGCAGCACACCATTGTGGGCAAGCCAGTAACGGAGCCTGTGTCAACAGCCCATACCAATTTTTGTTGAACCTTTATTTAACTAGGCAATAGCGCACCAACAATGGCTAATGGAAAACTAAAAAAGCTGGTGGAAAAGGAGAAGTGGGCCTGTAACTTTGCCAATGGTGGGCCGCTTGCGTGCCATTTCCATCAAGGGTGTTTCCTGTTTACATCAGCAATGTTGCAAGACAGTACGCAATACTCTTATGCAATGAAACCCAAGAACATTTACATTACATTTACATTTAAGTCATTTAGCAGACGCTCTTATCCAGAGCGACTTACAAATTGGTGCATTCACCTTATGACATCCAGTGGAACAGCCACTTTACAATAGTGCATCTACATATTTTAAGGGGGGTGAGAAGGATTACTTTATCCTATCCTAGGTATTCCTTAAAGAGGTGGGGTTTCAGGTGTCTCCGGAAGGTGGTGATTGACTCCGCTGTCCTGGCGTCGTGAGGGAGTTTGTTCCACCATTGGGGAGCCAGAAGAAGAGAGCATATTAAATGTACCACTGTAGACGTCGTACACACAGTTCAGAACACTATCCCAGCCTAAGCTATTCTGCCCTGTAAGTCAACCTGTGAGGGATAGTGAGAGAGGACTGCGAAGAGGACTCATCAAACTGTGTTCTTAATGGAACCCTAGTCCCTATGAAGTGCACTACTTTTGACAAAAGTAGTGTACTTTAATAGGATATAGGGTGTGATTTGGGATGCCTCCTCAGAATGGACCAGTGGAGCACAGCCAGTGGCTCCTTGCACCATGGTGAACCACACAACAACATAACAGTGTCCACTGGAGGGTCTACAACTACAGCCAGACTATCACTCAACCAGCAATCTGGTAGCCACACACTCCTCTTCTGTCTCACCCCATGCCTTATTCTGACTCTCTTGTCTAAGTGTGTGTTAGCGTTCAAACAACAAATCTGCCATGCTTTTTCCATGTCACTGGGCTTGGCTGAGAGGCCACTGTTTGTCTGTGGCGGATAATAGACGATGCGGCGCTAGCGGCGTCTGGAACGGTGACATTCTGGGGGAAGGGAATGGGTCCTGTCGGATTAACATAAACATTGAGAGCCAGGGAGATAATGTGAAGAAGGATGAGGTGGTTGTGGTTCAACAGTGCATCTGATTAGCATAACCTAGAATACCTGCAGCGTCAATTTACTTGGTTAGCATGTATGTTTATCTGAGGCACTCCTCGTCACCTGAGTGTTTATCTTGACTGCAAGTCGACGCCTACTCATGTAAGAAGAGCATTTTAAACCCCTGACACTCATGAATTTCACCCCAAATGATTGCATGCTGTAGACAAAACAACAACAGGATATTAGCATAATAACAGAGGCGGTTCTAAAATAGACACTGTTCATTGGCACAAAATGAAGGTGACATAGATTGCATTCCAATCTACATGGAATGCAGACATCATTTTTTGTTATTCATACGACAAGCATGATGGTGTCTGCTTTAGTGCCAGGTGTGGTTTGTAGAATTTTTGTTATTGTTGTAGAATTACCATTAGATTACATTTGTGGTTGGCTCTTTAAAAAAAACATACCTGTGTCTCTCTGACTGTTTACTTTGGGAACATCTCATTTGTAGTGTGTCCTAATTGTTGGTTGCTTTAGTTTTTCCATTTCTATCTCTATTGTGAATGTCAATTATTGAAATCATGCAAAAGAAATGTGACAATTTTAATTATCAAAATGGTTTATGCTTTTCAGTTGTTTAAAAATGCTGAATGACTTTTACTGCCCAGGGCCAGTGAAGCAAAAGTAGAAACAGGCCTAAAATGTATTTTTGTTCTTGCCCTGCACTCGCTCACCTGATTAAACTACTCAATGGCTAAGTGATTTGTGGATTAGTTGAATTAGGTGTGTCAGTGCAGTGCTATGACATAAATATGGGTGTGTGCGTGAGGCTCATAAGGCTCAATAAAGGTGCATAGGGTGCATTTGGGACACACCCATGGACTGTCTGATGGTCTCCCAGGAGAGGGGCTGGGAAACCCGGTCCCATTGACAGTTTTTAGGTAGCTGTTTCCCCTGCAACTGGGCGATTGTAGAGTGGCTTCAGCTGCAGCTGTCCAGGGTCCTGAATGGCTTGAGGTCGATCTGAAGGACAGCTCTTCTCCTGCTCTGTAGTGGCTTCAGATGCAGGGCTGGAGTGACCAGGAGATGTCCAAGGTCCGGGAAGGCTGAACGGCGGTGCTGAAGGACAGCTCCCCACAGTCACATTGTAGAGTGGCTTTGGCTTCTGGGCTGAAGTGACCAGCAGCTGTCCAGTGTCCTGAAAGGCTGAAGTGTGGTGCTGAATCTGTTCTCAAGGATCCTTCTGTAAAGGCACAGTGGCGTGAGAGACATTATCAAGGTTTGTAACCTCTCATAGTGGCACATGCAGTTGGGATTATATGTCAATATCTAATGAAAATGTCTGTTGGCCTCTCGAGTGGCGTAGTGATCTAAGGCACTGCATTGCAGTGTTTGAGGCGTCACTACTGACCTGGGTTCGATCCCAGGCTGTGCTGTGACCAGAGTCATGTAGGGCGGTGCACAATTGGCCCAGCGTTGTCAGGGGAGGGTTTGGCCAGTGGGGCTCATCGTGCTCTAGAAACTCCTTGTGGCAGGCTGGGAGCCTGCCGGCTGACTTTGGTCGTCAGTGGAACGGCGGTGCAGCTGGCCTCTGGGTTAAGCGGGTGGGTGTTAAGGAGTGCAGTTTGGCAGGTCATGCTTCTGAGAGCGCATGACTCAACCTTTGCCTCTTCCAAGCCTGTTGGGGAGTTGTAGCGATGAGACAAGATTGAAAAAGGGGGTAAAATACCAAAAAAAGGAAATGTCTGTGAGATGTCAAGCCCTGAAGCAGTTGAGGTCTATCAGCATAAATATACTGAGCAAGAACTCCATGTACCTATTTTGGCATACTTATTATGTTTATAGATTCAATATTCATTATGAACACTCATTGATGTTAATCATCACTGTCTATCTTCTGCTCTGATGAATTGGGAAAGCAAAGAGTAAACGGAGAGAGATTTCGACAGTGGGGGCATGCATGCAGTCTCCTCCTGGGCCTAGATGAGCTCTTCCCTGGGCCTTGTGGTAACTGTCAGCAGTGGAGCCAAGACAATAGGTTGCTAGGCGACAACATGTTGGACAGACAGGTATGTCACCTCTGTGTGAGTGAGTGGGATAGTATCAACACCCAGGAGACAGCCTGTCATCTGGCTTTGGCAACTCTCTTTCGCGCTCTGAAAATCGGCCACAGCCATGAAAAAGAGCTGTTGATGAGATTAGATGAGTTTATTAGTCAGTGGCACAGGGACACAGATGTAACTGCAGGGTACAGTGAATTTGTTAAGCTCCGAGCGCCAACAGTGGAGGTCAAAAAAGAGGGGTGAAAGAAAACATGGACAATAATAAAAAAATGACAATTTAATTTATACATATTGCGGGGGGGGGGGGGGTAGAATGTCCATAGGGGGAGCAATATGGGATGGGGTGGGAGTGAGAAGTGAATGAAACATGAATAAAAATATGTAGAGGAGACACAAGCCCCCAGCCCTGGCGTGGAAGTCTTTCTTTCTCTCTGTCCTTCGGGTTGTAGGTTTGTTCTCCATTCTACTAACAGTGCATGTTTTTTTTCAAGGACTGTTTCCAACAACGGACACCATACGACAAAAAGGCGGAACAGATCATGCTCATCACACACTCCTCACATAATGATCCCATCATGGATGACAACCAGAATTTGATGTAAACTCCAATGGCGCAGCATGTGCTTGTGTCATGTGTGACATCTCTCTCAGTATCACAGCCCAGTATTTTTCTGGTTATCTGGTAGCTCTTGCACATCATGATTCTAATCACTTGGTAGCCCAAGACATACCTCCCACGCTGTCTGGTAGCTGAGGCATCCCCCTAGACATTTTTTTATTGGATATTGACACAAATCCACTCCCATCCTTATCCCCATCCAATATTTTATGTGAACCCAAACCCCAAAAATGTGTGATTGAATTCATTCCTATATAATCCTATTTCTGGTAATGTGGTAAAAGGATATATTTGTTGGTACTTACTTTGAAGAATTCATCACAATTGGTAGTCTAACTGCCTGTTACCAGACAATATGCAGTGTGGCGAATGTTTCAATGAATCCCAAAGTAACTAATAGGTCATTATGTAAATCACCATGTTCCATAATACCATGGTAATTGCAAGCTGTGTGTAACACCCTGTAAATACCATGTTTCACTACAGCCTTTGTTGTTGAGCCTATGTTGGTTTGCGTTGCATCAAACATTTCTCATGTGTAAACTTTAAAGCAGTGGTCACCAACCTGTCGAACGAGGTCGACTGGTCGATCTTCAAAGCATTCCTAGTCGATCGCCAAACATTTCTGTAGAAAAGCCAATGATAAGAGAAGGGTGTAACTGCAGCCTGCAGTTTGGGGAGTTCCTGCATGTGGGCATTCTTGCATCTGCAGGAACCCCTCTTTATACATCTATGGGTGAATGGTTAAGCTATGACTCCAGTACATAGGTGGAAGGCAGGGGCGCTCCAGTACAGTAGGCTAGTTGGTGGTAATGCACCATAACATTGGATGCCAACCTCTGATAAACCCCACAGAAGATGAAGAGCACTGTTGGGCAAGAGCCCGGTACTCTTCATTCCTTAACGACACAGTCCAGAAATCATACTCAGGGGCACATTAAATCTTCCCTTTCCTGTTGACAGACTCCCTTGCCTCTCTCCCTGCCCTGTCGGTCGTCCCTTCAACCTGCACCTCAGCAGAATCTCCCTGAGGAGAAGCCCTCTTCACCCAGGACACAGCCAACGGGTCAAACCTCTGGGTTATCAGAGAGAGAATGTCGGTTTGGTTCGACAATGCACTTGTTTCTCATCGCCAAACAAAATTAGATTAGTATGTGCTGTATCAGGGTCTAGAGTTAACATCCACTGTCGGGGAAAGATAGAGAAACTAGAGCGTGTGCAGTGCGCATGCTGCTCAGATTGAAAAGAGGGTATAGAGATAAAAATGTGAACATTTGTGCAGCACACATCTTCATTGTGCTGCATCCTCCTCAGTTCTGTGGACATAAAATATACTATTATAGCCTGGCAATCAATTTCAAATAAACACAAACCTTTTTAAATATTAAATGTACTGAGTGTACAAAACAGAAGCAACCCCTGCCTCTTTCCATGACATCGACAGACCAGGTGAATCCAGGTAAAAGCTATGATCCCCTTATTGATGTCAATCATTAAATCCACTTAAATTAGTGTAGACGAAGGGGAGACAGGTTATAGAAGGATGTTTAAGCCTTGAGACTATTGAGTCATGGATTGTATATGTGGGCCATTCACAAGATGAATGGGCAAGACAAAGGATTTAGGTGCCTTTGAAAGAGGTGTGGTAGTACTGTACGTACCAGGCGCACCGTTATTGAGTATGTCAAGAACTGCAACGCTGCTGGGTTTGTCACGCTCAACATTTCCCCATGTGTATACAGAATCGTCCACCACCCAAAGGACATCCAGCCAACTTGACACTGTGGGAAGTATTGGAGTCAACATGGGCCAGCATCTCTGTGGAATGCTTTTGACACCTTGTAAAGTCCATGCCCCGACGATTGGAGGCTGTTCTGAGGGCAAAAGGGGGTGCAACTCAATATTAGGAAGGTGTTCTTAATTTTCTGTGCACTCATTGTAGGTCCCCCTTAAAATTAAAATACATATTTGTGAGAGTTAAGATCTTTGGCAGTCCTTACCCCATCACTGATTTGGTAAAAAGCCGAGTGATGTACCCACTCACAAATTCATAGAGAGCTATGAATTTAATGACTGACAGGAACAATCACCCACAAACACACAGTGAAACCCAGGCTACCTAAGTATGATTCTCAATCAGAGACAACTAATGACACCTGCCACTGATTGAGAACCATACTAGGAAATAAAGGTCAGAACGTGACAACACCCCCCCCCCTCCCAAAGGTGCGGACTCCGGCTGCAAAACCTTAACCTATAGGGGAGGGTCTGGGTGGGCGTCTGTCCGCGGTGGCGGCTCTGGCACAGGACGCGGACCCCACTTCACCATCATCTTAGTCCGCCTTCTTGTCCTCTTCCGTGGCCTCCTAACCACGGTGACCCTACTAAATGACCCCACTGGACTGAGGGGCAGCTCGGGACAGAGGGGCAGCTCGGGACAGAGGGGCAGAAGCTCTGGACAGAGGGGCGGAAGCTCTGTACAGAAGGGCAGGGGCTCTGGGCTGAGGGGCTGAGGGGCTCTGGCGCCTCTGGGCTGAGGGGCTCTGGCGGCCCCTGGCTGACTGGCGGCACTGGCGCCCCCTGGCTGACTGGCGGCACTGGCGGCCCCTGGCCCCCATTAACGTTATAACTGTAGTGAAGCGGTTTGAGAGTTTGAAGTTCCTTGGTGTCCACATTACCAACGAACTATCATGGTCCAAACACACAAAGTCAGTCATGAAGAGGGCATGACAACACTTTCCCCCTCATGAGACTGACAAGATTTGGCATGGGTCCCCAGATCCTCAAAATGTTCTACAGCTGCACCATCAAGTGCATCCTGACCGGTTGCATCACTGTGTCACACCGTGATCTGTTTCACATGTCTTTGTGCTTTTCTCCACCCCCTCCAGGTGTCGCCCATCTTCCCCATTATCTCCAGTGTATTTATACCTGTGTTCTCTGTTTGTCTGTTGCTAGTTCGTTTTGTTTGTCAAGCCTACCAGCATTTTCCCCTTGCTCCTCTCTTTTTTTCTAGTTCCTGTTTTCTAGTTTTCCTGGTTTTGACCATTCTGCCTGCCCTGACCCTGATTGTCACTTTAGTTGACGGATGGATTGGACCAAGGTGCAGCGTGGTAGGCGTACATTTTATTTGTTTTTAAATGACACTGAAATAAAGGGCCTCCCGGTTGGCGCAGTGGTCAAGGGCGCTGTACTGCAGCGCCAGCTGTGCCACCAGAGACTCTGGGTTCGCGCCCAGGCTCTGTCGTAACCGGCCACGACCGGTGGGTCTTACCCAGGCCATCTCCTGGGTAACTGAAAGACGAACGAGGTCGGTGGTGGTAATGCACCTAATTGATGAAGTTGCCAATCGCAATATAAAGTCAAGAGAAGAAAACGCCTGGAAGGTTGAGAGATGACTAGAAATGATTCGGTTGACCGGTTTATTTGTGTGTTAATTGGCGGAGTAAAGGACCTTGTGCATTTCAGGTAAAATAACAACTCAATGTTTATATCCCAGGACAAATTAGATTGCAACAGCAAGCTAGCTAAATAGGACAAATTAGCAAGCAAGTGCAAGCTGGCTAAATTGCCATACACATTTAAAGATCTTTGATCTGTCCCCAAATTAATATAATTGGTTCAGTGTTTGTTTTGATATTTTCTACATGTCGTGATCGCATTTGGTGTGGGGGGACTAAATTAAATCAAATCAAATCTAATGTTATTGGTCACACACATGGTTAGTGGATGTTAATGCAAGTGTATCGAAATGCTTGTGCTTCTAGTTCCGACAGTGCAGTAATATCTAAAAAGTAATCTAACAATTTCCCAACAACTACCTTATGCACAAAAATCTAAAGAGGTGAAAAAGAATATGTACATATAAATATATGGATGAGCGATGGCCGAGCGGCATAGGCAAGGTGCAATAGATGGTACAAAATACAGTATATACATGTGATATGAGTAATGTAAGATATGTAAACATTATTAAAGTGGCACAATCATATCCTTTGTTTTGTGGACATTGAGTGAGAGGTTGTTTTCCTGACACCCCACTGCAAGACCCCTCACCTCCTCCCTGTAGGCTGTCTCGTCATTGTTGGTAATCAAGCCCACAACTGTTGTGTTGTCTGCAAACTTGATGATTGAGTTGAAGGCATGCATGGCCACACAGTCATGGGTGAACAGGGAGTACAGGAATGGGCTGATAATGTGGGGCCCCAGTGTTGAAGGTCAGTGAAGTGGAGATGTTGTTTCCTACAATCTGGAGGGTGGCCCGTCAGAAAGTCCAGGACCCAATTTTACAGGGCAAGGGTTGAGACCCAGGGCCTCCAGCTTGATGATGAGCTTGGAGGGTACTATGGTGTTGAATGCTGAGCTGTAGTCAATGAACAGCATTCTTACATAGGTATTCATTTTGTCCAGATGGGATAGGGCAGTGTGATTACGATTGCGTCATCTGTGGAACTGTTGGGGCGGGATGCAAACTGAAGTGGGTCTAGGGTGGCTGGTAAGGTGGAGGTGATATGATCCTTGACTAGCCTCTCAAAGCACTTCATGATGACATAAGTGAGTGCTATGGGGCAGTAGTCATTTAGTTCAGTTATCTTAGCCTTCTTGCGTACAGGAACAATGTTAGCCATATTGAAGCATGTGGGGACAACAGACTGGGATAGGGAGAGATTGAATATGTCCGTAAACACACCAGTCAGCTGATCTGCGCATGCTCTGAGGAAGTGGCAAGGAATGCCGTCTTGGCCAGCAGCCCTGCGAGGGTTAACACGTTTATATGTTTTACTCACTTCAGCCACTGAGAAGGAGGGGGGAGGCAGTCCTTTTTAGCGAGCCGTGGCGGTGGCACCATCCTCAAAGCATGCAAAAAGGTGTTTAGTTTATCTGGAAGCGTCCTTGACGTGGCTGGTTTTCTTTTTGTATTCCGTGATTTCCTGTAGACCCTGCCACATACATCTAATTTCTGAGCCATTGAATTGCGACTCCACCTTGTCCCTGTACAGGCATTTTGCTTGATTGTTTGCCTTGAGGAGGGAATAACTACACTGTTTATATTCAGCCCTATTTCCATCTTTCCATGGTTAAATGTGATGGTTCAGTTTTGCTCAAATTCCACCATCCATCCACGGTTTCTGGTTAGGGTAGGCTTTAATAGTCACAGTGGGTACAACATCTCCAATGTACTTCTTTATAAACTCACTTATCGGGTCAGCGTATAGGTCGATGTTGTTATCTGAGGCTGACCGGAACATATTCCCATCCGTTTGATCAAAACAATATTGAAGCATGGCTTCCAATTGGTCAGACCAGCGTCTAATGGTTCTCATCACTGGTACATCCTGTTTCTGCCAATAAGACAGTAGGAGCAAGATTGTGTCGTGGTCGGATATGCCAAAGGGAGGGAGGGGAGGGCCTTATATGCATCGCGGAAGTTAGAGTGGCAGTGGTCAAGAGTATTACCCTTGCGCATGGTGCAATCAATATGCTGATAGAATTTAGGTAGCCTTGTTCTGAAATTTGCTTTGTTAAAATCCCCAGCTACAATAAATTCAGCCTCAGGATATATGGTTTCCAGTTCACATAGAGTCCAGTGACATTCCTTGAGGACCGTCTTGGTGTCTGCTTGAGTGGGAATGAGCACAGTTGTGACTGTAATTGACAAGAAATCTCTTGGTAAGTTAAATGGCCAACATTTGATTGTAATGAATTCTAAGTCGGGTAAGCATAAGGACTTGAGTTCTTGTATGTTGTTATGGTTACACCATGAGTCGTTAATGATAAAGCATATACATCCCCGCCCTTCCTCTTCCCAGAGAGGTGTTTATCTCTGTCGACACGATGCATGGAGAAGCCCGGTGGCTGAACCGATTCCGACAACATATTCCGAGAGAACCATGTTTCAGTGAAACAGAGAATGTTACAATCTCTGATGTCTCTCTGGAAGGCAACCCTTGCTCGAATTTAATCTACATCGTTGTCAAGAGACTGGACATTGACGAGGTGTACACCAGGGAGCGGTGTGCGATGTACACGTCCAAGGAGCCTGACCAGGAGGCAACTCCATCTGCCAATTCTGCGGCGCCGTTGTTTTGGATCAGTTACTGGGATTAAATCCATTGTCCTGGGTGGTGGTCCGAATAGAGGATCCGCTTCGGGAAAGTCGTATTCCTGGTAGTAATGTTTATAAATTGACGTTGCTCTTATACCCAATAGTTCTTCCCGGCTGTATATAATAAGACCTAAGATTTCCTGGGGTAGCAATGTAAGAAATAATGTATAAAAAACTAAATACTGTGTAGTTTCCTAAGAACTCGAAGCGAGGTGACCCTCTCTGTCGGCACCATCTTGCAATCAGATTTTGCTGTCAGAGGACACTTTCTGTGACATACTGCAATTCAAGTGAACATGATTAAACAATAGATAAGTAAGTTAAGGGATCTGATGGGTTTTGTTAGGCAGCATCTGAGTATCACATCAATTTATTTTTTTAAAACAGAAGGAGAAGGAAGAAAATGATAAAATCTCAGTTGGTTCCAAGCAACTTATCAGGTTGTTTTTGTACTCAATACATGCAACGGTTGAATCAAATGTAATAGGTTTTGTGATTCGTGAAAGTTTGGCATGTATTGCAGAAACATTTTCATGCATGTCACTGATCCCCTTTGTGAAAGCTGTACTAGCTATTATTGACCTGGTAGGTGTTAACAATATTGTGTATGTATCTTCTTGTAAATAATGAGTTACAATTGATGATTGCCATATGTGTGTGCTGCAACAAATGCTTCGGCTAAGAATACATGTTTGTATGTCATAAGAGCAACTTTCTGCATTGTGCACCGGAAGGAAACTATAGCAACAACACACATGAAAATATGTCAAGGCAAGAACAAGGGTAAACAGAGAAGAGAATAAAATTATACTTACATTTCTGTAGGATTTTACTAAAGTACAAAGGATCTAATACAAAGAAAGGAGTTACTAACAGAATCACTTGCAAAACATGAACTGTTTATATGTATTTTCCCCCACTGCAACATTAGCCTTAAAAAAACCTCAATGTCAAACAGAGGAGAAATCCCCCGAAAGGCATCATAGCAAAGTAGCATCAATAAAGTAAAAACTCAACTCACTCTTAAGGTAACTCTAGGGAAATGAAAAGAAGATTTCCAAATACGTCTCAGGAATAATAAAATAACAAAACAAACAGGAGGATCTACTTTAAAACACACAAAGTAATAAAAAAGGGGCTTTCAACCAAAGTCTTTGAGTATAACCCCCCCCCCCCCCCAAAAAAACAAGTAAAACTATGTGGTTGATACTTACTAAGCGTTTGCACCACTGCAAAGTGTTGTAGGTTAAAATGAAAAGAATACCTGCAAACTTTGCACAGGCTCGACAGGCATCGCTACCAAATTCCTTGACAGTTTACACTAACAAAGTTCAAGTAACCTTGATCAGACAAGAATTTATGTTATGGACTGGTACACATTTTCTGTTCACCTAAACAGCTCTCACAATGTGTTGAATTTCAGAGAATTCCAGAGAATTTCAAATAGACAGCAGTGGAACGAGTCTGGAATTAGTTTGGAATAGCTGCAAAAAGTATTGTCAGGAATGCAGTCATTTAGCATATTTCCATACTGTTTGACAGCTCAAAAATGTCATCCATGAGGTTTGACCTGGTTAGCTATCTGAATTCAAGGGTGATGTGATATGACAATTGAAGTGTATCTGATAGGTTGCATTTAAATATTGAATGTGGACCTTCGACAAAAGTAAGTTTTTCCCCTGAGCTCTTTCAGTAAAGTTTCTAGCTCCAGACATGGACAGAGGGCTGTTTGCTGTGAGTGCTGACAGCTCAATTCTCCTGTCACCCTCCCACTGTTTCTAACATGCCAGTTTTATCAGCTCCACCTTAGCTTGGAGCTACGAGGTATGATTTGCCGAAGGCAAGCCCGAGAGGTTGACTCTTTGAGGAGATCCAAAGTGATATCATCACCCGGCAGGGCAGCCGAGGACTGTGTGAGAACATTAGACTCAAATAATTATCCATGAAAACTGATACTCCATTGCCTGGACCTCCAAACTGCCAGTCAAAAACATGCAAAGTGCTACTGATAGGTTTGAGAATCAAGTCCCAAAAAGTTTACTGTACTTCTGGGAGGAAGATTGAATTCCAAAACAACTACTTTTGAGATCTGACATTCTCATGGCTGTCCCAAAGTTTTAGTTACTTTGAAGTCTTTCCAGCCTTTCCAGGACATATAAACCATGGTCATACACTGATCCCCCTGGACAAAAATACACAATGACAAAGTCCCATTTAAATCCCCTTTAGTCTGAAATTGATCAAGTGTGGTGACAGTAATTCCCAATCTGGGAAACCCTCACCTTTGTCTAATTCCTTTTTGTTGAGATAACCCCCCATCTGACTCCGCTGGGCTATCAAAGTGAGCTTAAGATGCTCAATTACATTCAATTACTGGTGCTGGTTGGACAAGTGCACTCATTCTCCTGGTCGGGATCCCAGCGTCTTTAGTGTCCTGTGATGGCAGCCTCAATCCTGCAATAATAACTTCGATGAGCAAGGGAGCACCAATAAGCGGAAGGGGGGTTGGGGGGTCATATTTCATGATGTGCTCAGTTCATATCAATGAGTCATGTGGCCTGATCACGCCTATAGCAGAATATAGGATTACAACATTACAAAGTGACACACTTTGTAAGAGAGATATAGTCATAGCAGTGAAGAAAGTTCTCCTCTATTTAGCATGTACAGTTGAAGTCAGAAGTTTACATACACCTTAGCCAAATACATTTAAGCTCAGTTTTTCACAATTCCTAACATTTAATCAGAGGAAACATTCCCTTTCTTAGGTTAGTTAGGATCACCACTTCATTTTAAGAATGCGAAATGTCAGAATAATAGTAGAGAGAATGATTTATTTCAGCTTTTATTTCTTTCACTACATTCCCAGTGGGTCAGAAGTTTACATACACTCAATTAGTATTTGGTAGCATTGCCTTTAAATTGTTTAACTTGGGTGAAACGTTTTGGGTAGCCTTCCACAAGCTTCCCACAATAAATTGGGTGAATTATGGCCCATTCCTCCTGACAGAGCTGGTGTCACTGAGTCAGGTTTGTAGGCCTCCTTGCTCACACACAGTTTTTCAGTTCTGCCCACAGATGTTCTATAGGATTGAGGTCAGGGCTTTGATGGCCACTCCAATACCTTGACTTTGTTGTCCTTAAGCCATTTGCCACAACTTTGGAAATATGCTTGGGGTCATTGTCCATTTGGAAGACCCATTTGCGACCAAGCTTTAACTTCCTGACTGATGTCTTGAGATGTTGCTTCAATATATCCACATCATTTTTAATCCTCATGGCGCCATCTATTTTGTGAAGTGCACCAGTACCTACTGCAGCAAAGCACTCCCACAACATGATGCTGCCACCCCGTGCTTCACAGTTTGGATGGTGTTCTTTGGCTTGCAATACCTCCCCCTTTTTCCTCCAAACATAACAATGGTTATTATGGCCAAACAGTTCTATTTTTGTTTCATCAGACCAGGGGACATTTCTCCAAAAGGTACAATCTTTGTCCCCATGTGCTGTTGCAAACCGTAGTCTGGCTTTTTTATGGCTGTTTTGGAGCAGTGGCTTCTTCCTTGCTGAGTG
Source organism: Oncorhynchus gorbuscha (assembly GCF_021184085.1). Classification (NCBI taxonomy): domain Eukaryota; kingdom Metazoa; phylum Chordata; class Actinopteri; order Salmoniformes; family Salmonidae; genus Oncorhynchus; species Oncorhynchus gorbuscha. The sequence continues at coordinate 47,304,204 of NC_060195.1, forward strand.
GCCTTTCAGGTTAGGTCGATATAGGACTCGTTTTACTGTGGATATAGATACTTTTGTACCCGTTTCCTCCAGCATCTTCACAAGGTCCTTTGCAGTTGTTCTGGGATTGATTTGCACTTTTCACACCAAAGTACGTTCACCTCTAAGAGACAGAAAGTGCCTCCTTCCTGAGCGGTATGACGGCTGTGTGGTCCCATGGTGTTTATACTTTAGGCCTTGAAATACATCCACAGGTAAACCTCCAATTGACTCAAATGATGTCAGTTAGCCTATCAGAAGCTTCCGGAGCCATGATATCCTTTTCTGGAATTTTTCAAGCTGTTTGAAGGCACAGTCTACTTAGTGTATTTAAACTTCTGACCCACTGGAATTGTGATACAGTGAAATAATCTGTCTGTAAACAATTGTTGGACAAATTACTTGTGTCATGCACATAGTAGCTGTCCTAACCGACTTGCCAAAACTATAGTTTGTTTTAACAAGAAATTTGTGGAGTGGTTGAAAAATGAGTTTTAATGATTCCAACATAAGTGTATGTAAACTTCCGACTTCAACTGTACATTTTATACAGCCCTGTCACCTTGCCTCCACTCTTAAACAAATATGCAATGAAATAACCGAGTGAGGAAAAGGACCTAGGTAACATTATGTAACCTACCTTTCAAAGGTAGCAGACTTGGCCTTGCCCCTGTCACTAACATACCTTAACATCAGATTGAATCACTACTTCAGGAGAGCTATCTTTTGGGAGAGGCACTATGGCAGTTAATGGGTTATAAATCTAGCCATTAATGTCTGATAGCAGTTCAGTATTATCTTACCCAGACTGGCGGCTCACTCCGTATCCATGGATACCTACTGGTGTCATGCAGTGTTGGTTCCACCAGCTCTGTGAGTATGCAACCTCTGCGCTAACAACTTCATATTCAGCAATGGAATATATAGTCTTCACCTCCTCTCACAGCATACATAATTAGTCATGTATTTCATTCTTGACACAGAAGCTGTATCACAGATTTAGTGAAGGAAAGGCAGATATCTTGGTTACAGTAGTGATACGTTACATGGGGATGCTGCAATATCCAAGAGATTTGCATAAAATTCTGTTATTTTTTATCACAACAATATATCATATCGGTTAGCAAACAATTTTATTTTATTTTAAAAAATTGCTTGATCGAATAAAGTATATGTGGTCACTTTTCCATTGTTTTGTTGTTTTGGTATATTTTTGTTGGCAGCTGTTTCAGCCTCGCTCAGTGTTTTCTGTGGTGGAGAGAAAGACAGAGAAAGTACAGAGCGTAGGCGTCGCTGATCTTCTCTGGTTGCAAGTGATTGGCTCAGGGTGCTGTCACTAATAGGGACACTACGTCACCACAGCACCTGCTGGGAGAGCTAGCCAGCAAAAGCTCCTCTTTAGTCCTCAATTGATTTACAGTAGAAGTGCCCGCCCAAGAAGGCTCATTGTCATTGGCCACAGATAAATCAACGTCTTATGCGCACCTAACTTTGAATGGTAGTGATGTGTTTTTAACACGCACTGTTAACACACCTTCAAGCTAGGTAGCTTAGCTAGCTGAAACATGTTGACCAAGCTTAGCTATCGCCCAGCAAATCATTTAAAAACGTATCGTTATGAAGCAAATGTAGAGATAAATCGTCTCGGTGCTCATTAGCCACCTAAACATTAAAATATGACCATCCATTAAAATATAGCAAGCTGGAAAAACAAGAATCAAGGCATGTGGTTGGTGGTGGATCATGGAGCAGTGGCTAACATTTGTATTGAGGTAGGCTAGCTATAATATGGGCAACAAGTTGGAGCTGACAGAGAGGGTCGCCTCGCTTCGCGTTCTTAGGAAACTGCAGTATTTTTTATATTTTTTATATTATTTCTTATATTGCTACCCCAGGAAATTTTAAGTCTTATTACATACAGGCAGCATTCTGGATCATTGCTACTCTAACTTCTGTGATCTCCCCCACCCTCCTTTCAGCAAATCTGACCATGACTCCATTTTGTTGCTCCCTGCCTATAGACAGAAACTAAAACAGGAAACTCCCATGCTCAGGTCTGTTCAACGCTGGTCGACCAATCGGATTCCACACTTAAGATTGCTTCAATCACGTGGACTGGGATATGTTCCGGATAGCCTCAGACGACAACATTGATGTATACGCTGACTCGGTGAGCGAATTTATTAGCAAGTGCATCGTGATGTTGTACCCATGGTGACTATTAAAACCTTCCCTAACCAGAAACTGTGGATTTATGGCAGCATTCGGGCAAAACTGAACGTGCGAACCACTGCTTTTAATCATGGCAAGGCAACCAGAAACATGACCGAATACAAACAGTGTAGCTATTCCCTCTGCAAGGCAATCAGACAAGCTAAGCGTTGACAGTATAGAGACAAAGTGGAGTTGCAATTCAATGGCTCAAACACGAGACGTATGTGGCAGGGTCTACAGTCAATCATGGATTACAAAAAGGACACTGGCCCCATCGCGGAAACTGATGTCTTGCTCCCAGACAAATTAAACAACTTCTTTGCACGCTTTGAGGACAAAACAGTGCCACTGACACAGTCCACTACCAAAACCTGCTGGCTCTCCTTCAACTTGGCCAATGTGAGTAAAACATTTAAACTTGTTAACCCTCACAAGGCTGCCGGCGCCAGACGGCATCCCAAGCCACGTCCTCAGAGCATGTGCATACCAGCTGGCTGGTGTGTTTACGGACATATTCAATCAATCCCTATCCCAGTCTGCTGTGCCCACATGCTTCAAGAGGGCCACCATTATTCCTGTTCCCAAGAAATATAAGGTAACTGAGCTAAATGACTATCGCCCCGTAGCACTCACTTCTGTCATTATGAAGTGCTTTGAGAGACTAGTCAAGGATCATATCACCTCCACCCTACCTGATACCTTAGACCCACTCCAATTTGCTTACCGCCCCAATAGGTCCACAGACGACTCAATCGCAATCACACTGCCCTAACCCATCTGGACAAGAGGAATACCTATGTAAGAACGCTGTTCCTTGACTACAGCTCAGCATTTAACACCATAGTACCCTCCAAACTCGTCATTAAGCTCGAGACCCTGGGTCTCGACACCACCCTGTGCAACTGGGTCCTGGACTTTCTGACGGGCCGTCCCCAGGTGGTGAGGGTAGGAAACAACATCTCCACCCCGCTGATCCTCAACACTGGGGCCCAACAAGGGTGCATTCTCAGCCCTCTCCTGTACTCCCAGTTCCCCCATGACTGTGTGACCATGCAAGTTTGCAGACAACACTACAGTGGTAGTTTTGATTACCAACAACGACGAGACAGCCTACAGGGAGGAGTGTCAGGAAAATAACCTCATACTCAACGTCAACAAAACAAAGGACATGATCGTGGACTTTAGGAAACAGCAGAGGGAGAATCCCCCTATCCACATCGAAGGGACAGCAATGGAGAAGGTGGAAAGTTTTAAGTTCCTCGGCGTACACTTCACAGACAAACTGAAATGGTCCACCCACACAGACAGTGTGGTGAAGAAGGCGCAATAGTGCCTCTTCAACCCCAGGAGGCTGAAGAAATTTGGCTTGTCACCGAAAACCCTCACAAACTTTTACAGATGCACAATCAGGAGCATCCTGTCGGGCTGTATCACAGCCTGGTATGGCAACTGCTCTGCCCACGACCATAAGGCTCTCCAGAGGGTGATGCGGTCATCACAACGCATCACCGGGTGCAAACTACCTGCCCTCCAGAACACCTACATCACCCGATGTCACAGGAAGGCCAAAAAGATCATCAAGGACAACAACCACCCGAGCTGCCTGTTCACCCCGCTACCTTCCAGAAGGCGAGGTCAGTACAGGTGCATCAAAGCTGGGACCGAGAGACTGAAAAACATCTTCTATCAGAAGACCATCAGACTGTTAAACAAACATCACTAACATTGAGTGGTTGCTGCCAACATACAGACTCAAATCTCTAGTCACTTTAATAATTGGATGTAATAAATGTATCACTAGTCACTTTAAACAATGCTACTTTATACTGTATAATGTTTACATACCCTACATTATCTCATATGTATATACTGTACTCTATACCATCTATTGCATCTTGCCTATGCCGCACGGCCATCGCTCATCCATATATTTATATGTACATATTCATCCCTTTACACTTGTGTGTGTATAAGGTAGTTGTTGTGAAATTCCTAGATGACTTGTTAGATATTACTGCACGGTCGGAACTAGAAGCACAAGCATTTCGCTACACTCGCGTTAACATCTGCTAACCATGTGTATGTGGCCAACAAAATTTGATTTGATTTGAATATCCTATAGGCTACATGTCAAATTGTTGATGTTTGATGGCAGACTGACCGTAATCCCCATGGAGTCACATGTAGAAGAAGGGTTAGTTAGAAATACGTTTGATGGAACTGTAACGGTGCAATACATGAAGTGAGGGAATAGCGTTTGTCCGTTGTCCGTCTCTGTTTGTCGAGTCAACCAGCGTTTTTGTTCTCAGTTCCTGCTTTTCCCAGTCTCTCTTTTTCTCGCCCTCCTGGTTTTGACCCTTTCCTGCCCCGACCCTGCCTGCCGACCTGTACTTTCACCTCACCTCTGGTTTACTGACCCCTGCCTGCCTTGACCTGTCTATTGCCTGCCCCTGTTGGAATATTAAACCATTGTCAATTTGATGTGTCTGCATCTGGGTCTTACCTTGATACCTGATAACTGATAACTATCTAGTTTACACCATAAAAGTATGCTCGACTAATGTGGTCTTTCATGCTAAATGAGCTAAAGATATGGTAAGTGGCCACAAGCTGATCATAACCCAAATGTGTTAACGTTTGTGTGTGGCTCAAAACTCATTTGACTTCAGTAGCGCATTTAACACCATCCAACCCCTGGTGGATAAGCTACTGTTGGATAAGCTGTTGAACTTGGGTGTCTACTGATCAAGTGAATTAGTAGTTTCCTTGTGAACCGTACTCAACAAGTGACATTTAACTCCGCCATCTCTACATCTACAACGATGAACACAACAGCCCCTTCTACTGATACTGTACACGAACCATCGTCAAGCCTCTGACGCAGCCCACACATTGTTTTAGATATGCAGATGACACAGCTGGTGTGGGTTTCCTCCATCCAGACCAAGCCTCTCTTCAAGGTTTGGACAGAGAAACATCAAAATGTATCCAGTGGTGTGCAGATAACTTTCTTGAAATGAACGTTAAGAAAGTAAAGAGATGGAAATTGATTTCAGAAGGAACAAAACTCCATTACCCCTTACGAAGATCAATTGGGAATCAGTTGATAGAGTGACCACATATAAGTGCCCTGGAATCGAAATAGAAAATAAACTGAAATTCAATGACTGTGCCTTTGCAAAGACAAAGCAACAGAGAATGTTTATTTTTTTTAGGCAAACTGAATCATTTTAATGTCAACCGCCATATCTTACAAATGTTCTATAAATCTGTCCCGCAGAGTGTGCTGACCTTTGGTCTGATATGCGTGTTCAGAAACATGCGATGGCGGTAAGGATAATTGGTATAGATCAAGAATCAGCCACCAACCTGTACACAAAACCCATCCTCCTAAAACTTGAAAGCATTTTACAGGACAGTACTCATTCCCTTCAGTCCAAATTCAGTCATAGAAGCGGCCGCACAATGGGAAAGAGGCTTCTTCAAAAGAACGTTTAAAGATAGATATGGGGACTCTTTTATTCCAACAGCCATTAGGCTGTATAATAGATAGTCTTTTGGTCCCTCGAGTATACAGCATATTGCACTTTCACTTTAAATTGTAGCTATAGCACTTTGAATGAATTATTTTGTGTAGTTTCTGTGTTACTGTACATGAAATTCATGACCAAATGAATTTCCCCCTGGTGGGATAATAAAGTTGATATGAATCTTAATCATTTCTGGTATTGCTTATTAGTGCATTCAATGGGTATCCAGTGTAGTGTACTTATTTTGATGCATATGAGATTTGTTGATTGCGTTTTCCCCACCAATATTTTCATGTTAAAATCACTGTTTTGCAGTACAACCCAGAGTCGGGGCGTATAAGTACTTGAAATGCCCTTGGAGATGTTTTTCAAGCCATCTTAGTAGACCAAATACTGCCTAGCTATTATGCTGTCAATACCTCTAAGTGGTGGTGATGTTACATTGCTATAATGAGAATATTAAGAACTGGACAAGAGTTGCATACCAAATATCACGCTCTTCTCTATATTGTGCACTAACTTTGACCATGCCTTATGGGCCTTGTTCAGAAGTAGTGCACTATAATGGGAATAGGGTACCATTTGGAATTCAGAGCACTTAGTGTCTGGTAATGTGGGAACCATATTTGGGAAAAGATTGGATGGACATTCAAATATCTCTCAATCACAACGTCTATGGGATCAGAAAGTTAGAAACAAATGGTCTTCTCAAATTTGAAAGGATGTGTCTCTATATTGGAGTGCAAGTATTCATAGGGTCTTATAATTTTACGAGGTCTACATTTGGTCTTTCCTACCCACTGGGCACAAACTTCAGTTCATGCATTTTTTAAATTAAATAATGTGGAATCAATGTTGATTCAACCACTTTGTTCCCAGTGGGTATGCTGCAGGTAGCCTAGCGGTTAAAAGCGTTGGGCTGGTAAATGGTAGGTTACTGGTTGGAATTACAGAGCAGACTAGTTGAAAAATCTGTCAATGTGTTTTTGAGCAAAGCACTTGACCCAAATTTCTCTGGATAAGAGTGATAAAATGTAAATGCACATGCATAATACAGTGTTTCCTGTATCGGGGCTGGGGTCAATTCGGAATTGAGTTACGAATTGCTCTTAAATTACATTTGAATTGGCCACACCCCACAAGAAGCAGAATTTAAATGAAAAGGAAGTCAAATGCAATTAAATTAAGTGCATATGGCTTATTTATTCTACACATCATCATAGTAATGTTCATTTTGACATCATGTATGGTTACCAATACCATGTAGCATAAGGCTGAAACCTTTTCTTTTTAAATTTATTTTGACAATTTCTTTAAAAATTACAGTGGTCTGAAAATATTATAAAATCATGTTGTGTGTTGTTTATAATAATTCATAATTCTCTTAATGTTTTGAAATATCAGAAAAAAAATACATTTCCCAGAATGCAGTAGATCAAACAGTGCAGTAAGGAAGAGAACAATCTAACAATTCATGACAAAGAAAAATTATTATTATCTTTGCGCCCCCCCTTGGGTTGTGCCGTGGTGGAGATCTTTGTGGGCTATACTCGGCCTTGTCTCAGGATGGTAAGTTGGTGGTTGAATATATCCCACTAGTGGTCTGGGGGCTGTGCTTTGGCAAAGTGGGTGGGGTTATATCCTTCCTGTTTGGCCCTGTCCGGCGGTATCATCGGATGGGCCACAGTGTCTCCTGACCCATCCTGTCTCAGCCTTCAGTATTTATGCTGCAGTAGTTTATGTGTCGGGGGGCTAGGGTCAGTTTGTTATATCTGGAGTACTTCTCCTGTCTTATCCGGTGTCCTGTGTGAATTTAAATATGCTCTCTCTAATTCTCTCTTTCTCTCTTTCTTTCGCTCTCTCGGAGGACCTGAGCCCTAGGACCATGCCTCAGGACTACCTGGCATGATGACTCCTTGCTGTCCCCAGTCCACCTGGCCGTGCTGTTGCTCCAGTTTCAACTGTTCTGCCTGTGGCTATAGAATCCTGACCTATTAGTTTTTCTTTATGAACTCCTCCTGTTCTCCACTCATTACCTGTATTAACTGCACCTCACAAGGTAAGATCTTGCATGGAGCCCCAGACCGAGGGTGATTGACCGTCATCTTGAACTTCTTCCATTTTCTAATAAATGCGCCAACAGTTGTGGTTTTGTGGGGCGTCGGCGTAGTCTATGGCTGCCTGAGGCGGTTCTCAATCAGAGTCAGGTGATTCTCGTTGTCTCTGATTGGGAACCATATTTAGGAAGCCATATTCTGTGAGTGTTTTCATGGGTGATTGTTCCTGTCTCTGTGTAGTGTTCACCAGATAGGCTGTGATAGGTTTTCTCGTTCCGTTTGTTGTTTTGTATATTTATTAGTTATTTCATGTATCACTATTCTTTATTAAAGAACATGAGTAACTACCTGGTCCGACTCTCCTTCAACAGACGAACGCCGTTACAGAATCACCCACCACACCCGGACCGAGCGGCGTGGTAACAGGCAGCGACAGCAGGAGCAGCGAAAGGAGGACGTTATGGACAGCAGAAGTATGGAGTATACGACGTGGGAGGAAATAGACAGGTGGGCGGTCGACCCAGAGAGAGTGCCGGAGCCCACCTGGGATTCGCTGGACCAGTGTGAAGAGGGTTATAGGAGAATGTAGTTGGAGAGACAAACACGACGGCGCAGAAGAAAGCCCGTGAGTCAGCCCCAAAAATGTATTGGGGGGGGGCTCAGGGAGAGAGTGTCAGAGTCAGGAGATAGACCTGAGCCAACTCTCCTTGTCAATCGTGAGGAGCCAAGGAGGAGACCAGAACCAGAGCCGGTGTTAGAGGTGAGCGAAGCAGAGACTTTGAAGGAGTTAATGGGGAAAGTGGAGGAGAGAGAATGAGGGAGTTGCTAGCTTGGTGCTTTAGGTACAAGATTCGTCCGACGGATCGTGTCGGGGATTTGATGGCACCTGGGTCAGCGCTCCATACTCGTCCTGAGGTGCGTGTTAGTCGGCCTTGTGCCAGCCTCACGCACTAGGCCTCCTGTGTACCTACCTAGCCTTGCACGTCCTGTGCCAGCCCTGCTCTCAGGCTCTCCAGTACACCTTCACGGTCCAGTCCATCCTGTGCCACCTTCACACACCAGTCCTCCGGTGGCAGCTCCCCGCACCAGGCTTCCTGTGCGTGTCCTTGATCCAGTACCACCATTTCCAGCACCACGCACCATGCCTTCAGTGCGCCTCGCCTGTTCAGCGCAGCCAGCGTTTTCCTCCTCTCCTGCGCTGTCGGAGTCTCCCGCCTGTTCAGCGCTTCCAGAGCCTTCCTCCTCTACAGCGCTGCCGGAGCCTCCTGCCTGTTCGGAGCAGCCTGAGCTGCCAGACTGCATGGAGCAGCCAGAGCTGCCAGTCTGCATAGAACAGCCAGAGATGTCAGCATGCATGGAGCAACCTGAGCTGTCAGTCTGCATGGAGCAGCCAGAGCTGTCAGTCTGCATGGAGCAGCCAGAGCTATCAGTCTGCATGGAGCAGCCTGAGCTGTCAATCTGCATGGAGCAGCCAGAGCTGCCAGTCTACATGGAGCAGCCAGAGCAGCTAGATTTTTTGAACGATGCATCATTGTAAACAGAGATTTATGGATATATATAGCATATTATTGAAAAAAACATAAATGTACTGTGTAACATGTTATATTACTGTCATCTGTTGAAGATTTGAAAAGGTTAGTGCATTATTTATCTTTTAATCCTGCGTTTGTTAATTGCATATTTTTTTCAACTTGGCTATGCAAATTAGCTGTGTCTTCGGTGGTGGTTTGACATAAATATGTGCTATGTTTTCGCCGTAAAACATTTTAGAAATCTGACTTGCTGGGTAGATAAACAAGGTGTTTATCTTTCATTTGAGCCATTGGACTTGTTAATGTGTGGAGGTTAAATATCTTTAGGAATATTTTTGCGTTCCATGCGCCACCTTCCAGCTGAACTTGGGGGGGGGGGGGGGTGTTCCAAAATCAGTTCAGAAATGCACGGCTTCACCTTGGCAAGTGCCACTCTCATGTCATTTTCGCAACAAAGTCTGTTCCTTTTCTTCTTTTTTATGTCCAGCAACCTCAAAAAGGATTGCACGCAAAGATATGTTGTAACAAACGGCATGGAAATCTCCAGAGCTTTCTTAGCAATAACAGGGTACGTTACCATTTGTTGACACCAAAACATTGAAAGCGTTGTTGTTCTGAAGAGTTGCTGTTGAACCTGGCTCTGCTGAATTTCAATGATTTCGTCGAGATATTCATCATTGACATCTGTTGTCTCAACACTAAACGTGAACGGCTGTCTCACCCATGCTGGATATGACTCTCTTGTAGGGAAGTATCCTTCGAGAGACTTTGCAAGCTCATCTAAGTACATTTACATTTAAGTCATTTAGCAGACGCTCTTATCCAGAGCGACTTACAAATTGGTGCATTCACCTTATGACATCCAGTGGAACAGCCACTTTACAATAGTGCATCTAAATATTTTAAGGGGGGTGAGAAGGATTACTTTATCCTATCCTAGGTATTCCTTAAAGAGGTGGGGTTTCAGGTGTCTCCGGAAGGTGGTGATTGACTCCGCTGTCCTGGCGTCGTGAGGGAGTTTGTTCCACCATAGGGGAGCCAGAGCAGCGAACAGTTTTGACTGGGCTGAGCGGGAACTGTACTTCCTCAGTGGTAGGGAGGCGAGCAGGCCAGAGGTGGATGAACGCAGTGCCCTTATTTGGGTGTAGGACCTGATCAGAGCCTGGAGGTACTGAGGTGCCGTTCCCCTCACAGCTCCGTAGGCAAGCACCATGGTCTTGTAGCGGATGCGAGCTTCAACTGGAAGCCAGTGGAGAGAGCGGAGGAGCGGGGTGACGTGAGAGAACTTGGGAAGGTTGAACACCAGACGGGCTGCGGCGTTCTGGATGAGTTGAAGGGGTTTAATGGCACAGGCAGGGAGCCCAGCCAACAGCGAGTTGCAGTAATCCAGACGGGAGATGACAAGTGCCTGGATTAGGACCTGCGCCGCTTCCTGTGTGAGGCAGGGTCGTACTCTGCGGATGTTGTAGAGCATGAACCTACAGGAACGGGCCACCGCCTCGATGTTAGTTGAGAACGACAGGGTGTTGTCCAGGATCACGCCAAGGTTCTTAGCGCTCTGGGAGGAGGACACAATGGAGTTGTCAACCGTGATGGCGAGATCATGGAACGGGCAGTCCTTCCCCGGGAGGAAGAGCAGCTCCGTCTTGCCGAAGTTCAGCTTGAGGTGGTGATCCGTCATCCACACTGATATGTCTGCCAGACATGCAGAGATGCGATTCGCCACCTGGTCATCAGAAGGGGGAAAGGAGAAGATTAATTGTGTGTCGTCTGCATAGCAATGATAGGAGAGACCATGTGAGGTTATGATAGAGCCAAGTGACTTGGTGTACAGCGAGAATAGGAGAGGGCCTAGAACAGAGCCCTGGGGGACACCAGTGGTGAGAGCGTGTGGTGAGGAGACAGATTCTCGCCACCCCACCTGGTAGGAGCGACCTGTCAGGTAGGACGCAATCCAAGCGTGGGCCGCGCCGGAGATGCCCAACTCGGAGAGGGTGGAGAGGAGGATCTGATGGTTCACAGTATCGAAGGCAGCCGATAGGTCTAGAAGGATGAGAGCAGAGGAGAGAGAGTTCGCTTTAGCGGTGCGGAGCGCCTCCGTGATACAGAGAAGAGCAGTCTCAGTTGAATGACTAGTCTTGAAACCTGACTGATTTGGATCAAGAAGGTCATTCTGAGAGAGATAGCGGGAGAGCTGACCAAGGAAACGTTCAAGAGTTTTGGAGAGAAAAGAAAGAAGGGATACTGGTCTGTAGTTATTGACATCGGAGGGATCGAGTGTAGGTTTTTTCAGAAGGGGTGCAACTCTCGCTCTCTTGAAGACTGAAGGGACGTAGCCAGCGGTCAGGGATATGTTGATGAGCAAGGTGAGGTAAGGGAGAAGGTCTCCGGAAATGGTCTGGAGAAGAGAGGAGGGGATAGGGTCGAGCGGGCAGGTTGTTGGGCGGCCAGCCGTCACAAGACGCGAGATTTCATCTGGAGAGAGAGGGGGAGAAAGAGGTCAGAGCACAGGGTAGGGCAGTGTGAGCAGAACCAGCGGTGTCGTTTGACTTAGCAAACGAGGATCGGATGTCGTCGACCTTCTTTTCAAAATGGTTGACGAAGTCATCTGCAGAGAGGGAGGAGGGGGGGGGGGGGGGGGGAGTCTGTGGCAATTGCTTGCTTCAGTTCAGCAGGTACAGAAATGTCTCCGATTCCAGATACATCTTCTATCTTACTTACACAGTCGTCCAGCAGGGGAAAGTTTGCGAAGTTATCGTTCTCTGTTCGTTGTTTCCATAACGGTAGTTTTTTTTGAAAAGCCTTCAGGTTTTCCTCCGCTTCGATGATGTTGACTCCACCGCTCTGCATCTTTTGACTGAGATGATTGAGAGCTGCGAAGATATCAGCCATGTACGCTAAAATGAGAATGAACTCAGAATTTTTGAAGCAATCTGCATGACAATGTTGGTGCTTTTGCAAAAACAGGGCTAATTCCACACGCTCGGCAAAAACACGATTCAGCACCTGTCCCCGGGATAACCACCGAACGTTAAAATGGTACAGAAGTACCTCGAATTCAGAGCCCATTTCTTTACACAGCTCACTGAAGATGCGGTGCCTCAGAGCACTAGTTCGCACATAGTTCACGCATTCCACTACAATTTTTAATACTTCTGCCAGTTTTGGAGGCAAGGTTTTTGTTGCCAACGCATGCCTGTGCAGAATACAATGCGTAACAATGATGTGTGGTGCATCAGCTTTCACTAGCGCACAAAAACCAGACTTTCTTCCCAGCATGCATGGAGCAACCTGAGCTGTCAGTCTGCATGGAGCAGCCAGAGCTGCCAGTCTGCATGGAGCAGCCAGAGCTGTCAGTCTGCATGGAGCAGCCAGAGCTATCAGTCTGCATGGAGCAGCCTGAGCTGTCAATCTGCATGGAGCAGCCAGAGCTGCCAGTCTACATGGAGCAGCCAGAGCTGTCAGTCTGCATGGAGAAGCCAGAGCAGCTAGATCCGCCAGTCAGCCATGATCTTCCAGATCTGCCAGTCAACCAGATTCTTCCAGATCTGCCAGTCAACCAGATTCTTCCAGATCTGCCAGTCAACCAGACTCTTCCAGATCTGCCAGTCAACCAGACTCTTCCAGATCCGCCAGCCAGCCAGGATCTGCCGGAGCCAACTACCTGCCTGAGCTTCATCTCAGTACTGGGCTTCCTCTCAGTACTGGGTTTCCTCTCAGTCCCGGGCTTCCCCTCAGTCCCGAGCTGCCCCTCAGTCCCGAGCTTCCCCTCAGTCCCGAGCTGCCCCTCAGTCACGAGCTGCCCCTCAGTCCAGTGGGGTTCTGGGTGAGGACTATTAGGCCATGGTCGGTGGCGAGGGTGGATTATCCTAGGACACGAGGGGGAGGAACTATGACATTTATGGAGTGGGGTCCACGTCCCGAGCCAGAGCCGCCACCATGGACAGACGCCCACCCGGACCCTCCCTATGGTTTTGAGGTGCATCCGGGGGTTCGCACCTTGGGGGGGGGGGGTTCTGTCGCACCTTGGTCTTGGTATTTTGTGTTTTATTTAATTATTTGTTCAGGACAGGGTGTGACATGGGTTATTGTCGTGTGTTTTTTGTCTTGGGGTTTTGTGGGGCGTCGACGTAGTCTATGGCTGCCTGAGGCGGTTCTCAATCAGAGTCAGGTGATTCTCGTTGTCTCTGATTGGGAACCATATTTAGGCAGCCATATTCTGTGAGTGTTTTCGTGGGTGATTGTTCCTGTCTCTGTGTAGTGTTCACCAGATAGGCTGTGATAGGTTTTCTCGTTCCGTTTGTTGTTTTGTATATTTATTTGTTATTTCATGTATCACTATTCTTCATTAAAGAACATGAGTAACCACCACCCTGCATTTTGGTCCGACTCTCCTTCAACAGACGAACGCCATTACATGTCTTTTATACAGGTAACGAGTTCAAACAGGTGCAGTTAATACATGTAATGAGTGGAGAACAGGAGGGATTCTTAAAGAAAAACAGGTCTGTGAGACCTGGAATTCTTACTGGTTGGTAGGTGATTAAAAATACTTATGTCATGCAATAAAATGCAAATAAATTACTTAAATCATACAATGTGATTTTCTGGAATTTTGTTTTAGATTCCGTCTCTCACAGTTGAAGTGTACCTATGATAAAATTACAGACCTCTACATGCTTTGTAAGTAGGAAAACCTGCAAAATTGGTAGTGTATCAAATACTTGTTCTCCCCACTGTATCATACTATATACATTTTACTGACACAGTATACAATAATTATCTTTTGTTTGTTTTTAGTCCCGTCCTTAAGCTCCACTCAACCATTTATCTCTTAACACCATCCATTTTTCACAAAAGTTCTGAACGTTTTTATTGTAAATTAAATATAAACATATTTGCTTAGATTATTATTATATTATTGATACTTTGACTATGACTTTTCAAATCAACCAGCATTGATATTTGCAGAGTTAGCTCCAGTTGTACCAAAACAAATGATCTAATGCTTCTGTATCTTTGCAGTAAAATATCCATTGCTGGGATGGTTGTATCCCCCATATATATAACATTATATTGGTTGCAAGAATTTTCTATAATAATTTAAATTGAAAAACATATTTTTTTAATCCAGTGTTGATTTGTGTATCAGTTCATAAACCATGTGCCATGGAGTTGGTACATCGGAAATCTCTTCCCAATTATTTTGCAACCTGTGTACATTTTTTGGTTCTTAAATTAAAAATGTATACTTTTTTATTCATCACAATTTTCTTTAGCAAATGTAGTTCTTCAATGCAGGGCAGCCAGACACGTGTCTTACTTTCTCCCCCTTCCACTTGCCTCTCTTCTTTTTTTGTCGTAACGCCGCAATTATTTGGTTGCAACTGAGTAGAGCAGACATTTCCATATATTTTTCACCAGAATATTTGTTATAATATTTTTTTTTCTGTTGGATTAAACTGAAATTGCAACCAATTTTACTATTTTGGAGATAACCAGAAGTGAGAGGTTGTAATCTGAATAAATGGGAAAAGGCCATTCTTGAACATTGGGTGAGACATTCTTACTTATCTGCTGGAGAACCAGTTCAGATTTAAGTACAACTTTTGTATGACTGAAGCCTTTAGTGCAGTGGTTCTTAACTTGGGGATAGGGCTGTCTACTGCCCCCGCTGGAGTAATTGCGTGCCCATAGTAAACATGATTGTTTTTTGTCAAAAGTTGCTAATATATGCAAATAAAAAATATTATTGAATAGAAAACACTCTAAAGCTTCTAAAACCGTTTAAATTATGTCTGTATGTAAAGCAGAACTCTCAGGGCAGTCATTCTCCCAAACTCTCTCGTCATCAGAAAAGTTGGCCCAACTTTGACGTCATCGCCCCCACCCTTCCCAAGCACTTACAGGTCTGGGAACAGTCTCGCTGTCTTCAGCGCGATCTCAGCTTTCAATGGGGCTTCTCATTGTGAGAATCGCGCGCTCACGAGAGTTTTGGCGGGCCGAAACCTTTCGGTCACGCGAAAAAACAGGTCACTTTTATGCACGCTCTGCTCAGGTCCTGTCTTTGTTCCAAGATCGATTATACAATGCATGCGTTTCTGTTCGTCCTCACGATTGCTGTACACCTTTATAACATGTTAAAGCTTGATTATGAAGTTAGTTTGACAAGTTTAATCGACATATAATATGTAAGTTCGACGTTTTGGTGCGCATCCACTTGACTTTTGGCTACATTTCAACCGAAATGTGTCGTGTTTGAGAACCGAAAGACACAGACTGCAAAACTAAACGCTGTTTTTGGTAAGTATAATTCCTTCCAGGTCTTCTGATGGAAGAACAGCAAAGGTAAGGGAATATTTATGTGGTAAATTTGGGTTTATGTGGACTCCAAGATAGAGGAGCCATAATGCTACTTTTTGAGCGCCGACTCATAGTATAGCCTAGTGAACGAAACCTGTAACGTTAAAAATAAATGTAACACAGTGATTGCATTCAGAAGAAGTGTATCTAACTATATATATGTAGAACATGCATATTTAGTCAAAGTTTATGATGTGTATTCCTTGTTAGCTGACGTTATCTGCCGGAGCTATCGTCATTTCTTCAATTAATTTGAGTAGCATTTTTTGAACGATGCATCATTGTAAACAGAGATTTATGGATATATATAGCATATTATTGAAAAAAAACATAAATGTACTGTGTAACATGTTATATTACTGTCATCTGTTGAAGATTTGAAAAGGTTAGTGCATTATTTTTCTTTTAATCCTGCGTTTGTTGATTGCATATTTTTTTCAACTTGGCTATGCAAATTAGCTGTGTCTTCGGTGGTGGTTTGACATAAATATGTGCTATGTTTTCGCCGTAAAACATTTTAGAAATCTGACGTGCTGGGTAGATAAACAAGGTGTTTATCTTTCATTTGAGCCATTGGACTTGTTAATGTGTGGAGGTTAAATATCTTTAGGAATATGTTTGCGTTCCATGCGCCATCTTCCAGCTGAACGTGGGGAGGGGGGTGTTCCAAAATTGGAACCCTAGTCCCCTTCTGGTTAACCTTGTTGGAGGTACTGAACACCACCAGTTTCATATGCGCATTCACCGAACCCTTCTTAATTGGAAAAATAAAATGTGATTTTTTTCAAATTCAAAACATAGGTATATATTTTACTTTTGCACAAAATGAACCGTGCATCAACATCACTGTGTTCAAAGAACAAAATCATCAAAACATGATTTTCACACAAAAACAAAAACATAATAATGAATATTTACTGCAAATCAGTGTGACGTCTGCTGCTTCCTTTCAGAGACCAGTTCAGAAATGCACGGCTTCACCTTGGCAAGTGCCACTCTCATGTCATTTTCGCAACAAAGTCTGTTCCTTTTCTTCGTTTTTATGTCCAGCAACCTCAAAAAGGATTGCACGCAAAGATATGTTGTAACAAACGGTATGAAAATCTCCAGAGCTTTCTTAGCAATAACAGGGTACGTTACCATTTGTTGACACCAAAACATTGAAAGCGTTGTTGTTCTGAAGAGTTGCTGTTGAACCTGGCTCTGCTGAATTTCAATGATTTCGTCAAAGGTATTCATCATTGACATCTGTTGTCTCAACACTAAACGTGAACGGCTGTCTCACCTATGCTGGATATGACTCTCTTGTAGGGAAGTATCCTTCGAGAGACTTTGCAAGCTCATCTAAGTCTGTGGCAATTGCTTGCTTCAGTTCAGCAGGTACAGAAAATGTCTCCGATTCCAGATACATCTTCTATCTTACTTACACAGTCGTCCAGCAGGGGAAAGTTTACGAAGTTATCGTTCTCTGGTCGTTGTTTCCATAATGGTAGCTTTTTTTGAAAAGCCTTCAGGTTTTCCTCCGCTTCGATGATGTTGACTCCACCGCTCTGCATCTTTTGACTGAGATGATTGAGAGCTGCGAAGATATCAGCCATGTACGCTAAAATGAGAATGAACTCAGAATTTTTGAAGCAATCTGCATGACAATGTTGGTGCTTTTGCAAAAACAGGGCTAATTCCACACGCTCGGCAAAAACACGATTCAGCACCTGTCCCCGGGATAACCACCGAACGTTAAAATGGTATAGAAGTACCTCGAATTCAGAGCCCATTTCTTTACACCGCTCACTGAAGATGCGGTGCCTCAGAGCACTAGTTCGCACATAGTTCACGCATTCCACTACAATTTTTAATACTTCTGCCAGTTTTGGAGGCAAGGTTTTTGTTGCCAACGCATGCCTGTGCAGAATACAATGCGTAACAATGATGTGTGGTGCATCAGCTTTCACTAGCGCACAAAAACCAGACTTTCTTCCCAGCATGACTGGAGCTCCGTCCGAACAACCCGCAGAAACCATATCCCACGAAAGATTGTTGTCTTTGAAGAAGTCATCCACAAGTCATCCACATTTCTTCACATCGGCTGCCTTAGTTGTTGTTGTAAGATGCTTACAAAATAAAAAATCTCCCTTTATCACCTCGTCTTTCACATAGAGCACGAATACAGCAAGCTGGCTTAGATTGGAAACGTCTGTGGTCTCTTTTAGGCTGGGTTTCTGTACAGCACTTTGAGATATCAGTTGATGTACGAAGGGCTATATAAATACATTTGATTTGATTTGGTCTCGTCGAGTTGAAGGCTGAATTTTGCCGGGCTTGAAATCAGATCTGCAGCTACTTGAGCCAAGATGTCTTTGCTCATGTCCTCTATTCTGTCGCTGATGGTGTTATTTGAAAGAGGAATTTGGGATAACTTAACTTCAGCCTCTTTTCCCAGCATGATATTCGCCATCTTCAACACAGCTGGTTTTATGAGTGTTTCACCAATGGTGTGTGGTTTTCCCTGCTTTGCAATCAGGTCTGTATGTAAACCTACGGAAAAACGAGTATAAATTAGGATGAGTCTACTTCAAGTAAAGTGGCTTCTCTGTCCATATACAGAATAGAAGTCAGTCTGTGGTTGCATCCCAAATGACACCCTACTCCCCGTGTAGTGCATTACCTTTGACCAGAGCCTAATAGGCCCAGGTCAAAAGTAGTACTCTACATAGGGAATATTAGGCTGCCATTTGGGACGCAGGCAGTTTCAGATCACCAGAAAGGAGGAGGAGGACAGGTGTCACCTTTTGAATGAAGAAGGCAACCAATTAAACTGTTTTCTTGAGCTTAACTCCTAGACGGAACCTTACCTCCATAAACCAGAGGGATATTCCATACAACACTAAAGTTGAAATTTAAACCACATATTCATTATATCCAGCACTATATCAGTGCCAATGATAAGGTCCTAAAAAAGTGCCACGAGGACGTCATCAAAAGGTATTTCTCAGCCATTTTTTAGGCCTGTCCAAAAAGGGCTGGACAATGTCCGGTTTCGTCTCATACTTTCAAGATCTTGTTCTCAATAAAATGGCGACATGATGACCATCAGCTAATATTGTATATTTTTAGGATGATGACCAGGACAGCAGAAAAACATATTACATGAAAGGATGGTGTGATGGGAAAAATGAACCAGCTTTTTTCCAGCTCAAACTCCAGACAATCTCACAGGTGTATGATTGAATGATTATCTGGCTCACCATTAGAACGGACTCTTTGAATTCACAGTGATTTTCTCAGAGTGTACAATGATGCAGGGAAGTGGGATCTTTAGCCATTGACAACTGCATCTACCGGGAGCCTGCTATTATGGCAGGACTGTTTGGACAAAGTCGAAGACAGAGACCTGCAAGTCTTGCCGATCTGTCGCCTGACTGGTGGCTCTCGAGTGAAGATAAACTTTTTTTGTGTGTGAGGGTTTGAAGATGTTTGGCTTTGGGGAATTCTGGGGACTGCTCCCTTGTAATGGTGTGTCAACATCCTTCAAATGATTTTGTTTAGCATGAGAATGATCACTGTCAGGCTGCGTATATTAAAAGGTTAGAGCTGTCTCCTATTCACAGAACCATGCACCAGCTGACTGGCAGAAGGAAGCTGTCAGGCTGCGTATATCAAAAGGTTAGAGATGTCTCCTATTCACAGAACCATGCACCAGCTGACTGGCAGAAGGAAGCTGTCAGGCTGCGTATATTAAAAGGTTAGAGCTGTCTCCTATTCACAGAACCATGCACCAGCTGACTGGCAGAAGGAAGCTGTCAGGCTGTGTATATCAAAAGGTTAGAGCGGTCTCCTATTCACAGAACCATGCACCAGCTGACTGGCAGAAGGAAGCTGTCAGGCTGCGTATATTAAAAGGTTAGAGCTGTCTCCTATTCACAGAACCATGCACCAGCTGACTGGCAGAAGGAAGCTGTCAGGCTGTGTATATCAAAAGGTTAGAGCTGTCTCCTATTCACAGAACCATGCACCAGCTGACTGGCAGAAGGAAGCTGAGCGTATTCGAAGCGCCTCTTTGTCACACCAACGTGTGTTTGCACAGGAGGACGGTCGCTGACATAAAGACGTGTGGTTATCTACCTATATGCACATTTCTCTGTATTATTTCCTAATATTATTCCTTGTCCCTCTGGCTTATCAGTAAATGACTGGTAACTACTTAGAATAAGTCAGAGCGCATGACTTATGCATGGCGGCGAAGGGTTATAATGCCAATAAATCCAAATGTTGTCAGGCACCGAGGCGTGCCATATATGATATATGAACGCTGGGCATGGCAAGCGTCATTTGTTTATCATGAAGTTCTATGGGTTGGAGTTCCTGCCTATATATGTGGAAAAAAATAATTTCCTCCAATATATTGGGTAACATTTAATATTCACTGTTTATTATGCGGTGCATTGCATCAACAATGCATTGTGATCTTGTTTAGGCCCAAGGGAAATGTTGTACTAGGACTACTTTCTAAATATACACTATTGAGTGTACCTTAAATGATTTATTATGCAGAATCGAAAGATCATTGTGAACTAAATTACCTGCCCAACAATATCCTTATTTACTGCCTCGAGTTTGTATCGACTTTCCTGCCTCGTCACCAAATATAACAAAATGTTTTTCAAAACTCTTTCACTAGTTTTACCAAATCTTGATGTGTGTATCATGTAATGCAGTCGAAATTTGACGCCTGACAAATGCAACTTGTGATTGTCATGAGAGTGTCATCTAAACTGGAGCATGCCGTTATCGGGAGTAATTCAAAATAATGTACAGAAGCTAAATTAAGTGCTTATCTTGAGCCAACTGTATACTCTCAAGCCTGTTGTCATCAAGCCCCCAAACCCAGACACGGAAGAATCTGAAGCCTTCGGTTGCACCTCCATATATATTTCAGAACGTGCAATAGGCCTGTTTACTCGTCCTCACAGCAATTTCATGTGATATTTTCTCCCCAATTTCGTGATTATGATCTTGTCTCATCGCCACAACTCCTCAATGGGCTCAGTAGAGGCCGAAGTGTCAGAGAAAACACCAGTCAACTCCCGACCGAACGTAGTCAGCCTGGAGGCGCCCGGTCCACAACAAGGAGTCCTTAGAGTGATGCCGCAACACAACCATGAAGTGCCTTAGAATGCTGCGCCACTCGGGAGACAATTTCATATTCTAATGCAGCTGTCTGACAGGATCCTGATGATTTCCTCCAGTGCCTCGGCAGATGTGCCAGGAAACGAGCAGCTCTGGGAAAGTGAAAGGGTCGGGAGCACCGGAACATGACCTCCTCGCCACCTAGATTCAGCGTGTGTGAGGTAATACTCTCTCTCTCTCTCTCTCTCTCTCTCTCTCTCTCTCTCTCTCTCTCTCTCTCTCTCTCTCTCTCTCTCTCTCTCTCTCTCTCTCTCTCTCTCTCTCTCTCTCTCTCTCTCTCTCTCTCTCTCTCTCTCTCTCTCTCTCTCTCTCTCTCTCTCTCTCTCTCTCTCTCTCTCTCTCTCTCTCACACTCACACACACACACACACACACACACACACGGAAAACACTTGACTTGTGCAACGATGGCTGTCTGTCAATAGGTCCAAGTTTGGGTCTGTGTTTCTCACATCCGGGAAGGCAGAGGGGTTCTAAGCAAGACGTTTTTTGTGTTTTCTCCTGTAGAGGTAAGGTTTATTTAAGTCCCCCTCCCGTAAAAATATGATGATGATATTTTTGGTTTTAAGAGCTATAATATGAAGAAAGGCCTATGATTGCCTCAGCTCACCTCTGGGGCTGGGTTGGGAACCATAATGAGTGAATGGTCCACTCCATATAAGCACTTCTGCCCACTATGCTTATTCCTGTGGCTTGAGCCAAAGCTACTGTAGGTAAAATAAAAATGCATAAGACAACTCCCAGGAATTGCCATGTTAGATTATTTCTCATGAATTGTCTTCTCTCTTCTCTGCATGATCTACAAATTGGGTAGCTGTTACAGATTTTTATGAAGCAAATCATCGAAGACATTGGTCTTCAATAAGCACGTCAAGATGACAGTGTAAGACTGGGGGAGAATGAAACTCATATCCAGCGACAAAGAAAAACATGCCTCTAGATGAAGAGACTTGACAACGATGCCAAAAAAAGACAAGTGATGAAAAAAGAAATCTATGTAAACAAACCATTAGAGGGGAAAAAAACGATGAAGTCCCGAGTGGCCCTGGAGTTTCAGTCCCCTTCAAAGTCAACGCTTTCAATATGAAATCACAGTAAAAGTCCTATAGTGCTGCTGATTATAATGTTACAGTGATTGATTTTCCGAAACTCTTCCTGAGATAAAAAAAAACCCCACTGGAAATGCTATTTCCGGACAGTTGGATGCAGCATCGATTAAAGGCTGGCTTATTTTTCACTTTTAAAGGCAGCAATTTTCTCCAGACTTCTGAAGGAGAAAAGCTCAAATCGTTCTGTGGCTTTGTGCAAATATAAAAAGACTGTAAAGCCCCAGCCACAGCGAAAGGGATTCTGAATACTGGGCTTGAAAAATAGCACATGCTGTTCTTTGGGATCACATTGTGTTTTTGAACCAAAGCTACTGCAAAATACAAGAGCACAATCACTATACACTACCTAGTTGATGATTGAATACAAGGATGTCAATACTGTGTGTTGAATACATGTGTTGGATACATGCACTCATACAAAGTATTGACAACCAGGTAAAGACAGCGAAATGGTTAAATAATCAAGGCATCTAAAAGTATGTTTCCCTCCAGTGATGCTCTTTCATCATGTTGTGAGTGTGTGGACGGATCATGAGGGAGATGGGCATCGTCTCCCCTTGAGAACTCTCCTCTCAGCCTCCACTCTCTTTCTGTTTACCTCCGTTTCTGTTTCCTTCCCCTTTGAAGCGGTGCAGGCCGCTGGAATCCCAGGTGAAAGCAGCAAGATGAAAGTTTTCCGCCAAAAGCAAAGCTCGGTCCAACGTTTGAGGGCAAAGTAAGGAGCAGAATGACGCAGACAGATTTCAACCAGAGGGGTATTTCACAAAGGGAGCTGAGCAAAAACTCTAGATTTTTCAAAGGTAGACAATGTCAATTTAGGTCTATTTCTGGAATCAGATGCCATCTGGGGCTTTGGACTCAAATTACGACCCTATTTAAAGCAGAGCAAGAAAATTCAGCTACCTGCTGATTCCTTCTGCACATTGATAGGTAGGAGTATTAAATACAAAAATATCCATTAGGACAGTACCAAAAGCATAACATAAATCTCCATGAGATGTCTCAAGAACAAAGCTGGTTTGCATGTGGAGCAAACAAGGGGGCCAGAGTGAGTTTCTTTTTTCAATTATTATTAAAAAAAGTGGAATTTGTTGTAACAAATCTATCAAATAAATGTCTGAGTAAACCTGGTTGAATTGGTCAAGAATATGCAGTCAGGCACTAAGGGGTTGAGGTTGTTTACATGGGGTGGCAGGGTAGCCTAGTGGTTAGTGTGTTGGACTAGTAACCGGAAGGTTGCAAGTTCAAACCCCCCCCCGAGCTGACAAGGTACAAATCTGACGTTCTGCCCCTGAACAGGCAGTTAACCCACTGTTCCTAGGCCGTCATTGAAAATAAGAATTTGTTCTTAACTGACTTGCCTAGTTAAATAAAGGTAAAAAAATTGTTGCAGATTAAATGTCTAGCCATTACCTGGCTTAATTTTGAACCAACCACCGTCAAATTATTCTGAGTTGTTTCTGTGTTCACAAAACAGTTAAGTCCACAGCCCAATGCCTTAGCTTTATGAAATGCAACTTTTAATACAAATCCAAAGACTGGCCCATTTCTCAGCTTGACGGTGTTACTTTGCTGTTCGAGTTCCTTTCCAAGAAGAAAAACTGTAGGCTACTCACTTTCATTTCACAATCTCTCCACACTCACAAAATGAAATGCAGTCATGTTCTCTGTCTAGACACACTAAACCCTCCTAAGGCCCTCCCTCCCACTCTCTCTTCAAAATACACATACACACACGCGTGCGCGAGCAGGACGCCCCACCTACCACCTCACATACACACACTAAAACAATCAACACACACACCATGCTCACACATCACGATGTCATAGGTGTTTTCATTATAGACCCCTTGTTTTTCTTGTCTATCGATTTTCCCCTTCGTCTGTGAAATGTTAAGGATTTGAGTGATTCAACGGTGCATCAGTGTCTGGACCTAACTGTGGAGGCAAAACCAAGTCATGCATATTGATCAGAGCGGTGACGCCTGGAGGAGACAGAAGAGCAGAGCACATTGCCACTACACTGGTCGCCATGACAAAAGCAAGGAGGAATTGTGAAGTGGCCGCAATAATATATAAGCTGTGTCCACAGCACAGTCATTTCCGGAAATGTGTGTATTATGATAGATCCATAAAACCAATGATAACACTTTACATTAAGGTAATTATAAACCCACTTTTTTTTTACAGTTTTCTTTACAAAACATTGTACAAGTGGCAGCAACATTGTGAGTACAACATATATTTGAATAAATGTCATGTATAAAGGGAAATAATATGCCAAGTGTTAGTAAACAAATTTAGAGTCAATGTTAAATGGATAGAATTAGCCTGTGTTTTAGGAAATACATGAGATTGCCTTGTATATTATTATTTGTATCGCCTTTTTGTGATTTCTTTGTAATTCTCTCTGCAAATGTCTGTTGAATAATTGTCTGATAAGGACTCATGATTCACCATCAACTCTTTCTAAAGCAGTTTTTTGCTGCCACATGGGTCTTTTTCATTTATAATTTATTTTTTGGGCAAATCTAAAAATGTCTTTGTTTTACATTTTTGATTTTACAGCTTTTTTGTTTTGTTACATATACATTTTACTTATATGGTATTTCTTTTTATATATACACACATTACATTTTGGATAGATAGCCACGTATTTGTCTTGCATATATCTAGCAGCATCTTGCTAAGGGGGATCCCTTGCTGTAGCATCAGGGCTGGAGTCACTGTAGTCAGTGTAGTAGATGGATGAGGGAGAAAGAAGGGTGACTCCGCAGTACCACAACAGGGAAGGAGACAAAGGGCATCCCTGTCTCGCCCCACCAGTAAATAAACATCTAACCATTCTTCCAAGGCCATGTTTCCCTCAATTGAAAGGCATAAACTGTGAAGAAAAATACACTGCATATAGAGGAGGCCTGAGAGAAGCAAGGTAGACCCCCAGGCAGGTGCAAATGAGCTGTCCGTTGGATCAATACTTTATGCTCCCTCAGTATTCTTAGAACAAATTCCTTCGCAGCTTTGCCTCCCATAAATTGCTCGGCTCTCCACCCGCTGCCACTTGGCAGACAGTCAGCTCCCGGGGATCAAAGGAGAGTGAGGAGAGTCAAGGGGGAGTGGCGACGCTAAAGTACGCTTGACCTCAGAGGCACAGTTGGATCTCGCCGGTGTTGCACCGGCTAATTTCATCGACTGTAATAGCAATTGGAGAGGCTGCTGCAGCACCTTTACACACACTCTCTGTATCACTGATGGTGGTTCTCATCATTGAGCTGTGTCGTCTACACTGGTGTCTGACGCTGACACTGCCTAGATTGGTAAACACTTGACTTCACTTAAGGAGTTTGTTGTACATGAGGAGGTCCTAAAATGGACATCGTAATGGTCGTGCCTTTACCCCTTCACAGCGGCCATGAGAAGAACAAGATGTCATAACATCTCACTAAAGTACAATTCATATGTTGCCAGTGCCATGCACCTTTCATGCACATTGTAATTACAACTTATACTGGCTTCATCCTCCACTTGGACCACCTTCAGTACAAAACGAACTGTGTTCTAAGCTGATCATTAGACGACGTATCACATGCTAGCTGCTCGGTCCATTATCGCAACATACTTAAGGGTTGCAGAACGTCATTGGGTTCCCACATCAGTCGCTGATGTAGCCTAATGAGCTGACAATGCTGGATGGCAGCTGAGTGCTAAGAGGCTACAGCAGGGAATATGGAGACCCAGGTGCACCTGTCTATCTACTCACAGGGGGAACTGTGGGAGACACAGTGTTGCATAGTAAAATAGTTACACATCATTGATAGTGAACAAGTAGGCGGTGTTGATTGATGTAGCGTTCAGAGTAGAAAAGGAGTTTGCTCATATCGTTATAGAGAAAGCTTTGAATATAGATTTGTGCTCAGGGCTTAAAGCAGCAACCAGCAGTAGAAACAATAACAAAGCATATTCCCCACCCATTATGGTAAAAAGCTGAAGGATGTAGCTGGAGAAATGTAACAACTCTCAAATTCATAGAAAGTGTTATGGATGCAAGGACTGATATCCAAATTATATTTTGAATCATATGAGGCCTATTTACATTTACTTTGTTTACGAACATCATATTTTGAGTTCTGATGTAGTATGATAATATAATAATATCCCACTGGGCACAGACATGATTTCAACGTTGTTTTTAACGTAATTGAATTGAAATGATGTGGAAACAACATTGATTCAACCAGTGTGTGAGCAGTGGGATATGCCATTTAGTGAACGCTTTTATCCAAAATATCTTACAGTCATGCTTGCATACATCTAACACACAGGTGGCCCTAGGAAAAAAATCCACTGTCCTGGTGTTGCAAGCATCAGAGAGAGAGAGAGAGGAGGAGAAGAAGAGGGAGCATGCCTGAGGCCCTATTCCCACTTCCAGATATGGAGGAGAGTCTGAGGAGCGGGGTGGCGAAAGAGAATTCTACTTTTCAGATCACATTACATCCTTGCCTTACCTTTCTTTGTGGCTGGCAACGCGACATGGTCCGCAGCTCAAAAGGACAGTAAATATCGCAGTAGCCGCCAGCCAGTAAACAGAAAATATTAACGAAAATTACTGAAACTGTTCTTCTAAAATATATTACATAATGCAACAATTAATGTGTAGACAATGGGAATATAAAAGTACATGAGGCCGACCTTTCAAAATTACGATAAACCAGGCTTATCAATCATGCCAGTCATTACATGTGGTAAAAAATTGCAACTGAAATTGTGGGTATAAGTGAATTCACAGCCTCAAACTGTTTTATATGGAAGCTCACAACCACCACCACCATGTTTTTATTAATTAAAATCGCAACGTCATGTTTTTATAGACTAAGCTATGTATTTAAGTGATTCGGCTTGTCACCAAAAGCACTCACAAACTTCTACAGATGCACAATCGAGAGCATCCTGGCGGGCTGTATCACCGCCTGGTACGGCAACTGCTCCGCCCTCAACCGTAAGGCTCTCCAGAGGGTAGTGAGGACTGCACAACGCATCACCGGGGGCAAACTACCTGCCCTCCAGGACACCTACACCACCCGTTGTTACAGGAAGGCCATAAAGATCATCAAGGACATCAACCACCCGAACCACTGCCTGTTCACCCCGCTATCATCCAGAAGGCGAGGTCAGTACAGGTGCATCAAAGCTGGGACCGAGAGACTGAAAAACAGCTTCTATCTCAAGGCCATCAGACTGTTAAACAGCCACCACTAACATTGAGTGGCTGCTGCCAACACACTGTCATTGACACTGACCCAACTCCAGCCATTTTAATAATGGGAATTGATGGGAAATGATGTAAATATATCACTAGCCACTTTAAACAATGCTACCTTATATAATGTTACTTACCCTACATTATTCATCTCATATGCATATGTATATACTGTACTCTACATCATCGACTGCATCCTTATGTAACACATGTATCACTAGCCACTTTAACTATGCCACTTTGTTTACTTTGTCTACACACTCATCTCATATGTATATACTGTACTCGATACCATCTACTGTATGCTGCTCTGTACCATCACTCATTCATATATCCTTATGTACATGTTCCTTATCCCCTTACACTGTGTATAAGATAGTAGTTTTGGAATTGTTAGTTAGATTACTTGTTGGTTATCACTGCATTGTCGGAACTAGAAGCACAAGCATTTCGCTACACTCGCATTTAACATCTGCTAACCATGTGTATGTGACAAATAAAATTTGATTTGATTTGATTTGATTTTAAACCTAAAATAGGCCCATTTACTTGTGTTCTGAGAAAATGTGATCAAATTTGGTTTACATTCACACTTCCAGTCAATAATAAAAATTATTGACTGGAATTAATCAATCGCCACAATAGTGATGACACTCTATAGTTATCTTTTTAAGGGGTTCCTCAACTGGCCACTCGCGGGTGGTTTTATTTGGGCCCCCACGTTTCAGTTAGACATACAAGACTGTAACAACACCAGGACATCAGCTCCAAGTGATTTTAATGTAAGAAATCTGCTCTCAAATATTGCCACACATAATAGAGAGACGTGATCATATAGAAATATAAGGAAAGTTTGAAATTATTATGTTTTAGTCAAACATATCTGTTTGGGATTCTTGGTTTTCTTAAAAACTATATGACCTGATTAGAAAAAAATTATGTTCCCATCATAGCCCATTTCATCCGTATAAAATATTGTACATTATTTTTATTTTCCAGCTGATTTATTTATGTCATACACTACAACTAGTGTCCGGAGGTGGTTAGGTTAGCATCAAATCAAATCAAATCATATTTGTCACCTGCGCTGAATACAACAGGTGTAGTGTAGACCTTACCATGAAATGTTTATTTATAAGCCCTTCACCAACAATGCAGTTCTAGAAATAGAGTTAAAATATTTACTAAATAAACTACATAAAAAAATAATTAAAAGTAAAGTGACTATGCATAGATAATAGACTGTGTGTAGCAGCAGTGTAAGGGGGGGGGTCAATGTAAATAGTCCGGGTGGCCATTTGATTAATTGTTCAGCAGTCTTATGGCTTGGAGGTAGAAGCTGTTAAGGAGCCTTTTGGTCCTAGATTTGGCACTCCGGTACCGCTTGCGGTGCGGTAGCAGAGAGAACAGTCTATGACTAGGGTGGCTGAAGTCTTTTTTGGGCCTTCTTCTGACAACGACTAGTATATAGGTCCTGGATGTCAGGAAGCTTGGCCCCAGGGATGTACTGGGCCGTACACACTACCCTCTGTAGCGCCTTATGGTCGGATGCCTAGCAGATGCCATACCAGGTGGTGATGCAACTGGTCAGGATTCTCTTGATGGTGCTGCCATAGAACAGGCTCTGGGGATCCATGCCAAATCTTTTCAGTCTCCTGAGGGGGAAAGGTGTTGTCATGCCCTCTTTACGACTGTCTTGGTGTGTTTGGACCATGGTCGATTATTGGTGAAACACTCGACTCACTCCACTACAGCCCCGTCGATGTTAATGGGGGCCTGTTCGGCCCACTTTCTCCTGTAGTCCACGATCAGCTCCTTTGTCTTGTTCACATTGAGGGAGAGGTTGTTGTCCTGGCACCACACTGCCAGGTCTCTGACCTTCTACCTATAGGCTGTCTCATCGTTGTCAGTGATCACACTGTTGTGTCAACACTTAATGATGGTGTTGGAAATTTTTTAGCCCACGCAGTCATGGGTGAACAGGGAGTACAGGAGGGGACCAAGCACGCATCCCTGAGGGGTCCCAGTGTTGAGGATTAGCGTGGCATATGTGTTGTTGCCTACCCTTACCACTTGGGGTCGGCCCATCAGGAAGTCTAAGATCCAGTTGCAGAGGGAGGTGTTTAGTCCCAGGGCCCTTAGCTTAGTGATGAGCTTTGTCGGCACTATGGTGTTGAACGCTGAGCTGTAATCAATTAGCAGCATTCTCACATGTTTTTATTTATTTATTATTGAACCTTTATTTAACTAGGCAAGTCAGTTAAGAACAAATTCTTATTTACAATGAGGTCCTGCCCTGCCATAGCCGGACGACGCTGGGCCAATTGTGCAATATGGGACTCCCAATCATGGCTGGATGTGATACAGCCTGGATTCGAACTGGGGACTGTAGTGATGTCGCTTGAACTGAGATTCAGTGCCTTAGACCGCTGCGGCTCTCAGGAACACATAGGTGTTCCTTTTGCCCAGGTGGGAAAGGGCAGTGTGGAGTGCGATTGAGATTGCGTCGTCTGTGGATCTGTTCTGGGCGGTATTCCAATTGGAGTCGGCCTTTCTGGGAGGATGGTGTTGATGTGAGCCATGACCAGCCTTTCAAAGCACTTCATGAGTGCTACAAAGGCTACCTTCGCTTCGCTTACTATGGTGGTCTGCTTGAAACATGTAGGTATTACAGATTCGGTAAGGGAGATGTTGAAAATGTCAATGAAGACACTTGTCAGTTGGTCCACGCATGCTTTGAGAATACATCCTGGTAATCCATCTGGCCCGTGGCCTTGTGAATGTTGACCTGTTTAAAGGTCTTGCCCACATCAGCTACTGAGAGCGTGATAACACAGTTGTCAGGAACAGCTGGGGCTCTCATGCATGCTTCAGTGTTGCTTGCCTCGAAGCGAGCATAAAAGGCACTTAGCTCGTCTGGTAGGCTCGCATTACTGGGCAGCTTGCGGCTGGGTTTCCCTTTGTAGTCCGTAATAGTTTTCAGCCCTGCCACATCCAATGAGCATCTTAATCCTGTATTGACGCTTTGCCTGTTTGATGGTTCGTCTGAGCTTGTAGCGGAATGTCTTATAGGGCTTCCGGATTAGTGTCCCGCTCCTTGAAATCATCAGCTCTAGCCTTTCGCTCAATGTGGATTTTGCCTCTAATCCATGGCTTCTGGTTGGGATATGTACTGTACGTACAGTCACTGTGAGGACGATGTCGTCGATGCACTTATTGTTGCAGCCGGTGCCTGAGTTGGTAAACTCCTCAATGCCATTGGATGAGTCCCAGAACATATTCCAGTCTGCTAGCAAAACAGTCCTGTAGCATAGTATCAATGCCATCTAACCACTTCTGTATTGAGTGAGTCACTGTTTCAGTTTTTGCTTGTAAGCTGGAATCAGGCGGATAGAATTATGGTCAGATTTGCCAAATGGAGGGCAAGGGAGAGCTTTGTATGCGTCTCTGTGTGTGGAATAAAGGTGGTCTAAAGTTTTTTTCCCACTGGTTGCACATGTGACATGCTGGTAGAAATGAGGTAAAACGGATTTAAGCTTGCCTGCATTAAAGTCCCCAGGCACGAGGAGCCCCGCTTCTGGATGAGCATTTTCTTGTTTGCTTATGGACTTATACAGCTCATTGAGTGTGGTCTTAGTACCAGCATCGGTTCGTGGTGGTAAATAGACTGCTACGAATAATATAGATGAAAACGCTCTTGGTAGATAGTGTGGTCTACAGCTTTTCATGAGGTACTCTGCCTCAGGCGAGCAATACCTAGAGACTTCTTTAATATTAGACATTGCGCACCACCTTTTATTGACAAATAGACACACACCCTCGCCCCCATCTTATCAGACGTAGCTTTTCTGTCCTGCTGATGTACAGGAAACCCAGCCAGCTCTATATTATCCGTGTCATCGTTCAGCCACGACTCTGTGAAACATAATGCATTATAGTTTTTAATGTCCTGTTGGTAGGATGGTCTGAATCGTAGATCATTAATTTTCCAGTGATTGCACATTGGCCAATAGAACAGATGGTCAAATAATTTTGCACACCCAATTTTTCAGTTTTTAATTTGCTAAGAAAGTTTGAAATATCCAATAAATGTTGTTCCACTTCATGATTGTGTCCCACTTGTTGTTGATTCTTGACAAAAAAATACAGTTTTATATCTTTATGTTTGAAGCCTGAAAT
Organism: Oncorhynchus gorbuscha; assembly: GCF_021184085.1. Classification (NCBI taxonomy): domain Eukaryota; kingdom Metazoa; phylum Chordata; class Actinopteri; order Salmoniformes; family Salmonidae; genus Oncorhynchus; species Oncorhynchus gorbuscha. The sequence continues at coordinate 47,335,649 of NC_060195.1, forward strand.
GTGGCAAAAGGTCGCAAAGTTCAAGGGGGCCGAATACTTTCGCAAGGCACTGTATATACATTTCAGCTGTTTCAAAAACTTTATTTACACTGCCCTGCTTCATGTGGGGCAACTGTCGGGCAAGTGTCGTGCAGTATCTCCAGAGGTAGCGGTCGAGACGTAGCAAGTTCGCAAGTTTACATTTGAGTAATATGTCTCGCTGACAGTATTTTTACCAAAAGTGTAGTAAGTGTGAAGAGGATACAAGATCACACAGGACACCAGATAAGACAGGAGAATTACTCCAAATAAAACGGACCTACCCTAGCCCCCCAGCACATAGACTAGACCTACCTTAGCCCCCCAGCACATAGACTAGACCTACCCTAGTATCCAGCACATAGACTAGACCTACCCTAGCCCCCCAGCACATAGACTAGACCTACCCTAGCCCCCCAGCACATAGACTAGACCTACCCTAGCCCCCCAGCACATAGACTAGACCTACCCTAGCAACCCCAGCACATAGACTATTGCAGCTTAGAAACTGGGAACTGAGATGGGGGGGGCTATCAACCCCCGAGCAAGGCCAACCAGGCAGGATATAACCCCACCCACTTTGCCAATGCTTAGCCCCCACAACACCAAAGGGATATCAACAGACCACTAACTTATTGCCCTGAGACAAGGTAGAGTATAGCCCACGAAGACCTCCCCCACTGCATGGGAAAGCATGAGCAAGCCAGTGACTCAGCCCCTGTAATAGGGTCAGAGGCAGAGAATCCCAGTGGGGAGAGGGGAGTCGGCCAGGCAGAGAGAGCAAGGATGATTCATCACTCCAATGCCTTGCCATCCACCTTCTCACCCCTGGGCCAGACTACACTCAATTATAGGAACTATTGAATATAATGAGGCTTCGATAAAGACTTTAATTTTAAGATCTTGTTTGGTTCTCTTCGATGCATCGGCAGACCATTCCAGTAAAATTAAGAAAGCCCTGCCTCCAGCTGAAGGCCTGCATCTTGTGAATGTAGCATACGTGTAGGTATGTACGGCAAAACCAAATTGGAGAGATAAGTAGGAGCAAGTCCGTGTAATGCTTTGTAGGTAAAACAGTAGAACCTTGAAATCAACCCTAGCCTTAAGAGGAAGCAAGGCAAGCACTGGAGTAATATGATCAAATGTTTTGGTTCTGGTCAAGATTCTAGCAGCCGTATTTAGCACTATTTTACACTGACATTTATTTAGTGCCTTATCCAGGCCTTATGTCTAATATTGAAGTGATAAAAGCATGAATTAGCTGCTCTGCATAATTGTTGGTAAACATTTTCAGATTTAGGAATGTTACAAATTTGGAAAAAAGCTGCTGTTTAAATATCAGATACATTCATCAAAAGAGAGATCAGGGTCCAGAGTAACGAGATGGTCCTACTCAGTTTTATTTGAGACGACTATACAACCATCTAGATTCAATATCAGGTATATTTGTTTCTTGAGAACTAGAACAAGCATCTTGAGAACTAGAACAAGCATCTCTGTAAAACATTTAAAAAACGTCTTAAACACAGGCTTCCAGGATAGGGAAGAGGCTTCACCATTTTTCATTGAAATGTACAACTGTCATGTTTTGTCTTATATTGTCTTGTCATTTTGCTTTTCCTTCTGTTCGTTTTCCCCCTGCTGGTCTTTTTAGGTTCGTTCCTTTTTTTCTCTCTCCCTTCCTCTCTCTCTTCTCTCTATCGTTCCGTTCCTGCTCCCAGCTGTTCCTATTCCCCTAATCAACCATTTAGTCTTTCCACACCTGTTCCCTATCTTTTCCCCTGATTAGAGTCCCTATTTCTCCCCTTGTTTTCCGTTTCTGTCCTGTCGGATCCTTGTATATTGTTCACCGTGCTGTGTCTTTGTATCGCCCTGTCGTGTCGTGTTTCCCTCAGATGCTGCGTGGTGAGCAGGTGTCTGAGTCTGCTACGGTCAAGTGCCTTCCCGAGGCAACCTCCAGTTTATGATCGAGTCTCCAGTCTGTTCTCGTCATTACGAGTGGAATTGTTTTTTATGCTTTATTTACCGCTCCGATTTGTCTAGGAGCATTGCATATTTCCTTTACTGGATTAAAGACTCTGTTTTCGCCAAGTCGCTTTTGGGTCCTCATTCACCTGCATAACAGAAGGATCCGACCAAAGAATGGACCCAGCGACTACAGACGCTCGTAACACTGCCCTCGAGATCCAAGGAGCCATGCTCGGCAGACACGAGCAGGAATTGTCTGCTGCTCGTCATGCCGTGGAGAACCTGGCCGCTCAGGTTTCCGACCTCTCTGGACAGTTCCAGAGTCTTCGTCTCGTGCCACCTGTTACTTCCTGGTCTGCCGAGCCTCCGGAACCTAGGGTTAATAACCCACCTTGTTACTCCGGGCAGCCCACGGAGTGCCGCTCCTTTCTCACCCAGTGTGATATTGTGTTCTCTCTCCAACCCAACACATACTCTAGAGAGAGCTCGGGTTGCTTACGTCATATCACTCCTTACTGGCCGGGCTCGAGAGTGGGGCACAGCTATCTGGGAGGCAAGGGCGGATTGTTCTAACAATTACCAGAACTTTAAAGAGGAGATGATTCGGGTTTTTGACCGTTCAGTTTTTGGTAGGGAGGCTTCTAGGGCCCTGGCTTCCCTATGCCAAGGTGATCGATCCATAACGGATTACTCTATAGAGTTTCGCACTCTTGCTGCCTCTAGTGACTGGAACGAGCCGGCGCTGCTCGCTCGTTTTCTGGAGGGACTCCACGCAGTGGTCAAAGATGAGATTCTCTCCCGGGAGGTTCCTTCCAGTGTGGACTCTTTGATTGCTCTCGCCATCCGCATAGAACGACGGGTAGATCTTCGTCACCAAGCTCGTGGAAGAGAGCTCGCGTCAACGGTGTTTCCCTGCTCCGCATCGCAACCATCTCCCTCCTCTGGCTCAGAGACTGAGCCCATGCAGCTGGGAGGTATTCGCATCTCGACTAAGGAGAGGGAACGGAGGATCACCAACCGCCTGTGCCTCTATTGCGGACTTGCTGGACATTTTGTCAATTCATGTCCAGTAAAAGCCAGAGCTCATCAGTAAGCGGAGGGCTACTGGTGAGCGCTACTACTCAGGTCTCTCCATCTAGATCCTGTACTACTATGTCGGTCCATCTACGCTGGACCGGTTCGGGTGCTACATGCAGTGCCTTGATAGACTCTGGGGCTGAGGGTTGTTTCATGGACGAAGCATGGGCTCGGAAACATGACATTCCTTTCAGACAGTTAGACAAGCCTACGCCCATGTTCGCATTAGATGGTAGTCATCTTCCCAGTATCAGATTTGAGACACTACCTTTAACCCTCACAGTATCTGGTAACCACAGTGAGACTATTTCTTTTTTGATTTTTCGTTCACCTTTTACACCTGTTGTTTTGGGTCATCCCTGGCTAGTATGTCATAATCCTTCTATTAATTGGTCTAGTAATTCTATCCTATCCTGGAACGTTTCTTGTCATGTGAAGTGTTTAATGTCTGCAATCCCTCCCGTTTCTTCTGTCCCCACTTCTCAGGAGGAACCTGGCGATTTGACAGGAGTGCCGGAGGAATATCATGATCTGCGCACGGTCTTCAGTCGGTCCCGAGCCAACTCCCTTCCTCCTCACCGGTCGTATGATTGTAGTATTGATCTCCTTCCGGGGACCACTCCTCCTCGGGGTAGACTATACTCTCTGTCGGCTCCCGAACGTAAGGCTCTCGAGGATTATTTGTCTGTGTCTCTTGACGCCGGTACCATAGTGCCTTCTTCCTCTCCGGCCGGGGCGGGTTTTTTTTTGTTAAGAAAAAGGACGGTACTCTGCGCCCCTGCGTGGATTATCGAGGGCTGAATGACATAACGGTTAAGAATCGTTATCCGCTTCCCCTTATGTCATCAGCCTTCGAGATTCTGCAGGGAGCCAGGTGCTTTACTAAGTTGGACCTTCGTAACGCTTACCATCTCGTGCGCATCAGAGAGGGGGACGAGTGGAAAACGGCGTTTAACACTCCGTTAGGGCATTTTGAGTACCGGGTTCTGCCGTTTGGTCTCGCCAATGCGCCAGCTGTTTTTCAGGCATTAGTTAATGATGTTCTGAGAGACATGCTGAACATCTTTGTTTTTGTCTACCTTGACGATATCCTGATTTTTTCACCGTCACTCGAGATTCATGTTCAGCACGTTCGACGTGTTCTCCAGCGCCTTTTAGAGAATTGTCTCTACGTGAAGGCTGAGAAGTGCTCTTTTCATGTCTCCTCCGTTACTTTTCTCGGTTCCGTTATTTCCGCTGAAGGCATTCAGATGGATTCCGCTAAGGTCCAAGCTGTCAGTGAGTGGCCCGTTCCAAGGTCACGTGTCGAGTTGCAGCGCTTTCTAGGTTTCGCTAATTTCTATCGGCGTTTCATTCGTAATTTCGGTCAAGTTGCTGCCCCTCTCACAGCTCTTACTTCTGTCAAGACATGTTTTAAGTGGTCCGGTTCCGCCCAGGGAGCTTTTGATCTTCTAAAAGAACGTTTTACGTCCGCTCCTATCCTCGTTACTCCTGACGTCACTAGACAATTCATTGTCGAGGTTGACGCTTCAGAGGTAGGCGTGGGAGCCATTCTATCCCAGCGCTTCCAGTCTGATGATAAGGTTCATCCTTGCGCTTATTTTTCTCATCGCCTGTCGCCATCTGAACGCAACTATGATGTGGGTAACCGCGAACTGCTCGCCATCCGCTTAGCCCTAGGCGAATGGCGACAGTGGTTGGAGGGGGCGACCGTTCCTTTTGTCGTTTGGACAGACCATAAGAACCTTGAGTACATCCGTTCTGCCAAACGACTTAATGCTCGTCAAGCTCGTTGGGCGTTGTTTTTCGCTCGTTTCGAGTTTGTGATTTCTTACCGTCCGGGTAGCAAGAACACCAAGCCTGATGCCTTATCCCGTCTTTTTAGTTCTTCTGTGGCTTCTACTGATCCCGAGGGGATTCTTCCTTATGGGCGTGTTGTCGGGTTGACAGTCTGGGGAATTGAAAGACAGGTTAAGCAAGCACTCACGCACACTGCGTCGCCGCGCGCTTGTCCTAGTAACCTTCTTTTCGTTCCTGTTTCTACTCGTCTGGCTGTTCTTCAGTGGGCTCACTCTGCCAAGTTAGCTGGTCATCCCGGCGTTCGAGGCACTCTTGCTTCTATTCGCCAGCGCTTTTGGTGGCCGACTCAGGAGCGTGACACGCGCCGTTTCGTGGCTGCTTGTTCGGACTGCGCGCAGACTAAGTCAGGTAACTCTCCTCCTGCCGGTCGTCTCAGACCGCATCCCATTCCTTCTCGACCATGGTCTCACATCGCCCTTGACTTCATTACCGGTCTGCCTTTGTCTGCGGGAAGACTGTGATTCTTACGGTTGTCGATAGGTTCTCTAAGGCGGCACATTTCATTCCCTCGCTAAACTTCCTTCCGCTAAGGAGACGGCACAAATCATCATCGAGAATGTGTTCAGAATTCATGGCCTCCCGTTAGACGCCGTTTCAGACAGAGGCCCGCAATTCACGTCACAATTTTGGAGGGAGTTCTGTCGTTTGATTGGTGCGTCCGTCAGTCTCTCTTCCGGGTTTCATCCCCAGTCTAACGGTCAAGCAGAGAGGGCCAATCAGACGATTGGTCGCATACTACGCAGCCTTTCTTTCAGAAACCCTGCGTCTTGGGCAGAACAGCTCCCCTGGGCAGAATACGCTCACAACTCGCTTCCTTCGTCTGCTACCGGGTTATCTCCGTTTCAGAGTAGTCTGGGTTACCAGCCTCCTCTGTTCTCATCCCAGCTTGCCGAGTCCAGCGTTCCCTCCGCTCAAGCGTTTGTCCAACGTTGTGAGCGCACCTGGAGGAGGGTGAGGTCTGCACTTTGCCGTTACAGGGCACAGACTGTGAGAGCCGCCAATAAACGTAGGATTAAGAGTCCAAGGTATTGTTGCGGCCAGAGAGTGTGGCTTTCCACTCGCAACCTTCCTCTTACGACAGCTTCTCGTAAGTTGACTCCGCGGTTCATTGGTCCGTTCCGTGTCTCCCAGGTCGTCAATCCTGTCGCTGTGCGACTGCTTCTTCCGCGACATCTTCGTCGCGTCCATCCTGTCTTCCATGTCTCCTGTGTCAAGCCCTTTCTTCGCACCCCCATTCGTCTTCCCTCCCCCTCCCGTCCTTGTCGAGAGCGCACCTATTTACAAGGTACGTAGGATCATGGACATGCGTTCTCGGGGACGGGGTCACCAATACTTAGTGGATTGGGAGGGTTACGGTCCTGAGGAGAGGAGTTGGGTTCCGTCTCGGGACGTGCTGGACCGTTCACTGATTGATGATTTCCTCCGTTGCCGCCAGGATTCCTCCTCGAGTGCGCCAGGAGGCGCTCGGTGAGTGGGGGGTACTGTCATGTTTTGTCTTATATTGTCTTGTCATTTTGCTTTTCCTTCTGTTCGTTTTCCCCCTGCTGGTCTTTTTAGGTTCGTTCCTTTTTTTCTCTCTCCCTTCCTCTCTCTCTTCTCTCTATCGTTCCGTTCCTGCTCCCAGCTGTTCCTATTCCCCTAATCAACCATTTAGTCTTTCCACACCTGTTCCCTATCTTTTCCCCTGATTAGAGTCCCTATTTCTCCCCTTGTTTTCCGTTTCTGTCCTGTCGGATCCTTGTATATTGTTCACCGTGCTGTGTCTTTGTATCGCCCTGTCGTGTCGTGTTTCCCTCAGATGCTGCGTGGTGAGCAGGTGTCTGAGTCTGCTACGGTCAAGTGCCTTCCCGAGGCAACCTCCAGTTTATGATCGAGTCTCCAGTCTGTTCTCGTCATTACGAGTGGAATTGTTTTTTATGCTTTATTTACCGCTCCGATTTGTCTAGGAGCATTGCATATTTCCTTTACTGGATTAAAGACTCTGTTTTCGCCAAGTCGCTTTTGGGTCCTCATTCACCTGCATAACAACAGCTGTGTGTCGTGTGCATAGCAGTGAAAGTTGATATTGTGTTTCCGAATGACATCACTATGAGGTAGAATATATAATGAAAACAATAGTGGTCCTAGAACGGAACCTTGAGGAACACTGAAACTTACCTTTGATTTGTATTAGTATTTATTATGGATCCCCACTCTTCCTGGAGTCCAGCAAAATTAAGGCAGTTATACATTTTTTTAAACATTACAATACATTCACAACAGAGTTCACAACATATTAAGATTAAGTTTGTGCACTCAGGCCCCATACTCTATTAACACATATCTACAACACAAAATCCATGTGTACGTGTGTGTATAGTGCGTATGTTATTGTGTGTTTGTATGCATGTTTCTGTGCCTATGTTTCTGTTGCTTCACAATCCCCACTCTCCCCAGGTGTATTTTTATCTGCTTTGTTTATCTAATTTTACTGCTTGCATGAGTTACTTGATGTGGAATAGAATTCCATGTCGTCATGGCTCTATGTAGTACTGTGCGCCTCCCATAATCTGTTCTGGACTTGGGGACTGAGAAGAGAGCGTGGTGCATTCAACATGTCAATACCTCTCACAAATACAAGTAGTGATGAAGTCAATCTCTCCTCCACTTTGAGCCAGGAGAGATTGACAAGCATATTATTAACGTTAGCTCTCTGTGTACATCCAAGGGCCAGCCGTGCTGCCCTGTTCTAAGCCAATTGCATTTTTCCTAAGTCCCTCCTTGTGGCACCTGACCACACTACTGAACAGTAGTCCAGGTGAGGCAAAACTAGGGCCTGTAGGACCTGCCTTGTTGATAGTGCTATTAAGAATGCAGAGCAGGGGGCTTCCGGTATGGCACAGATCTAATCAGTCACATTTTTTTCAGCTCCTCTACAAATTTGAAATAAATCCGGAAATAAGTTCACCCTTAAGCTTAATGTACCAGGAAAGGCAGTAATAGTTTACTAGCTTCCGAAACCCACAATGCCGACAAAGATAAGTCACACCAAAAAGCCAGACTTAATGAGTGAAATTTTAGAGTCTGAGGACGAAGGCATCATGCTAGCTTCATGTGCTAGTGGTGGAAGCGGGACTGAGGCGACAAACACGTGCAGTGCCGTTAGCTCCGAAGATATCCTCAAGGCCATCAAAGATATGAGTGCAGAATTCTCTATCAAATTTTAAAATGTACTGTCTGCAGTGGACAACGTTAAAAAGGAAGTCAAAGAATGTGCTTGGCAGATCTCTCAGGCTGAGGTACGCATCTCTGGAACCGAAGACAGCATAGTACTGCAGGCAACGACCACAGCTCTTAAGGAAAAGGTTGAATCGCTTACCTCTAAACTAGTTGATTTGGAGGGCCGCAGCAGGAGATCAAACTTGAGACTAGTACATTTCCCTGAAGGTGCTGAGGGAAGTGATGCTTGCTCATTCCTAGAGTGGTGGCTTCCCGAGGCTCTAGAGATTGAGCCACTCCGCTCTCCTTTGATTATTGAGAGAGCTCATCGGATTTCTGGCCCATAATCCAACCCCAACGCACCCCGAGGGCTCTGATAATGAAGTTCTTAAACTATAAAGATAAGATGCACGTGGTGAATGCAGCCAGGGCGAAAGGGAGAGTACTCTACAATAATCGGCAAGTTATGTTCTTCCAAGATCTCTTCATGGAAGTCCACAAGCAGCCGAAACACTTGACACAACAGTGTCAAGCAGCGGCTACGGACTAAGGCTATCCGGTATGGAATCATTTTTCCAGTGCAGGGTCTCCCACGGCGATCATTCCTACATTTTTTAAACACCAGCCGAGGCGGAGCAGTTTCTTGAGAAGCTAGGCAGAGGTGTGGAATCGGAGCAAGGTTGAAGAATAGGCAATTGCAACGTAAAGTTAAACTTTTACCTATTTTTCTTACATTTTTCATACTGTTGCTTTCGGTTTTGTCTAAACGGGTTTTTAAAGTTTTGCCAGATCACCGTGCTATAATTTATCTAGTAACACTGTCTGTTGAACTATAATAATGTGTCTTTGGCAACATTAAAGTGAAGACTGTCAAATTCTCTGTAATTATTATTATGTGATTAAACTAATCATGTAAATGTAATTAACTAGGAAGTCGGAGCACCAAGGCAAATCTTCAGATTACAAAGTTATAATTTTCCTAATATAACTATTCAGATATTTTAATATCTGATCAATTAGTCTTCTAATTAATGATTTATTCTTTACCTCACGTTAGTCTCATTCCAAATGTCATAAATTGTTGGTTATCTGCACGAACCCAGCCTTTACTATGAATCATCCATACATCAATTGTCTTATGTGCGTGTGGACTGAAAAGGCGGGAAAGAACAAAAGGAGACACCACACAATTGATAATTATATTAATTGAAATGCTAATCCATAGCACATGAACACTCACTCATTCGGGAATAATTGCAATCAATATATATTTACGCACAGTGTGTCGTAATCTCTGTTGGAAACATCAGTCCTTCTGTTGGAGAGTCAGTTCATCATTGTCCGTCTCTCTGCATCTCTGAAGATCAGTCCTCCGTGATTAGAATGGATACTTCAGAGTACCATTCAGAAATGTTCTCATAGAATAGATGTTTCGGCGGATTCTAGCTACAGACTAGTAATTACGATCTAAGATTTGCTCTGTCGGGATCTCAGAGTTTAACCATTTCCACCCGTGTAGCCAATGCTCCACGTAGTATAGTTAGCAATTCAACAACCATTGCAACCTTAGCGGTTTACATTTTTCACAACTAGTTTAATCTTTACCCATTCATTTTATACAATAATTAGATGCAAACCCAATAATTTAGAAATGTATATATTCAGAGATATAGTTGTGTGTTTTCTGTCCTCTCTGAGGTCACCAAATGAAACACACTCGTCATACCCATCCATTAACTTCTTAAGGTATAGGGGGCAGCATTTTCACTTTTGGATAAATAGCGTGCCCAATTTCAACTTCCTGCCACTCATGCCACGAATAAGATATGCATATTATTAGTAGATTTGGATAGAAAACACTCTGAAGTTTCTAAAACTGTTTGAATCATGTCTGTGAGTATAACAGAATTTATGTAGCAGGCAAAACCCCGAGGACTAACCGTTCAGAATTTTTTATTTATTTTACTGTTCAGTGAGTTCTCATTGGGAAACAATATTTCTTAGGTCCTTGTTGTCAGTTCCTACCGCTTCCACTGGATGTCACTAGTCTTTGGAATTTGGTTGAGGTTATTCCTTTGTGAAATGAAGAAGTATGGCCATCTAGGAAATGGGTAACGGGTCTTCAAATGAGTCTTCAATTTGATCGATTATTAACGTTTAAAAATATGTAAAGTTGTATTACAAAAGTAGGTTGAAATGTTTTGGCAAAGTTTACAGGCAACTTTTGAGATATTATGTAGTGACGTTGTGCAATTTGGAAGCTGTATTTTTCTGGATCAAACGCGCCAAATAAATGGACATTTTGGATATATATGGACGGAATTAATCGAACAAAGGGACCAGGTGTGATGTTTATGGGACATATTGGAGTGCCATCAAAAGAAGCTCGTCAAAGGTAAGGCATATTTAATATTTTATTTCTGCGTTTTGTGTAGCGCCTGCAGGGTTGAAATATTCTACTTCATTTTTTACTGTTGTGCTATCATCAGATAATAGCTTCTTATGCTTTCGCCGAAGAGCCTTTTAAAAATCTGACATGATGGCTGGATTCACAACGAGTGTAGCTTTAATTTAGTATCTTACATGTGTGATTTAATGAAAGTTTGATCTTTATATAATTTTATTTGAATTTGCCGCTCTGCTTTTTCCCTGGCTTTTGGCCAAGTGGGATGCAAGCGTCCCCTATACCATAAGAAGTTGTGAAGTGTCCATGGACCATTCCCACCTACTCACAAGTGGACATATTGTATCATATCCTCATTTTGGGGATTTAAGAGTTTGCCATGGAAAATCCTTTGTTCTCTCTATATGTCTCTTTCAGCAGGGCCAGGGGAAGAGAGTCTCCTCCAGGAATTTACAACCTGAGATAACAGAATCTGGGTGTAGGAGATAGAGAGGGGGGGTGCCACAATCTATACCCAAAAAGGGCCACGTCATGACAATAACATGGCCAGTTTACAAGTAGGCCTTATTATAACTTTATGTCCCATGAAACTTTGCTTTTATGCATCGGAACATCCTGGTGCATGTTTGTTCTATCTAGGCCCATATGTTCTTGTGATTGTCTCCACCCGCTCCAGGTGTCTCTTATTTTCCCCAGTGTATTTTATCCCTGTGTCTCTGTGCCAGTTCGTCTTATATGTTTTCAAGTCAACCAGCATGTTTTTCCCATGCTCCTGTTTTAAATTCTCTTTTTTTTGCCTGCTTGACCCTTCTGCCTGCCTGCCACTCTTTACCTCTTGGTTTTGACCGGTCCCTGACAATTCTCTTGCCTACTCCTTTTGGATTATAAATAAACTACAAAGACTCTAACCATCTGGCTCCTGTGTCTGCATCTAGGTCTCGCCTTGTGCCCTTATATGGTGAACACAATATAATGTAATGACAAGTGGCAGGTCAGAAGGTGTACAGAGGGGAAAAACCGCAGAGGCGGCTCCTCACGTCTGTGTGATCTGTTGTACATCTTATACGGAGTGTCACAGAGAGGGGAAGGGGGATGTCTGTTAGAGACTTTGGAGTAAGAGGGTTAATCACACATTCATGGTTGATTGTCAGGCATGTGTTTTTGTACAATGACTTGCTTTAAAGCTTACTTTGTGTTTTTGTTTATGGTGGTGACAGAGGTCTATTGGTATATTAGGCTGATCCAATGTGCTCTTATGGGGCAATGTTCAAGTGTCCCTGGTAAATTCGATGACTCATAGTGTTAAATTTACATCCTGGCCCTGTAGGGGATTAAATAAAATCACCAAAATAAAATGGGTAATAAGTAGATTAAAACTTCAGGTGAAGATCATATTTGTGCAAGAATCACATCTATTATCTGGCGACATTCCTAACATACACAAGAGGTGGCCTGGGCAGGTCATTGTAGCCTCATTTAGTACCCATGCAAGGGGAGTTATTATTCTTATCCACAAGTCCATTCCATATCAGATATTGCAAACAATTTGTGATCCTGCCGACAGATGTATTATTATATGGGGTACCTTGGTGTCCGAGCAGTTGAATATAATTAATGTGTATGGTCCCAACGAAAATGACTCTAAATTCTTGAATGATTTGTTTTTAAACCCATCCCCACTTCCAGGTAATTATTGTAATGAACACGATGGGAGACAGAGAGCTGGTTTTAAGTGCAGGGCACAGCAGGTGTTTATTTGTAAAGGAACACAGGGGGAGGCAGGTAGCTGGGTCCAGGGGCAGGCAGAAGGTCATACACAGAGGGTCCAAAAAGGCAACAGTACAGGCAGGGAAAAGTCTTGTAACGTCACCAGGGAGATCAGGCAAGAGGAAATCCGATAGGCTAAGGTACAGGCAGGGCCTAGCCAAAAGGCGTCATTAGTGAGGCAGGCAAAAACTATCATACATGGAAGGGTTAAATTACAGGAAAAACAGAGCTCCATATAGAAGTGTGTCACAAAACAAACAACACCTCACAATGATGGGGTGCAAAGAACTGAACCAAATAGTGTGTTATAATGACATACAGGTGAGTGAACAGGTGATCAGAATTCAGGTGATTGGGATCTGGAGAGTGCTGCGTTCAGAGGATTTAGGTCTTTGAGATTGTGAGCTGGAAAGTGGGCTGGAAAGTGAGCTGCGTTCAGGGGAGAGTGTGAGTTGGAAGCAGATGTTACACTTACATTGTTGCAGGAGACATTAATTGCACGTTAGATCCTGTTAAAGATCGCACCTCGGGTTCAAACTACTCCCACACCCAATCTAGGAAAACCATACAGCATTTTATGAAGGATTTAAACTTAGATATTACTGTAGCGTTCACCAGACCTATTTCCGAATCAACTATTTTTTCATCTCAGCAGCATTACGCTCTAAAATTGAAAATTGCTTTCATGATAGCATTGTCATCTCTGACCATGCTCCAGCATCTCTTATATATTCCGATACACATTTAGTAGGTGACTCACCTAAATGGCTCTTCCAACATAAATGGCTACAAGAGACACATTTTGCAGAATACATTGGACAGCAAATTGACCTATACTTTTCAATGAATACATCACAGACTTCAGCTTGTACTAGATGGGAAGCCTTTAAAGCTTTCATAAGTGGTCACATTATACATTTCACCAGCTCCAAGTCAAAAACTACTCATCAAAAAATGACATTTCTTGAAACCAAAATTAAAACTCTGGAGAGAGAAATTTCCTCACAAATTCCACAGGTGCACCCAAGGAGTTGCTCTTGCTCAGGGCTCAATATAACAGAATTTCTGCAGGTAGAGTTGCAGCAAGCTTATTGAGACTAAACCAATCATATTATGACCAGGGTGAAGAAACTGGGAAGCTGTTGGCCTGGCGGATTAAACAGCAGCAAGCAGAGAGAGCAATAAATGCAGGATTCAGGGGGAGCTGTGACGGTAGACCCTCGGGAGATAAACAATACCTTTAAATACTTTTATGAAAAATGATATGCATCAGAGTATCCTCTTGAAACTGATACCCAGGCTAGCTTTTTAGATCGATTGGAATTTCCCAATATTTCAGATGAATCTAATGATTTTCTTAATGCTGAGCTGACTGTGGAGGAAATTTCCAATGCAATTGATAGCATGAGCGCGGGGAGGGCATCTGGCCCAGATGGGCTGCCCATTGACATTTACAAGAGATTTAAGAACAAACTGTGCACTCCCCTCCTGGGGATGTTTTTGGAATCTTACGAAAATGGACTCCTGCCCCCTTCTTTGAGTGGAGCTCTGATCACTCTGCTCCTAAAACCTGGAAAGCTGCATACCAAATCTGGGTTTTCTCCCGGATGTGGTGGGTAGAGACCAAAATGGCTTTATTCAAGGTCGTCAAGGATTTCATAATGTTAGGAGAGTGCTAAATGTTCTACATGCTAGAATTGGGTCGTCAGACACTGCGATCCTGTCGTTGGACCAGAGAAGCCATTCAACAGGGTTGAGTGGCCCTACTTTTTTGAAGTGTTAACTTGTTTTGGTTGTGGAGAGCGCTTTTGTAAATGGATAAAGATACTATATACAAATTCCACTGCAGAGATCCTTACTACTAATACAGTATCTAAACCTTTTGACATCTGCAGGGGTTCTAGGCAGGGCTGCCCTCTTTCCCCTCTCCTGTTTATCCTAGCCATTGAGCCTCCAGCCATAGCTAGGTCCCACCCCAATATTTCAGGTATCAGAATAGATCAGATGGAACATCGAATTGTCCTTTATGCAGATGCTGTAATATTGTTTCTTACAGACTTGTGCAATTCAATACCCGCACTTCTGGACCTTATCAAAGAGTTTGGCGTGTTCTCAGAATACAAAATAAATAGTAGTAAATCCTCAAATATGATGCTAAAGGAGGAGGAAAGACACCTACACCTCTGACTACTTTTTTTTAATGCAACATAATGCTTTACATATCTCGGCATTCATGTTGTGCCAGAGATTGACCGCATATTCTCAAATATCTATGACCCTGTTTTAGATTCAATAACTCAATCAATAGATAGATGGTCATCTTTACCTATATCTTTAATAGGCCGGATTAACATTCTGAAAAATAATGTCCTCCCGAAACGGTTGTATCTATTTCAGAACATTCCCTTACCGCCGCCACCATCCCTCTTTACAAGGCTTAAAATATGTTCACTATATATTTATCTGGAATAACAGACATCCCAGAGTTCACTTGTCCTTATGGTACCTACCGTATGACAGAGGAGAGCTCCATTTGCATAATATCCAGTGGTACTACTGGGCAGCTCAGCTTCGCACTGCTATGTACTATTTTACCTCTGAGTCTCTCCCTTCGTGGATGGAAATTGAAATGTCTTCAGTTGTACCCAAATTACCCCTTAACCTCTACATTTACTCAGCTGATGTCAAGACACTAAAAAACTAACAAATAATCCCTTTGATTTTAATACGAGCAACGTTTGGTATGAGGTGTGGAAGAACCTTGGTGAAACGCATTCTTTGTCATGTTTTAGTTAAATCTGGGAAAACCACAGTTTCACTCTCTAGGGAGAGCTGATCCGGGTTTCCAACTATGGGCGAGCAAGGGTTTAAGTAAAGTTTGAGACCTGTATAAAAAAGGTATTTTTATGTTATTTGAAGAACTCGTAGAAAAGTATGACATTCCTAGTAAACATTTAAAAATAATAATATTTACAGCTATGGTCCGCTATTATCCTCAGTAATTTTCCATCCAAGTTGTCGGACCCCGGTGGCTTGTCATTGTTGATAGACAACAATCATTTTTTCACCTCTTCCACACTTACTGTATGGAATTCAAAATTACAACGCATGTCTTTCATAATTTGGTCAGATATACTTTCATGTGTAGTGTCAGCGTTTGTTGCTGGCATGTCATGCCTAAGTTTGCTAATCTTGCCAATGAAACAATTATTAAAAGAGTTGGAAATATCAGAGGGTTTTGTGATGAATGAGCCATCTGATTCAATGAATGAATCAGCCCTTTTGTCCAAAATTTCCATTAAGGTGCACCACAGATTTTTACTATCATTCTTTATTTTTACTATTATACATTCATTTATCTTTGTTTCACAGAGTAGTTTCTTATTTGTATTCCTATTTAGTCACGACTTCTCAATTTATAATACGTTTGCCAATCGGTTGTACAGCCAGACCTATGTGCCATTTTATTTGCCTCATCCCTCTCAACCATTATTCTTCATCAATCCATGTGGATTTAACAGATTTGACATTCATTTTCTTAATGGGTGCATCCTTATTAGTACCTGGGATAAGCAATTTCATAAATGTGTCAAGTGCAGCGTCTGGTTGCTCCTGATTAAGCACCACGGACCAGCAGGTATTCTTTACATCAACAACATAGGAATGCCTACATACATTCTTGTATGACCTCTTATACACAATATTAGGCTAAGCCTTTGGTACTTTTGCTTTCCTAGATATGGCTACTATATTGTGATCACTACATCCGATGGATTTGGATACTGCATTCAAACAAATTTCTACAGCATTAGTAAAGATGTGTTGATGATTTCATTCCTGTACTGTTTGCAACTAACCTGGTAGGTTGCTTGATAACCTGAGCCAGGTTGCAGGCACTAGTTACAGTTTGAAGATTTCTCTTGAGGGGGTAGCCTGATGAAAGCCAGTCAATATTTAAATCACCTAGAAAATATACCTCTATATTGATATCACTTACATTATCAAGCATTCCACATGTTATCCAGATACTGACTGTTAGCAGTTGGTGGTCTATAGCAGCTTCTCACCAAAATGGGCTTTAGCTGAGGCAGATGAACCTGTAGCCATAATTCAACAGTATTTAACACGATATCCAATCTAAGCTCCACAGGAATGTGGTTCTGAATATAAACAGCCACACTTCCACCTTTGGCATTTCTGTCTTTTCTGTAGCTCTTATAACCATGTATTGCTACCACTGTATCATCAAAGGTATTATCTAAGTGAACTTCAGAGATTGTCAGAATATGAATGTCATTTGTTACTAGCAAATTATATGTTAACATGGGCTATTTTTTTAAACTTCTCTGGGATGGTTGATTGTTTTTCTTGCTTTACTGGCAAGCTTAGCAGAGGTAGACATGCTCAGGTTATTTATCTTAGTGCAGGGTGAGCTGCACACAGTGGACTTCCTGCTAGGGCACACCACCTCAGTGCTAACAGTATAACTCTGGTTCATAGGAATATTAGTACTGCATACAATAGCTGTAGGATCAGCAGAGACATTCAGGGCAGTAAGAAGGTTTGTGTCTTCCAACGGCCCTGGAGTACTGTCCATTTGCTGAAGCATTATGACAACTCAGCGACACAATGGTAGGGATTAATTGAGGGTTGTTGATAAGTCGTCGTCTCAACACAGCATTTTAATGCTGTGAATGGATCCTTATAATACTAGCTTTGTTTCCAGAAGGTTTCAAAATTGTCAATAAATGTGACACCCACAGAGCTGCAATAGTCCGTAGCCAGTTATGGAGGGCTAGAGGTCTGCTGAACCGTTCAATGCCACGATTTAGGTAGGGCAGAGTGCCAGATATTATGGAGGGTTTGATGGTGTTAAGTAGTGACCGAATCAGGTTGGAGGACAAACCATTCACAGAGACAGACTGATAAGATCTAAACCAGGCAAGAACTTGTCCGCGTAGACCAATAAGGGTTTACAATCTCTCCAAAAATGTGGCGATCAATGGTGTCAAAAGCAGCACGAAGGTCTTGGAGCAGGAGGACACAGAGCCTTGATATGACACCATTAAAAAGTATGGGGTCTAAAACCAGGCTGGAGCGTTTTGGGTACATTATTTGTCTTTAGGAAGGCAGCGAGTTGCTGAGCAACAGCTTTTTCAAAACATTTTGAGAGGGAGATTCGATATAGGCGATATATAACATTTTCTGTGTCAAAGTATGGCTTTTTCAGGAGAGGCTTTGTTACTGCTACATTTAGTGAGTTTGGTACACATCTGGAGAATAGGGAAAACTGAGCTGACTACACTGACTGTAGTCAACTAAGCTCGCAGGCTGGCTAACTGCCTGCTGCCTGCCTGGACTGCTCCCTATCTCATTGTGGATCGAGAGGAGTTAGAACCTTGTCTTTATTGATGTATAAAATGAAAGCCACATTCTAGCTGGGATGAAGTCTGTCACTCTTCAGCAGGCCAGCCATTTCAGCTGTTAACGTGACTGTTGGATACAATCCACATCAGGACAAGAAATATAACAAGCTGGCACTTATCAAAGTTCTATAAACAAGCAGGAAAACATACATCCGGATGCCTTTCTTGTTGCCGGTGAGTCATAACAACAGGTGATGCCCAACATCAACACGTTTCCTTCACCACTAGGGGCGATAAAGTCTTAGACAACTATACTTTACACACAATCAAGCCATTTGGTAAATAACATCATGACTCTGTACGCCTGCCTCCTGGTTACAAGCAAAAGGTCAAACAGGAACTAACCGTGACTCACTCCATTGAGAAATGGTCATCAGAATCATAGATCATGCTACAGGACTGCTTTGCTAGCGTTAATCGGTGCAGATAAAATCGGCAAGCTAACCTCCTCCGTCACCGGCTTCATAAGGAAATGCATCGCCGAGGTTGTCCCCACAGTGAAGGTTCGATGCTTCCCCAATCAAAAGCCCTGGATTAACACGGAGGTTGGCGCAATGCTAAATGACAGGGCTACAACAATCGCAGACAACCCTGACACTATGGCTGAGGATAGGAACATGTACAAGAAGTCCTGCTACAACCTCCGCAGAGTAATCAAATGAGCATAAGGACAATATAGTAATAAGTTGGAATCATACTACTGTACACAAGCTTAAAACGCCCACCACATGTGGCAGGGGCTACAGTCCATTACGAATTATAAAGCAAGACCCAGCCATGACCTGCCCAACGATGCCTCTATTCCAGACAAACTGAAAGCATTCTATGCGCACTTCGACAATATCAAACAGTGTACTGTGCGTAAGGGCCCCCACTGGGTGACCTCACTCTCGAGGTCGATTTGAGTAGGTTCTTTAATCAGGGCAACACTCACAAGGCCACAGGGCCCGACGGTATTCCAGGGCGTGTTGTCAGAGCATGCACAGATCTAGTGTCAGGCAAATTCATGGTAATTCTCTCCTTGTCCCAGCCTTTAATCCCCACGTCTTAAGATGACTACCATCATTCCTGTTCCCAAGAACTCTAAGGCATCTTGTCACAATGACTACCGCCCTGTAGCACTCACATCTGTAATCATTAATACGGATCATCCAGTCAGCGGGACAGTTGTAAATCATTCAGCACGTTATGTCAAGAACACAGATTTTAGAGTAACAACAAATGTCGGTACATAGAAGTGTCTTGTTTGCTGAAAGCTTAATTTCTTGTTAATATAACTGCACTGTCCATTCCATGCTATTGTTTGAGGAGAACTCCTAACAACAAAACAGTTTTTTCACTGCGATAGGTTTGATAAATTCACCTCTGAAGGTGAAATGTGTACTTACATTAAAAAATATTGCTCTGATTTATCATCCAAAAGGGTCCCAGAGATTACATGAAGTTTCGTTTTGTTAGATCAAATAATTTATCACATCCTAAAAAAGTCCATATAGCATGCACGATCGTTTTTGTATTTCCACTCGTTCCAATTTGCAAAGAAAGGAATCTGTGAAAATCTCAGCCTAAATGTTGTTTCAGCGAGTGAAATCACATTTGTATCTATTCCTCAGAGATCCTAGAAGGTAACAAGACTTCACTATTTCATTAGGGGTGTAGTATATCCTATCGGACACCATATTTGGTCAGAGAGCAACGCCTTCATGGCATGCCGATAACGCGGGCAGCCATCACTTGAATGACTGTATCTTTGTCAAATAAGCACCAAATGGGGTCAAACAAAGCTAGCTAGATAGCAAATGAGTTGGGCTTTACGGGAGTATCCGGAAACCATGTATATGTCGTTAAATGTAGCAACTAACCTTGTACGACAGCATGCCTTTACATTTTGCTCAAAAATTATAAGGATATTCAGAGTTATGAAGTTATGAAAACTGGTTGTTTTGCAAAGGTTGGTCATATAATATGGCTACAAATACTTGGAAATCTAGATCAAAGTCCAAGTTTACAGGTTTGACGATATTCTTGCAGAAAAATGGAATATGAATGTCTCCTTCTCGATTTGTCCAAAAGTACATGGGGACTTCACACTAAAAGTCTTGGGAGATTGGCGGATTGGCGGAGTCAGGCGATAGACCTGAGCCAACTCCCTGTGCTTACTGGGAGAGGTGTAGTACTAGTCAGGCACCGTGTTATGCGGTGAAGCGCATGGTGTCGCCAGTGCGCGCTCATAGCCCGGAGCGCTATAGGCCAGCCCACCGAAAGTGCCATGCGAGAGTGGGCATCCAGCCAGGGCGTGTTGTGCCAGCTCAGCATGTTTGGTCTCCAGGTACGCCGTTTTGGCCCAGGGTATCCTGCGCAGGCGCTGCGTGCTGTGTGTCCGGGGTGCTAGGAGGGTGCAGTTCGCCCTATGCCTGCGCTCCGCCCTTGCCGGGCGAATGTGGGCATTGAGCCTAAGGGAGAGGTGCGAGTGGTATGCACCAGATCTCCATTGCTCCCCCACAGCCCGGTTCAACCTGTGCATGCACTCTGGAGGGTTCGGGCTAAAGTGGTCATCCAGCCTGGAGGAGTGGTGCCAAGGCTGCGCACCAGAGCTCCAGTGCTCCCCCACAGCCCGGTCTATCCGGTGCCTCCTCCACGCACCAGGCCTCATGTAGGTCTCCCCAGCCTGGTGGGTCCTGTGCCAGCCCCACGCACCAGGCTGTCTCTCCCTCTCCTCCCTCCAGGTTCTCCGGCCTGTCCGGAGCCGCCAGAGACTCCCTCCTGTCTGGAGCCACCAGAGTTTCCCTCCTGTCCGGAGCCTCCAGAGTCTCCTTCCTGTCCTTCAGGAGCTGCCAGAGACATCTGTCAGTCAGGAGCTGCCAGAGCTGCCTGTCAGTCAGGAGCTGCCAGAGCTGCCTGTCAGTCAAGAGCTGCCAGAGCTGCCTGTCAGTCAAGAGCTGCCAGAGTCGCCCTTCACTCCGGAGCTGCCAGAGTCGCCCTTCACTCCGGAGCTGCCAGAGTCGCCCTTCACTCCGGAGCTGCCAGAGTCGCCCTTCACTCCGGAGCTGCCAGAGTCGCCCTTCACTCCGGAGCTGCCAGTCGCCCTTCACTCCGGAGCTGCCAGAGTCGCCCTTCACTCCGGAGATGCCAGAGTCACCCTGTGACTAGGGTGGGCGTTCTATGTTCTTTTTTCTATGTTTTTGTATTTCTTTGTTTTTGGCTGGGTATGGTTCTCAATCAGGGACAGCTGTCTGTCGTTGTCTCTGGTTGAGAACCATACTTAGGCAGCCTGTTTTCCCACTATGGGTTGTGGGTAGTTGTTTTCTGGGTTTCACCATACAGAACTGTTTTGATTTTCATTGTTTCACTTATTTTGTATTCAGTGTTCAGTTATATTTAATTAAAATGGACACCTACCACGCAGTGTTTTGGTCCGATCTTTCATACTCATCATCAGATGAAGTTTATTACACACCGGTTGTTTTTTTATTTTGTAATTTCTTCAGATCTATTGTGTTATATTCTCCTACATTCAATTCACATTTCCAAACTTCAAAGTGCGTCCTTTCAAATGGTACCAAGAATATGCATATCCTTGCCACAGAGCCTGAAATACAGGCAGTTAGTTTTGGGTATGTCATTAAGGCAAAATTTGAAAAAAAGTGGGCTATCCCTAAGAAGTTTTAAGTGCTTTGAAAGGCTGGTCATGGCAAACATGACCTCCATCATCCCAGGCCCACATCAATTTGCAAACCACCCCAGCAGAGCCATAGATGACACAATCCTAATTGCACTCCACACTCCCCTTACCCACCAAGATAAGAGGAATACCTACGTGAGAATGCTGATAATTTAATACAGCTCTGCATTTAACACCATAGTGCCCACAAAACACATCACCTAAGCTAAGGAGCCTGGGACTAAACACTTACCTCTGCAAGTGGATTCTGGACTTCCTGATGGGCTGCCCCCAGGTGGTAAGTGTAGACAACAACACATCTACCATGCTGATCCTAAACACGGGGGCCCCTCAGGGGTGCGTGCTTAGTCCCCTCCGGTACTCCCAGTTCACCCACGACTGCGTGGCTAAGCACGACTCCAACAGCATTATTAACTTTGCTGAAGACACAACAGTGATCACCGACAATGATGAGACAGCCTATAAGGAGGAGGTCAGAGACCTGGCAGTGTGGTGCCAGGACAACAATCTCTCCCTCAACGTCAGCAAGACAAAGGAGCTGATCGTGGACTACCGGAAAAGGCGGGCCGAACACGGCCACATTCACATCGATGGGGCTGTAGTAGAGCAGCTCGAGAGTTTCAAGTTGCTTGAGGTCCACATGACCAACAAACTATCATGGTCCAAACACACCAAGAAATTGTGAAGAGGGCACGACAAAGCCTTTCCCCCTCAGGAGACTGAAAAGATTTGGTATGGGTCCCCAGATCCTCAGGGTCACAACTTGCTGGCTTGTTTTCGATTTGCTGTGCGTTTTGTTGCCAACCTATTTTGCTACCTGACAACTTTACGGTTTTCACTTTTTAATTACCGTTCATATATTTATTTATTTTTTCCTCAACTTTTTCACTCCGGACGCTTTATCTGGACGCGATTCGTCAGGACCTCCAACAGCCGAAGCTAAGTAGTAACATTAACATGATGCCTTCTAATTGCAGCCGTTGTGCTCGCCTTACGGCGAGGATAGCTGTGCTGCAAGCCCAGCTTCAGACGCAATCGTTAGGCAAGGGTAATTTCAGTGTAGGAAAGGATGAAACAGCGTCTGTGCCACCAGTAAGTACAGATAGTAGTATAAATCCCCTGGCACAGTCCCCGCAGCCGGACAACTTTCTCACGGTTTCTGGAAGGAAATGCTGTAGGAAAGCTCAACCGGTGTCGCTCATTCAGCCGACAGAAACTTTCAACCGGTTTTCCCCATTAAGCAGCGGGTCGGTGTCAGAGGCCGAGTCTTCTCTGGTCTCTACTCCTCCCGTTACGGGGTCTGAGACGCCGAAGCTTCCCATCATTAGCTCTGACAAATTGAAAACTCTAGTCATTGGCGACTCCATTACCCGCAGTATTAGACTTAAAGCGAATCATCCAGCGATCATACACTGTTTACCCGGGGGCAGGGCTACCGACGTTAAGGCTAATCTGAAGATGGTGCTGGCTAAAGCTAAAACTGGTGAGTGTAGAGAGTATAGAGATATTGTTATCCACGTCGGCACCAACGATGTTAGGATGAAACAGTCAGAGATCACCAAGCGCAACATAGCTTCTGCGTGCATATCAGCTAGAAAGATGTGTCGGCATCGAGTAATTGTCTCTGGCCCCCTCCCAGTTAGGGGGAGTGATGAGCTCTACAGCAGAGTCTCACAACTCAATCGCTGGTTGAAAACTGTTTTCTGCCCCTCCCAAAAGATAGAATTTGTAGATAATTGGCCCTCTTTCTGGGACTCACCCACAAACAGGACCAAGCCTGACCTGCTGAGGAGTGACGGACTTCATCCTAGCTGGAGGGGTGCTCTCATCTTATCTACCAACATAGACAGGGCTCTAACTCCTCTAGCTCCACAATGAAATAGGGTGCAGGCCAGGCAGCAGGCTATTAGCCAGCCTGCCAGCATAGTGGAGTCTGCCACTAGCATAGTCAGTGTAGTCAGCTCAGCTATCACCATTGAGACCGTGTCTGTGCCTCGACCTAGGTTGGGCAAAACTAAACATAGCGGTGTTCGCCTTAGTAATCTCACTAGGATAAAGACCACCTCCATTCCTGTCATTACTGAAAGAGATCATGATACCTCACATCTCAAAATAGGGCTACTTAATGTTAGATCTCTTACTTCAAAGGCAATTATAGTCAATGAACTAATCACTGATCATAATCTTGATGTGATTGGCCTGACTGAAACATGGCTTAAGCCTGATGAATTTACTGTGTTAAATGAGGCCTCACCTCCTGGCTACACTAGTGACCATATCCCCCGTGCATCCCGCAAAGGCGGAGGTGTTGCTAACATTTACGATAGCAAATTTCAATTTACAAAAAAAAAAATGACGTTTTCGTCTTTTGAGCTTCTAGTCATGAAATCTATGCAGCCTACTCAATCACTTTTTATAGCTACTGTTTACAGGCCTCCTGGGCCATATACAGCGTTTCTCACTGAGTTTCCTGAATTCCTATCGGACCTTGTAGTCATTGCAGATAATATTCTAATCTTTGGTGACTTTAATATTCACATGGAAAAGTCCACAGACCCACTCCAAAAGGCTTTTGGAGCCATCATTGACTCAGTGGGTTTTGTCCAACATGTCTCTGGACCCACTCACTGTCACAGTCATACGCTGGACCTAGTTTTGTCCCATGGAATAAATGTTGTGGATCTTAATGTTTTTCCTCATAATCCTGGACTATCGGACCACCATTTTATTACGTTTGCAATTGCAACAAATAATCTGCTCAGACCCCAACCAAGGAACATCAAAAGTCGTGCTATAAATTCACAGACAGCACAAAGATTCCTTGATGCCCTTCCAGACTCCCTCTGCCTACCCAAGGACGCCAGAGGACAAAAATCCGTTAACCAAAAATGTCTCATAAGAAACTAGCTCCCTGGTACACAGAAAATACCCGAGCTCTGAAGCAAGCTTCCAGAAAATTGGAACGGAAATGGCGCCACACCAAACTGGAAGTCTTCCGACTAGCTTGGAAGGACGGTACCGTGCAGTACCGAAGAGCCCTTACTGCTGCTCGATCATCCTATTTTTCTAACTTAATTGAGGAAAATAAGAACAATCCGAAATTCCTTTTTGATACTGTGGCAAAGCTAACTAAAAAGCAGCATTCCCCAAGAGAGGATGACTAACTTTAGCAGTGATAAATTCATGAACTTCTTTGAGGAAAAGATTATGATTATTAGAAAGCAAATTACGGACTCCTCTTTAAACCTGCGTATTCCTCCAAACCTCAGTTGTCCTGAGTCTGCACAACTTTGCCAGGACCTAGGATCAAGAGAGACGCTCAAGTGTTTTAGTACTATATCTCTTGACACAATGATGAAAATAATCATGGCCTCTAAACCTTCAAGATGTATACTGGACCCTATTCCAACTAAACTACTGAAAGAGCTGCTTCCTGTGCTTGGCCCTCCTATGTTGAACATAATAAACGGCTCTCTATCCACTGGATGTGTACCAAACTCACTAAAAGTGGCAGTAATAAAGCCTCTCTTGAAAAAGCCAAACCTTGACCCAGAAAATATAAAACACTATCGGCCTATATCGAATCTTCCATTCCTCTCAAAAATTTTAGAGAAGGCTGTTGCGCAGCAACTCACTGCCTGCCTGAAGACAAACAATGTATACGAAATGCTTCAGTCTGGTTTTAGACCCCATCATAGCACTGAGACGGCACTTGTGAAGGTGATAAATGACATTTTAATGGCATCGGACCGAGGCTCTGCATCTGTCCTCGTGCTCCTAGACCTTAGTGCTGCTTTTGATACCATCGATCACCACATTCTTTTGGAGAGATTGGAAACCCAAATTGGTCTACACGGACATGTTCTGGCCTGGTTTAGATATTATCTGTCGGAAAGATATCAGTTTGTCTCTGTGAATGGTTTGTCCTCTGACAAATCAACTGTAAATTTCGGTGTTCCTCAAGGTTCTGTTTTAGGACCACTATTGTTTTCACTATATATTTTACCTCTTGGGGATGTTATTCGAAAACATAATGTAAACTTTCACTGCTATGTGGATGACACACAGCTGTACATTTCAATGAAACATGGTGAAGCCCCAAAATTGCCCTCGCTAGAAGCATGTGTTTCAGACATAAGGAAGTGGATGGCTGCAAACTTTCTACTATTAAACTCGGACAAAACAGAGATGCTTGTTCTAGGTCCCAAGAAACAAAGAGATCTTCTGTTGAATCTGACAATTAATCTTAATGGTTGTACAGTCGTCTCAAATAAAACTGTGAAGGACCTCGGCGTTACTCTGGACCCAGATCTCTCTTTTGAAGAACATATCAAGACCATTTCGAGGACAGCTTTTTTCCATCTACGTAACATTGCAAAAATATGAAACTTTCTGTCCAAAAATGATGCAGAAAAATTAATCCATGCTTTTGTCACTTCTAGGTTAGACTACTGCAATGCTCTATTTTCCGGCTACCCGGATAAAGCACTAAATAAACTTCAGTTAGTGCTAAATACGGCTGCTAGAATCCTGACTAGAACCAAAAAATTTGATCATATTACTCCAGTGCTAGCCTCTCTATACTGGCTTCCTGTCAAAGCAAGGGCTGATTTCAAGGTTTTACTGCTAACCTACAAAGCATTACATGGGCTTGCTCCTACCTACCTCTCTGATTTGGTCCTGCCGTACATACCTACACGTACGCTACGGTCACAAGACGCAGGCCTCCTAATTGTCCCTAGAATTTCTAAGCAAACAGCTGGAGGCAGGGCTTTCTCCTATAGAGCTCCATTTTTATGGAACGGTTTGCCTACCCATGTCAGAGACGCAAACTCGGTCTCAACCTTTAAGTCTTTACTGAAGACTCATCTCTTCAGTGGGTCATATGATTGAGTGTAGTCTGGCCCAGGAGTGGGAAGGTGAACGGAAAGGCTCTGGAGCAACGAACCGCCCTTGCTGTCTCTGCCTGGCCGGTTCCCCTCTTTCCACTGGGATTCTCTGCCTCTAACCCTGTTACGGGGGCTGAGTCACTGGCTTGCTGGGGCTCTCTCATGCCGTCCCTGGGGGGGGGGGTGTGTCACCTGGGTGGGTTGATTCACTGTTGTGGTCAGCCTGTCTGGGTTGGCGCCCCCCCCTTGGGTTGTGCCGTGGCGGAGATCTTTGTGGGCTATACTCGGTGGTGGTTGAAGATATCCCTCTAGTGGTGTGGGGCCTGTGCTTTGGCAAAGTGGGTGGGGTTATATCCTTCCTGTTTGGCCCTGTCCGGGGGTGTCCTCGGATGGGGCCACAGTGTCTCCTGACCCCTCCTGTCTCAGCCTCCAGTATTTATGCTGCAGTAGTTTATGTGTCGGGGGGCTAGGGTCAGTTTGTTATATCTGGAGTACTTCTCCTGTCCTATTCGGTGTCCTGTGTGAATCTAAGTGTGCGTTCTCTAATTCTCTCCTTCTCTCTTTCTTTCTCTCTCTCGGAGGACCTGAGCCCTAGGACCATGCCCCAGGACTACCTGACATGATGACTCCTTGCTGTCCCCAGTCCACCTGGCCATGCTGCTGCTCCAGTTTCAACTGGCCTGGGCCCTAGGACCATGTCCCAGGACTACCTGACATGATGACTCCTTGCTGTCCCCAGTCCACCTGGCCATGCTGCTGCTCCAGTTTCAACTGTTCTGCCTTACTATTATTCAACCATGCTGGTCATTTATGAACATTTGAACATCTTGGCCACGTTCTGTTATAATCTCCACCCGGCACAGCCGGAAGAGGACTGGCCACCCCACATATGCTCTCTCTAATTCTCTCTTTCTTTCTCTCTCTCGGAGGACCTGAGCCCTAGGACCGTGCCCCAGGACTACCTGACATGATGGCTCCTTGCTGTCCCCAGTCCACCTGACTGTGCTGCTGCTCCAGTTTCAACTGTTCTGCCTTATTATTATTCGACCATGCTGGTCATTTATGAACATTTGAACATCTTGGTCATGTTCTGTTATAATCTCTACCCGGCACAGCCAGAAGAGGACTGACCACCCCACATAGCCTGGTTCCTCTCTAGGTTTCTTCCTAGGTTTTGGCCTTTCTAGGGAGTTTTTCCTAGCCACCGTGCTTTTACACCTGCATTGTTTGCTGTTTGGGGTTTTAGGCTGGGTTTCTGTACAGCACTTTGAGATATCAGCTGATGTACGAAGGGCTATATAAATACATTCGATTTGATTTGATCCTCAAAAAGTTCTACAGCTGCACCATCGAGAGCATCCTGACCGGTTGCATCACCACCTGGGCATGGCAACTGCTCGGCATCCAACCATAAGTCGCTACAGAGGGTAGTGCGTACGGCTCAGTATATCACTGGGGCCAAGCTTTCTGACATTCAGTACCCACAGTTGAAGTCGGAAGTTTACATACACTTAGGTTAGAGTCATTAAAACTCGTTTTTCAACCACTCCACAAATGTCTTGTTAACAAACTATAGTTTTGGGAAGTCGGTTAGGACATCTACTCTGTGCATGACCCAAGTAATTTTTCCAACAACTGTTTACAGACGGATTATTTCACTTAAGTCACTGTATCACAATTCCAGTGGGTCAGAAGTTTACATACACTAAGTTGACTGTGCCTTTAAACAGCTTGGGAAATTCCAGAAAATTATGTCATGGCTTTAGAAGCTTCTGATAGGCTAATTGACATCATTTGAGTAGGCCATGTCATCTGATATAGCACACTATCACGCTCCTTCTTGGTCAAATAACCCTTACACAACTTGGAGGTGTGTTGGTTCATTGTCCCGTTAAAAAAAATGATAGTCCCACTAATCGCAAACGAGAATGGATGGTGTATCCCTTCTTCATAATAGTTGGACCTCATGACATCATCACTTCCTGCAAAAGCCCTGTTTTCTCTCTCCAAATACACAAAACATACCGTATGTATGTGAAATTGCAATGTTTGAGAGAACGTCCTCAAGAGGTTAAAGATTAAATTATAAAATGATATAATAAAGTATAAATAATGTATACTTTAATAAAGTATAATACATTTCATTTTCAACTTGCACAGTTTATGATGGAAGTCACCCTGAAGCTCTGGCAACAAGTGTACACTCGTGAGATCTCATGAAGAATGGAATTGAATGAAGAGTGACGAACTGTCAAGGATAATTTCCTGTACATTATGCGCATCATTTATCATTCGACATAGCATCACATAATTGGTCAGTTTATCAAAATTATCTAAAAAACATTTATATTGCATTAAAGTGGATAATTTGTCAAACACATTTGAATCTTACCATTTTCTAAAATATTTGGTTGTTTGCTGGTGACAGTAGGTACTTTCCTGTTTCAATGTCTACATGAACATTTTATACAATATGATTTAATTCACAAGAGATAGGTTTAATGGAAACCTGGATACTGTCAGACCTTATTTCCCCATATAAGTAGTGAAATATCAAAGAACAAATATATATATATATATATATATATATACGCACACAGTACCAGTCAAAGGTTTGGACACACCTACTCATATTTCAAGGGTTTTTCTTTATTTGGAGTATTTTCTACATTGTAGAATAACAGTGAAGACATCAACACTATGAAATAACACATATGGAATCATGTAGTAACCAAAAAAGTGTCAAACAAATACAAATATATTTTAAATTTGACATTCTTCAAAATAGCCACCTTTTGCCTTGATGACAGCTTTGCACACTCTTAGCATTCTCTCAACCAGCTTAATGAGGTAGTCACCTGGAATGCATTTCAATTAACAGGTGTGCATTGTTAAAGGTTGGGTGGGGTGGTATACAGAAGATTGCTTATTTGAGCTGTCTTTTACCAAATAGGGCTAAGAGAAATCATTAGTTTTACGCATGACGGTCAGTTAATCTCGAAAATGTCAAGAACTTTGAAAGTTTATTCAAGGGCAGTCGCAAAAACTATCAAGCACCATGATGAAACTGGCTCTCATGAGGACCGCCACAGGAAAGGAAGACCCAGAGTTACCTCTGCTGCAGAGGAAAAGTTCTTTAGAGTTACCAGCCTCAGAAAATGCAGCCCAAATAAATGCTTCACAGAGTTAAAGTAACAGACATATTTCAACATCAACTGTTCAGAGGAGACTGGGTGAATCAGGCCTTCATGGTCGAAATGCTGCAAAGAAACCACTACTAAAGGACACCAATAAGAAAAAGAGATTTGCTTGGGCCAAGAAACACGAACAATGGACATTAGACTAGTTGAAATCTGTCCTTTGGTCTGTTGAGTCCAAAATGTTAGACTTTTGTCTCCAACCGCCGTGTCTTTGTGAGACGAAGAGTAGGTGAACGGAAGATCTCTGCATGTGTGATTCCCACCGTGAAGCATGGAGGAGAAGTTGTGATGGTGTGGGGGGCTTTGCTGGTGACACTGTCAGTGATTTATTTAGAATTCAAGGCACACTTAACCAGCATTGCTACCACAGCATTCTGCAGCAATACGCCAACCCATCTGGTTTGCGCTTAGTGGGACTATAATTTGTTTTTCAACAGCACAATGACCCAACACACCTTCAGGCTGTTTAAGGGTTATTTGAAGGAGAGTGATGGAGTGCTGCATCAGATGACCTGGCCTCCACAATCACCTGACCTCAACTCAATTGAGGTGGTTTGGGATGAGTTAGACCGCAGAGTGAAGGAAAAGCAGCCAACAAGTGCACAGCATACGTGGGAACTGCTCCAAGACTGTTGGAAAAGCATTCCAGGTGAAGCTGGTTGAGATAATGCCAAGAGTGTGCAAAGCTGTCAACAATGCAAAGGGTGAATACTTTGAAGAATACAAAATATATTTTGATTTGTTTAACACTTTTTTAGTTATTACATGATTCCATATGTGTTATTTCATAGTTTCGTAGAAAATAGTAAAAATAAAGAAAAACCCTTGAACGAGTAAGTGTGTCCAAACTTGTGACTGGTACTGTAACAAAATATTTGCAAAAAAAAAAAAAGCAAATCAACATTATCTTAATTAACACATGAATAGTTGGGAATTGATAAGTAATACACGACAATCACATATCTAAGGTTATATGTATAAAGTTGTATGATTTTCTGCAATCTCATATGCTTATTTACCAGACTTGCAAACAGCTACAGTAATGTTATTATTGTACATGGAGAGCCCTTTATCAGAATATGGATCTCCGTTCAAGTTCTTCGCAAGTTATCCAAACAGATTGTGTGACTGGAACTAACCATTTTATACATTCAGTATTCACAAGATTTTCCTAGGCGATATCTTTAGAAATGTATAAAAAACAACAACACTTTAATTGTATTTCAATTTAAAATTGAATTGGTGTGTCAGGGCAAGGCCTCCCAATTGCGTCCGATTCGGTTTCACAAGTCTGGCAGAAGTCGGTAAGAAATCAAATTGTCGATTGGCGTTACATAACCCTTTTTTAACATTAGAAATCAAATGAGCAATACAGAAATATAAGTGAAATATTGCCTCGGACACAATTTATTTATCAAAATATGGAAAATGTATATCACCTTACCCAACAACAATGAACCTTTATCCCCACACAGCAGCTAAATCTACATTCTCTTTTGATTAACAGCATTCACCCAGAATCAATTATCATCTGAATATTAGTAAACATCCACTGTATTAACAGAGCTTTGACTGAATTTCAATATATTCCCGAGAGTAAAAAAAAGAAGAAGATATATACATATATACCTGAAAGTAAAGTGGGACGAAAGTATGGCTTGTTATTAGCTTGGAGCAGATCTATATCAACTATAAAGGGAATCCATTCAACTCAGTTAGTTCATTGAAGAGATGGAAAATACAGCCCGGTTAGAAAGCATATCGACAAAGTCCCTGTGCTGATAATGTGGTCACTGTATTGATTAAAGCGCATGGAGGAAACACAGTATAATGCTACTGGCATAAAGCACTACAGAGAAACGGTGGTCAATAGAAGCACTTACTCGTCTACGGAACAAAACAAACAATAACACAGAAAGAAAAATAAATACAAATCAAATTTCAAGGGACTTACAGTATACCTTCACGATTGCGCTTTCGACACATTCAAATGAAATAATTCATTAAGTTACCTTTCATGTTCACCTCTGCTCAATAAACACCACAACATACTTCAGTAGAACCAACCAACACATCAAAATAATAATCTTACTAAATAAGTTTTGTTTGATACCATAGAGAATATATATTGCTTTCCAAAAGGTGAATGCCGCTGTCCCAGAACTCCAGCGCAGTGGGACAGTACATTCACACCTACATTCATACCTCCGGGGTGGAGTAGGGCATCCAGAAGTCAACGACGACAGTATCAGGACCACCCATTATCATAGTATTTGTCCTTTGGCCCTTCTCCTTAACCCCTCTTCCTGGAAGCTGAGAGTACTCTGAGATGTGGGGACCCTAGGGCCTGCTGGAGCTGCGGCTCTGCTCCATGGTGGTGAAGAAGAGGCAAATTGCGGCGGTGAGCAGTGTGTGCATGGACTCATACAGCAGCTTGGGCGAGAAGACGCTCCAGATGAAGAGGTGGTAGCGCAGAGCCGTGACCAGTACCACGTAGGCTGCCGCCGGCACAGAGCGCAGCAGGGCCAAGCAGTAGCAGCCATGGCCGACCGCCACTGAGCTCCTGGAGAGAGAAGGAGAGGTAGAGGGGGATATGGGAGAGGGTGAAGAGATACAATGGGAGAGAAGGGAGATAAATTGACTTGAATCTCATTTGGTTGTCAGAACAATGGAAAAACAGATGCCACGAGCAGTCAAAAACACCCACAAATGTGCACCTGACAAAAATAAATAAATAAATACTGCATGGGACAATCACAGGATTGGAGGTTCGCATCTCATAGGTCACGTTTTAACACCATGTGCACGGTCAACCTCCACATCTAAAGTACTTGATAGAAAACAAACGCTATTGAACTCTTGGACTCGTAGACAGAGCCTACTGCAATTCTCTTAGCCTTGAGGCACATGCCTTCATCAGCATTTCTTCCTGAGGACTTGTATCTCGGCCGTCTCGATGCTTATGGTTGCCTTAGCCTACCATCGACTCTAACATGAAGGCGACCTTGGTACCTCTGAAAATAATGTGATCTAATTGTCTATTCAGATAGGGCTGGATGGATGCCAGCACATGTAGAACGTATAGGATATGACCTTCCACGACAGCCTTTCAACTCAAACGAAAGGCAGATATGGTAGGATACTTTCTAATTCAAAACAGTCGGAAATACAGAGAAGTGTGTACAAGCTGCTTGCTTGCACACACGGTCTCCTCACACTCTTTTTTTCAACATTCTTTCTCTTTCACAAAAGCACACACGTGCACAAACCTGCACCCACGAACACGTGTGCACACATACACAGGCACAAACACACACACATTCACACACTGCATCCAAAAGCTCCTACGTCTGAATAGAGCCACAGCTCATTCCATATTCAGACTGGGATACTGCAGCCATGTGATCGCAAAGCTCTGGGGGAGGAAGTTCAAGCCTGGGATGTCATCCCTCCCAAACAAATAAAAGCATGCTAAAGTGCTGCACTGAGGCAGTGGGTGGTAGTTGAAGAAAACCCTACAGTCCCTCTCCTGAACACTATCACTACAACACTTCTACCTAGTTCACTTCCTGTTTGCTGTGGGTGTGTGCCTGTCTTGAATGTGGTAATAAAGTGTGAATTGTATCCCTGTCTCCTACTGTTCATTTTCCGTCCTCTTACTGGGACACGGGACAGTTGCACCTACTGTATATCTAAGCCGGCACCTCTATTGGAGACCACCACAAGGTGGCACTCTTTTTCATTGTCTGGATAGATGCAATTGTGCTGGATTAGACCACTACTGACAGGATGCAGTTCATGCCATATGCCATGCCCCAGACCAGGCGCACATGCCGGCGTGAATAGTAGGACTGGGGAGTCCAGCAGATCGAGGCCACGGAGAGGCCCCCCATGCAGATAATGTCCCCCTACTGCAACTTTGTCGCCATCAGGGACTGCACCGCTTGTCCTCGAGTACCACAGGATCGACCAACTGTGTCCTGTGTACCAGGTATTGCAGCAGCCTCGAATGGCTTGGGGGGCTTTGCTGGTGGTCCAGTCACCACTCACACGTGTCAAGTGGCAACCGGCCCGCCAGCCAGTTCAGCTGCCACCCGGACTCCAGAATGTCCAGTGGTCACAAGAGCCCCAGGAGGTTCTACAGCTAGTGTTCTCACCAGCTCCTTGGCACGTCAGGCACACACATTCACCAGGACTCCAGTACGTCCAGACAGCTACGTAGCACCCTGCACTCCAGCAAATCATGCGGTCCCAAAGTGCCAGTCCGGCAAGCAGCTGCCAGAGTTCGAGCCAGGCCTGCCACCCAGACTGAAGCCCCGACAGGCATCCATTCACACCCAGGCCGGCGCCGGAACCAACCCAGCCTCAACAGCTCCCATAGCCAGTCCTTGAGCCAGCCAAGAAGTTGCCAGAGCCTCAACCAATCCTATCCAATGCGCTTCAGACGCCAAAACCGATGACAGAGGTGGAGCCAGACCTGCGACTGTCAGTGCTTGAGCCTGCCCCACGATGAATACCGAGGCCCAAGTCTTCCAGCAGCTGGCTGAACTCCACTCCGCACCCCAGTCGGTGCCAACACAAGCAGCACCTGAGCCAGTTGAGCCGCTATCAGTGCTGCACCTTGCCCTATGACCAGCAGAGTTCAAAGAAGCAAAGACGATACCAGAGCTGCAGCCCGACCAGCAGCCGCCAGTGAACCAACCTTATCAACCTGCAGGACCAGATTCGCAGCCACCGGTGCCCAAGCCACCACCTCAACAGACACTCCTGCTAGTGTCTCTCCAGGACCAGACATGACCAGAATCAACTCCAGTGCTGGTCGCTACACTACCCTCTGCTCTTGCAGACCTGCTTAGCCTGGATCTAACACACAAGCCGACTCCACAGTCAGAGTCCCAGTCGGCGTCCAAGCTTTCACTATCTCTCCTGTACCTGCCAGCATCAGACCAGACCCCAGTTCTGGTCCCGATATTCAATGCCGTCCCGGAGAACATGTCCAGCATCAACCTGGGCCCATGACCAGACCGAGCACCAGCCCTGGGTCCGATGTCTGGCCCTGTCCTGGATCTGTCGGCCGACTCAGTTCCAGTCATATGTCTGCCATCCACTCCTGCCTGCTGACGCCTCAGTACCAGATTCAGTGCCAGCCCTGGATCCACCGCCTGGACCAGATGTGGACCGGCCTTGGGCTCTGGACCTGGAAAACCATCCAGGCCCTGTGGGACTCTTAGCACTCTCTCCCTGTCCCTATCAAGTATGCCTAGCCTGCCTCAGTGGGATGGCCTCCTCCATCAGCCTGGACACACGGAACGTCCCAACTCCTGCTGGACTACCCGGCCTCATGGACATTATGAGCGCCTTGTCCCTTACTGACCAGGGGGTGAGGGACACCTCTATTGGAGACCATCCCATGGTGGCACAATTTTTCAGTAGTGCAATCAATTTAGGGTAGGTGTTGAATCAAAAGGTGTGTGTGGGATTGTTTGGGTGTGTGTTCGCATAATCAGTGAGTCCTTACACAAGCACCCCTGTAGGTGCCAACATAAATGACTGTACTCAGTAACACACACTGAAAATCTCTCTCTCTCTCTCTCTCTCTCTCTCTCTCTCTCTCTCTCTCTCTCTCTCTCTCTCTCTCTCTCTCTCTCTCTCTCTCTCTCTCTCTCTCTCTCTCTCTCTCTCTCT
Source organism: Oncorhynchus gorbuscha (assembly GCF_021184085.1). Taxonomy (NCBI): domain Eukaryota; kingdom Metazoa; phylum Chordata; class Actinopteri; order Salmoniformes; family Salmonidae; genus Oncorhynchus; species Oncorhynchus gorbuscha. The sequence goes on from NC_060195.1 coordinate 47,370,823, forward strand.
CTCTCTCTCTCTCTCTCTCTCTCTCTCTCTCTCTCTCTCTCTCTCTCTCTCTCTCTCTCTCTCTCTCTCTCTCTCTCTCTCTCTCTCTCTCTCTCTCTCTCTCTCTCTCTCTCTCTCTCTCTCTCTCATGAATACACATAGCGCACACACAAACACCCTTGCATTTTTTGGGCAGAGGAAAAGTATTAAAGCAAGTCTAGAACTGCATTGGCTGATGTTTAATCTCAAATCTCTTTAGTTCACAAACCATATTGATTTATATCAACTGACATTCACATTTGTAGCATCTACTCTGACAACGACAATGCTAGATGAACAGTTAATCAATGGGTTTAGAACCAGAATGTCCGCCATTATCAAGTACTAAATACATTTTAGGTGTGAAAGTCGACACTATGTTCAGAAATTATTTTGCTTAGTGGGAGCCATGTATAAGGAAAGAAGTGGAGCAAGAATCAATCCCCATGGAACACCGGTAATACCAGTACAGCCATGTATAAGGGAAGAAGTGGACCAAGAATCAGTCCCTGCGGGACATCGGTAAAATGTTGTCTCCAACACTAACAGCTTAACTACATCAGGAAGGTTGTTTGTATATACAGTACCGGTCAAAAGTTTGGACACACCAACTCATTCAAGTTTTTTTTTTCATTTTTACTTTCTTCTAAATTGTAGAATAATAGTGAACACATCAAAACGATTAAATAACACATATGGAATCATATCATGTAGTAATCAAAAAAGCTTTAAAAAAATCAAATGATATGTTATATTTGACATTATTCAAAGTAGCCACCGTTGCCTTGATGACAGCTTTGCACACTCTTGGAATTCTCTCAACCAGCTTCACCTGGAATACTTTTTCAACAGTCTTGAAGGAGTTTCTACATATTCTGAGCACTTGTTGGCTGATTTTCCTTCACTCTGCAGTCCAACTCATCCCAAACCATCTCGACTGTGTTGAGGTCAGGTGATTGTGGAGGCCAGGTCATCTGATGCAGCAGTCAATCACTCTCCTTCTTGGACAATTAGCCCTTAAACAGCCTGGAGATGTGTTGGGTCCTTCTCCTGTTGAAAAAAAAAGATAATCCCACTAACCAGATGGCATGGCGTATCGCTGCAGAATGCTGTGGAACCAAAAATCTCAGACCAAAGGACAGATTTCCACCGGTCTAATGTCCATTGTTCGCATTCTTGGCCTAAGGAAGTCTCTTATTTTTATTATAGTCCTTTAGTAGTGGTTTCTTTGCAGCAATTCGACCATGAAGTCCTGAGTCTCTTCTGAACAGTTGATGTTTACTGAACTCTGTGAAACATTTATTTGGGATGCAATTTCTGAAACTTCTAACTCTAATAAACGTATTTTCTGTAGCAGAGGTAACTCTGGGTCTTCCTTACCTGTGGCGGTCCTCATAGTGCTTGATGGTTTTTGCGGCTACTTTGAAGAATCTCAAATATAAAATACATTTTTATTTGTGTAACACTTTTTTGGTTACTACAAGATTACATATGTGATATTTCATAGTTTTGATGTCTTCAGTATTATTCTACAATGTAGAAAATGGTAAAAATAAAGAAAAAACCCTTGCATGAGTAGGTGTGTCTAAACTTTTGACTGGTACTGCCGATCTGTTTTTACTTCTACACCAGAGGCATATGACAAGTTGCTGTATTGTGTGTGTAGTGTACTCTTCAGAGACGAGTGTTTCTTCATAGGAAATAAACTCCGAGATGAAATATACGCTCCAGGCACACAAGCCTCCAGGCATGTGTTGAGTGCTGCTCATGCTGCCTATGTAGCAGGTAGCATTGACTGCACTGGGAATGTGTGTCCTCAGCTGTGTCTTCTGTCCACCAAGACTTGTTGGCTGCTTTTTCCTTTACTCTGCGGTCTGACTCATCCCAACTCATCTCAATTGGGTTGAGGTCGGGGATTGTGGAGGCCAGGTCATCTGATGCAGCATTCCACCACTCTCCTTCTTGATAAAATAGCCTTTACACATTGTTGCGGTGATCACTGACCCGTGTCTTAAGGCTTCTATGGGTTTTCCCTATGTAAGACAGATGACAAGAACATTTGAACATGTAAATATCATTGGAGGACATGCAGGTAATTAGGCCCTTGCTTTTAAATCTTTGTCCTGTGCGGGGGTGGGTAAATGAGTTGCGTTTGTACATAAAGCTGCATTGAGGACATTGGACACATTTGTAATATCCCTCCCGAACCTTGTCCGATAAAGTAATCAGATTTAACCAAATTGTCTTTCACATTTTGGGGGTCCTTTAAAGACCATATGTGGGGTATATTTAAAAATGGGTTTCAATTGTGGGTAAGTATCAATAATGTATGTGTTGCCATCTTCCTGCGTAGTCCTCTCCTGCTTGCGGGAGAGGACTAGTCCTCTCTAGTCCTCTCCTTCTTGCGGGGAAGCAGGGTTGGTCATGATGACGGCCTATTCGATTCCCCAAAAAAGAAGGCGTTCTGGATTGGTCACTGGAGTCAGATGTGAGGGAGTTGGTTGATTGCCACATTAGTGGCCCTCTAGGATTATGGCTGGGCTGGCGTTTACCCTTCCAGCTTGCCCGTGAGGGAGTGCCAATTGGCTGTCTCCGGCCATCCCTCCAGAATTACAGCAGTATCATGCTCCACTTGTCTTTGTCTCTTCCACAAGTTTATCACAAATGTTTTCCATATTGGTCAGAATGTTCTCTCTTTTGTCCTCATGGGTGATCTTGCTTTCTCGATCAACATTTAACTGTGTCACTTGATCTCTAGTCGTGCTCAATTGTTCTGTCATTTCAGTCGTTCACAAAAAGAGAGATTGTTTGAACCAAGAACTGGTGTTTTCTGTATCTATAATCCATTTCTGTCTTTCATTTGATTATCTTAGATAATCACTTAAGGTGACATCATGATAATATTGTTTCGTCTCATGGACCTGTATATTCTTGCGAGATGTAATAACTGAGTCTGCATTGCAATCTGTCGTTGGGCCAGTTTCATCAAAAAGCGAGTCCTTCATTATGATCCGGGAATATATCAGAAGGTAGAATTTTGAAAGGGGAGTCTCAAAAATTAGTGCTGTATGGTAGAGAGTTCATGTACAAAAGCTGAAGAACATACGCACTGTGATGGACATTTAATACATGTGCTGTTCTAATAACCAATTGCTGTGTTCATGCAAGTGACTGATTGAACGAATCTTCACTTATTAGTATCTGCAATTTGGCAGTTCGCCCAGACATTGTATTGAGAACGAAAGATATCTCAGTTTCAAGGTCTCAGCATAGAGAGAAGAAGCCTTGTGAGGTACTGGTCATAATGCAAATGTTACAAACCAGTATTGGTCGGTCACATGAATGAAACACATGAATGAAACAAAACGGTAATGATGAATTAATCATGTTGCATCATGCAAATATAACTTGTCTGTGTATAGCAGACAGCAGAGCCTCTGACAGACATTCATACGGTGCATTAAGTCGGTTGGAACCTCTCCAGTGCGGGGAGGATAAATATTGTCTGTGAGTATAACAACTGATATTGCAGGCGAAAGCCTGAGAAAAATCCAATCAGGAAGGGACTTTAGAAAGCTCTGCGTTCCTATGCGTCCCTATTGAGCAGCGAATGAGATATCAACCAGATTCCTTTTTCTATGACTTTCCTAATGTGTCTAGTGTCACAATACATAGTTTCAGTCTTTTATTTTGAAAAATGAGCCTGAACGTCAACATTGCGTCAGTGGTCAGCTGGAGTCTCTCAGAGTGTTTTGTGCGTAAAAGACAAATGCGGCCATTGTTTCTCTCTTTCCTACTAAGAAGCCACCTGTCCCGGTTGATATATTATCGAATAGATATTTGAAAAACACCTTGAGGATTGATTATAAACAACGTTTGCCATGTTTCTGTCGATATTAAGGAACTAATTAGAAATATTTTTTGGGTGTTGTCGTGACCGCAATTTCCGGTTGAATTCCCAGCCAAACGTGAATAACTAACTGAGTTATTTCGGCTACAAAAATAATATTTTTGGAAAAAAGGAACATTTGCTATTTAACTGGGAGTCTTGTGAGTGAAAACATCCGAAGCTCAAAGGTAAAAGATTTAATTGGATTGCTTTTCTGATTTTCGTGACCAGGTTGCCTGCTGCTAGCTAGGCATAATGCTATGATAGGCTATCGATTAACTTACACAAATGCTTGTCTTGCTTTGGCTGTAAAGCATATTTTCAAAATCTGAGATGATAGGGTGATTAACAAAAGGCTAAGCTGTGTTTCAATATATTTCACTTGTGATTTCATGAATATTTTCTAGTAATATTTATGTCCGTTATGCTAATTAGTGTCAGTTGATGGCAACGCTCCCGGATCCGGGATGGGTAGTTCCAAGAGGATTTATTAAGACTCCACTATGCAAGTATCCATTTCAATAGAACATCACTGCAACAACTGTTTCAGAGCACTCTTGTCTGTGTGCCAGAGCGCAGAATAACTGATGAATTTATGAAAAGCTAAATTAAATTGTTGCTAGGAGCACAGTTAGTCACCAATACTCTGGATAACATGAAAACAGCCTAACCAGCTCTGCTAGGGTGAGTGAAATGGTCAGAGTTTGGGTGGGGGCTAAAGCTTAAGATGATGCTTATGGCATTGTACACGGTCAATTTGAACCAGAGTGACTTGACACAACAACAGGCCAAGCAACGGAAACGACACAGGAAGTCTAATTTAATGAAAGGAGTTGCAGTCTGCCGTGAAGCATTCATCCATGTATAAGGGTAAGAGTCTAGCTACAGTTTCAGATACTATACGTTTCTAATTTTGTCAGAAAGTTGTTTTCATTGCAAATCAAAGCATACTGTTCGCGAGCTAGCTGACATTAGATGGCTGGCTCGCTAGCTTACATTACATTTATGATCTGTGTGTAGTAATGTTATCTCAAAATGCCATTTCACATGGCTAGTTATGGCCTAATGTTTGCTAGCTAACTATCTACCTTTGAACCTATTTAGTTAACTTTAGCTAGCTATGACAATCGGTTTGTATTGCTAGTACTCTATGGATTAGGATTAAGATGTAGATTCGTTGTTTAGCTAGCATGTCTAAACAAAAGACTCCACTACGCCGGATGATTACATGACCCATCAAGTTGGCCAGGTGTGTCTGACGATGATTACAGCTATCTATTGTATAATAATGCCAAAATATTTGTTTCTGGAAATTGTCTTTCAGCATCAGTAGAACACGCCTGATTCTCTTCCACCAGTCATTCAAGGAGAATGGTCGAATGTCTCAAAAAGAGACCTGGCCCAAGCAAGCACAGCTTACACTGAAGCATGAGGACTTGCAGCGAGTGGTGAAACGTCATTAACAACTACACAGAGGATAATGCAATAGTGTTACCAGGACGCCACACAGGACACAAACACTTTGGTGCAAAGCTGCTGCCATCCCATGTGACAAAAGCAGCAGTGTGGCGTCTCTTCAAGGAATGGAACACTTGGTATGTAAAGCATAAACAACACATTTTCATTATTTAACTGACCGGCACTACTTTTATTGATCTCACATTACTTCTGTATTTTCCAGAGGTACGTGTAGTCGGGCTGTGGCGGTGGGTTAGTCATGGTGTGGGGTGGCATTTCTTTGGGGGGGCCACACAGCCCTCCATGTGCTCGCCAGAGGTAGCCTGACTGCCATTAGGTACCGAGATGAGATCTTCAGACCCCTTGTGAGACCATATGCTGGTGCGGTTGGCCCTGGGTTCCTCTTAATGCAAGACAATGCTAGACCTCATGTGGCTGGTGTGTGTCAGCAGTTCCTGCAAGAGGAAGGCATTGATGCTATGCACTGGCCCGCCCGTTCCCCAGACCTGAATCCAATTGAGCTATCCAGGAAGATGCTTTAGTCCAGGTCTGGGAGGAGATGCCTCAGGAGACCATCCGTCACCTCATCAGGAGCATGCCCAGGTGTTGTAGGGAGGTCATACAGGCACGTGGAGGCCAAACACACTACTGAGCCTAATTTTGACTTGTTTGAAGGACATTACATCAAAGTTGGATCAGCCTGTAGTGTGGTTTTCCACTTTAATTTTGAGTGTGACTTCAAATCCAGACCTCCATGGGTTGATAAATTTGATTTCCATTGATCATTTTTGTGTGATTTTGTTGTCACACATTCAACTATGTAAAGAAAAAAGTATTTAATAAGAATGTTTCGTTCTTGCAGATCTAGGATGTGTTATTTTAGTGTTCCCTTAACTTTTTTGAGCAGTGTACATTTGTCTTCTCTTTGCTGTGGTGGTCACATCTCTCATCTCTATACATCCCCATTCCTATGCCGCAGGAGAAATTAATGGCATTTCAGCCTATAATTACCCGCTAGAAACAGTTGCCGGGCATCCCCTTTAGCATACGCGTCAGATGCATATCAACCTGCAAGATGCGCAAACATAAGCACCAAGGCTTGATAAATAGTGCATCAACAATTGTAAAAGGATTAATTGCAATTATTAGTGGAAATATATCCATCTAAAAATACAACTAAAATAGTTAAGATATACAAAACATATCCTTGAGTCTAACTCCACAAAGTCCTTGTGAAAAATGTAAGCCTATAGCCTATTTTGATTTTCCTTATCATAAAAACACTACAGTGTAATCCATTTGATCAAGTTCATTTGTAGATTCAAACAGTGACGACATTCATTCAGTGAGGAGAGTGACACATGGGTACCAATGCCCTTTGGCACATTTGTCTTACTTAAAACAATTCTGACAACTGAGCAATGTCAAATATAAATATTTAGGAAAAATCAGGGAAAGAGGAGGGCATTGCAATTTTGGGGGCTTTTTGTTTTTTTTGTTTAGAAAATCAGAATGTCGGTGGCTGTTGGCCTAAGACAGTTCTAGAGTTAATGTCATGTCCTAGGCAAAGGTTTCTACCTGAAGCTACCTGAAGAGGTAGTAATTGAAGGGCATTCACTCTTTGGAAACGAGATCAGGCATTAGTAATGCGCTTCCAAGCCTGTCCCATATCCTCTCCCTCTCACTTTACTTCCCGTCCTCCTTTTGGGCTGTCTTTAGTATTCATCTGGTGCGCTACCTCTATCCTGACCCTATCCTCCAGGGAGCAGGATTAAAGAGGGATGACTGCTTGTAAAGGAGTGTGGGATACAGGATGTGCGTTAAGGGATACCACCTCTAGATCTCTGGAGCTAAAGAAGTTGAATTTACTGATCTTTAGAGAGCTGGCCCCTTTTGACACTCAGAAACACAGCCCTGGCAATGTGTTTGCACCATCTATTTTCCAATTGGGTGCAGTCTGCACAGATTTGACAAGGACATACAGTGCCTTCAGAAAGTATTCACACCCCTTGACTTTTTTCACATTTTGTTGTGCTACAGCCTGAATTTAAAATGGATGAAATATTTTTTCTTTATCACTGGCCTACGCAAAATACCCCATAATATCAAAGTGGAATTGTGTTTTCCATTTAAAAAAAAAGTAATTAATAAAACATTTAAAGCTGAAATGTGTTGTGTCAATCAGTATTCATCAAGTCTAATTAAGTTCAGGATTAAAAACTTGCTGAATTTCATGGCTGCATCATGTTATGGGTATGCTTGTAATTGTTAAAAGGACTGGGGAGTTTTTCAGGAGAATAAAAAAAATTGAATGGATCTAAGCACAGACAAAATTGTGCTTAGATCCAAAGGAATTCAGTCTGATTCAGTCTGCTTTCCACCAGAAACTAGGAGATTAATTCCCTTTTCAGCAGGACAATAACCTAGAACACAAGGTCAACTCTACTTGAAAATCTATGGCAAGACCTGAAAATGGTTGTCTAGCATTGATTTGACAATCAATTTGGCAGAGCTTGAAGAATTTAGAAAATAATAATGGGAAAATGTTACATAATCCAGTTGTGGAAAGCTCTGAGAGACTTACCCAGAAAGACTCACAGCTGTAATCGCTGTCAAAGGTGCTTCTACAAAGTATTGACTCGGGGGTGTGAATACTTATGTAAATGAAATATTTCTCGATTTCACTTTCAATAAATTTGCAAACATTTCTAAAAACCTGTTTTCACTTTGTCATTATGGGGTATTGTGTGTAGATGGCTGAGAAGAAAATCAAATAAACCCATTCTGCATTCAGGCTGTCACCCAACAAAATGTCTAATAAGTCAAGGGGTATGAATATGTGTGTGTGTCCTCTTTTCCCTCTGTCTCCTGGAGCGAGGATCAACTCAGCAGCCATCGTTTTCATCAATTATTGAAAGGCTGGTGTGCGTTGAGAGAAGGAGGCCCCCATGTTGGACTGGGCTTTACGCTCTGCTTTGATTGCGGTATGAAGCTAGTTATCACTCAGCCTAATTGGAATTAGATGCCAGTAACAAAGAGGCTTACAGGAGCTTAATGATAAAAGGCCCCTTTAAAAGGGAAGAAAAAACCCGTCCACCCAACAAACAGCTCTCTGATTTCCTCTGCGTGACCCATTCCTTCTTTCCATTCCATAACTTTGCTTACAGCTCTTTAACACACAATCTGTGATGCATAGCGTAATGTATATACATTCAAGACGTGGGGTAGCACACCTCGCTCATTTATTAATCATCTCTTTCTTTTAAGTTATGCTCTTTGAATTGTGCTCTAGGTGACTAACCTGTTGTATGAATTCATGAGAAAACCAATTAGAGGCGCAAGGCATTCAAACGATGTACAAATTGTTCGAAACGATCTCTCGCTTCTTTTGCAAATAACATGCAGGGGTAGCTTGCTGCACTGCTGTTTTAATTCCATAATAAATTGGCACGTGGCCAAGGCGTCGTCGTCTTCATCATCGTCATCACATTATGATCCTGTCCCAATAATTACACACTGCAGTTTCATGCTAGATGGGAGGAATATACAGAGTCCTTTGTCTCTGTTGAAATGTTGTTTCTTCCCCCTTTCGGCTTTATGTATCATGGTATGGTCGTGCTCAATTCAATTTCCGCGAATTAATTGAAATTCCATAACTGGACTGTTTCGCCAGCCTCTTGTTTTAGGCAGAGTCAATGTTTTGAGTATATGGGCATCCTAAATAATCAATTTCAAGTATTTTAATTTTATACTGGAATAATAACTCATTTGAAAAATCTTGCTAAATCTTTTACTTTATCATTGGTCTGCTACAGTAAGATAAACACAAAATTGCCAAGATAAACATATGGTTAGCTGGTTCCTGGGCTGTTGTGAATCAGTGTAAGTTGGAATGAATTAACTTCTGAATGAATCATCACTAATGACATTCACTGGCGTGAGTGTACAGTAACTGACCTGTTTTCGGAGCTGAGGTAGCAGATGAGGTGGGAAGCCCAGAGCAGGGGCCCGGCGTATGTGCTGAGGGCGGTGAGGAAGACAGCCGGGGCTTCTACGTAGCTCTCCAGTCCCACAAAGCCAACCGAGATGTCCACAGTGGCTATGCTGTTGGAGTTCCCCTACAGACAGACAAACAGCCAACCAGAAGACGTAGGTTTTATTAAGCTTCATTTTCACAACTAACCTTAACTTACTTAGCTAACTTATTACGAAGTAGACAAAGTAGCTAAGTAACGTCGCTAAAGGAACTTAGTTAGACAAAGTACACAAGTTAGCTAATGTAGCTGACCGAAAATGAACATGCAGTGGGGAGAACAAGTATTCGATACACTGCCGATTTTCCTACTTACAAAGCATGTAGAGGTCTGTGTATCAAATACTTGTTCTCCCTATTGTAGATATATATGAAGATTGCACAATTACACTCAATGTTAACTTTTGAAAGAAGTCAGAAGCTGACATGAATAAAATGTGTCAGTCTCCTGCATGCTCCTCCACTTCCCAGGTAGCTAGCTATTCAAAGCTCGCTGTCTGTCAACTCTCTGGCCTTGTAAGGGTTGCAGTGACTGGGTGAAATCCCCCTTTCCCTCCACCTCATCTCACCTCCTCCCCACTCTCTTTGGCTCAGTCTCATTCCCCTTTCCATTTCCTGACGAGGGCTCAGGAGTGACACAGATGTGATGGAAGAGCTCTCGGCGACTGCAGCGGGAGCTGAATTAATTCACTGGCTGATGAAGGCCACTAGCTCCCCTCTCTCTCGCCTGTGTGTGTATGTGTGTGTGTGTGTGTGTGTTTGTGTGAAAGGACCTGTGTGTGCCAGGGCAACGCCACCCTCCAACGGACAAACCCAACACCATATGAGTGGATCATGTACAGTGCCTTCGAGAGTAATCACAACCGTTTACTTTTGTTTTATGGCAAGTTCAGGAGTAAATAAGTTGCATGGACTCACTTTGCAAAAGAAATGCATGGTTTTTGAATGACTACCTCATCTCTGTAGCCCGCACATACGATTATCTGTAAGGTCCCTCAGTCGAGCAGTGAATTTCAAACAAAGATTCAACCGAAAAGACCAGGGAGGCTTTTCAATGCATCGCAAAGCTGTGCACCTATGGGTAAATGGGTAAAAACGTAAAAAGAAGACATCGAATATCCCTTTGAACATGATGAAGTTATTAGTTACACTTTGGATAGTGTATCAACACACCCAGTCACTACAAAGATACAGGTGTCCTTCCTAACTCAGTTGCTGGAGAGGAAGGAAATCACTCTGGGATTCCACCATGAGGCCAATGGTGATTTTAAAACAGTTACAGTTTAATGGCTGTGATCGGAGAAAACTGAGGCTGGATCAACAACATTGTAGTTACTCGACAACACTAACCTAAATGACAGAGTGAAAAGAAGGAAACCTGTACAGAATACAAATATTTCAAAACATGCATCTTGTTTGCAACAAGGCACTAAAGTAATACTGCAAAAAATGTGGCAAAGAAATTAACTTTACATCCTGAATACAAAGTGTTATGTTTGGGGCAAATCCAACACATTAATGAGTACCACTCTCCATTTTCAAGTATAGTGGTGGCTGCATCATGTTATGGGTATGCATGTAATCGTTAAGAACTGGGGTAGTTTTCTGGATAAAAAAAGAAACAGAATAGAGCTAAGCACAGGCAACATCCTAGAAGTAAACCTGATTCAGGTTCAGGCCAAATATACACTGGAGTTGCTTACCAAGACGACATTGAATGTTCCTGAGTGGCCTAGTTACAGTTTTCAACTAAAATCGTCTTGAAAATCACCGTCTAGCAATGATCAAAAAATATTTACCATCCAGAAAGACTCACAGCTGTAATCGCTGTCAAATGTGATTCTAACATGTATTGGCTCAGGGGGCTGAATACTTATGTAACCAAGACATATTAGTGTTTTATTTTAATATATATTTTTCTGACATACAGTATGTTAGAATTTTTCTTCCACTTTTACATTAAAGTATTTGGCGTAGATTGTTGACAAAACTATGCCAATAAATCAATTTTAATCCCACCTTGTAACACAAAAAAACAAATGTAAAAAGTTAAGGGTTATGATTACTTTCTGAAGGCAATTATGTTCAAAAGTTCCACACAGCTGACAATTTAAATTAATTTGGTTATTTAACCCTTATTTTACCAGGTAAGTCATCTGAGAAAACATTCTCATTTACAGCAACGACAGCAACGACCTGGGGAATAGTTACAGGGGAAAGGACGGGGCATAAATGAGCCAATTGTAAGCTGGGGATGATTAGGTGGCCGTGATGGTATGAGGGCCTGATTGGGAATTTAGCCAGGACACCAGGGTTAACACCCCTACTCTTACCATAAGTGCCATGGGCTCTTTAGTTACCACAGAGAGTCAGGACACCCGTTTAACATCCCATCTGAAAGACAGCATCCTACATGAGGCAATGTCCCCAATTACTGCCCTATTTTTTAGACCAGATGAAAGGGTGCCTCCTACTGGCCCTCCAACACCACTTCCAGCAGCATCTGGTCTCCCATCCAGGGACCAACCATGATCAACCCCGTTTAGCTTCAGAAGCAATTCAGCAGTGGGATGCAGGGTGGTATGCTGCTGACCATGGACTGGCTACAATCGGAGTCTCAGGACATTGGGCTGTTCAACTCGGCCTACAGTAGGACTAGGTTATAGTTTTATTGAGACAAGACAAAAATGTGTCAACATCTTATTTTTCCTTACGAAAACAAGTAACGATAACAAGATGCCATGAAAAAAACAATAACTGTAACAAATACGTTTTCATTTTAGTTGATGAAAATGTGACAAGACGTCCACGTGAGACGAATGGACATTCAATTTGACATGAAGCTGTTTAATCATCAGCGGGCATACCTTTGCGACATTTTTAATGCGATCCTCTCATTTCAGCAGCGTGGTTTGATCGACCTGATCTTTTGAACGGATGCCAGGACACTTCAATTGTAACTAACCAAAACTAGAAACAATAATGCTTACCTCTCCCTTACTTTCATGTAGGCTATTTTTGCTTTGATCACATCAGATACCTTTGAGGCGTGGATCAGAAAACCAGTCAGTATTTGATGTGACCACCATTTGCCTCATGCAGCTTCGACACATCTTCTTCACATGGAGTTGATCAGGCTGTTGATTGTGGCCTGTGGAATGTTGTCCCACTCCTCTTCAATGGCTGTAAGAATTTGCTGGATATTGGCGGGAACTAAAACTCTGTCATACACGTCGACCCAGAGCATCCCAACCATGTTCAATGGTTGACGTAATCTGGTGAGTATCCAGGCCATGGAAGAACTAGGACATTTTCAGCTTCCAGGATTTGTGTACAGATCCTTGCGACATGGCGCATGGCATTATCATGCTGAAACATGAGGTGATGTCAGTGGATGAATGGTTTTGACAATTTGGGCATCAGAGTCACATAACGGTATCTCTGCGCATTCAAATTGCCATAGATAAAATGCAATTGTGTTCGTTCTCCATAGCTTATGCCTGCCTATACCAGCAAACCCCTCGCCCACATCATGGCATACACACTGTCTGACATCTGCCCGGTACAGTTGAAACTGGCATTCATCCATGAAGAGCAAACTTCTCCAAAGTGCCAGTGGCCATCGAAGGAGAGCATTTACCCACTGAAGTTGGTTACGATGCCAAACAGCAGTCAGGTCAAGACTCTGGTGAGGACTACGAGCATGCAGATGAGCTTCCCTGAAACGGTTTCTGACAATTTGTGCAGAAATTCCTCGGTTGTGCAAACTCAGTTTCATCAACTGTCCGGGTGGGCTGGTCTCAGACGATCACGTAGGAGAAGAAGCCGGATGTGGAGGTCTTTGGTTGGCATGGGTACACGTGGTCTGCGGTTGTGAGGCCGGTTACTTTCAAATTCTCTAAAATGACGGATGCGGCTTATGGTAGAGAAATTAACATTACATTCTCAGTCAACAGCTCTGGTGGACATTTCTGCAGTCAGCATGCCAATTGCATGATCCTTCAAAACTTCAGACATCTGTGTTATTGAGTTGTGTGACAAAACTGCACATTTTAGAGTGGCCTTTTATTGTCTTCAGCAAAAGGTGCACTTGTAAAAGGATCATGCTGTTAAATCAGCTTCTTTATAAGCCATACCTGTCAGGTGGATAGATTATCTTGGCAAAGGAGAAATGCTCCCTAACAGGGATATAAATACATTTGTGAACAGCATTTTAGAGACATAAGCTTTTTGTGCGTATGGAACATTTCTTGGATCTTTTATTTCAGTAGAAAGCCAATATGAGGGTTCATGCTAGAATGAAATGCGGCCGATGCGTGGGTGAGAAAATATCTGTAGAGTTCAAAAAGTACTCGCACTCAAAACCATGAAAAGGAATAACATTTCATTTCAGCTCATAAAACATGGGACCAACACATTACATGTTTGTTCAGTGTATTTACTTGTTCAGTAATTCAATTGGGAAATTCAAACATTATAGATTATAAAATGAATTAACCAATATAATTTTTCTGAATAAACATACACGTCGCTCTCATGAGTGCTGTTGGGAATTGGAGAGGAGGATGAGGAGGGCCGGCACTCTCACTAGTGGAACTGTCAATATTCTCAAAAAGAGAAAGGAGGAGCAGGAGCAAGGCCACTGTCATACTGTAAGGTATCATACTGTAAGCATTTACCCACTGAAGTTGGTTACGATGCCAAACAGCAGTCAGGTCAAGACTCTGGTGAGGACTACGAGCATGCAGATGAGCTTCCCTGAAACGGTTTCTGACAATTTGTGCAGAAATTCCTCGGTTGTGCAAACTCAGTTTCATCAACTGTCCGGGTGGGCTGGTCTCAGACGATCACGTAGGAGAAGAAGCCGGGTGTGGAGGTCTTTGGTTGGCATGGGTACACGTGGTCTGCGGTTGTGAGGCCGGTTACTTTCAAATTCTCTAAAATGACGGAGGCGGCTTATGGTAGAGAAATTGAGGAAGAGGTGGTAGCTTTGCTGATGTGATCTTCGGTAATTTTGCACGATCTTGATCAGATCAAGCTTTTTTGCTGCGTTTTTTATGCAACACTTGGCCTTGCTTTTTGCAACACCAACTCGCTCTCCCTCGGACCTGATTCACATAACTTTTTAAAACTTCATAACCAGTTAGGATGCTGAGGTAGGTTGCCACCGGCGCCCACTGAGAAATAGGCTAATTAGATAATGACAAGTATATTGTCTGTTTGACTCACCTACTACCCATGTAGTAGGTCATTTGACATAGGTGCGAGATGACGGGCACATGGGGCTGCAGGGGCCTATTCGCACTGTTCCAACCGTCTGTCTGCCTGCCCCTCTACTCTCTCCCTCACTGCCTCGCCTGCTCATTCTATTTGCTATAAATGATGTGTGTTTGTTCAGTCTTTGGTCTATTGCGTGTAGAATAGCCTACTCATAGTTAGCCCTACTTGAACTTGAGACATTGCGAGAGGCAGCTTTTATTACCGATGCACGGTTCTGAATGTCTGCCTGGGTGTGCACCTACACACTCTCTCCCTCACTAGAGCGCTCTTTCTTTGCTGTGAAAGATGCAAGAGTTTGTGTTCTTGGAAGTAGCCAACGGCAACTACTCATTCTCCTCTGTTGCAAAAATAGTGAATCTTGGGAGTTGACGGGAAAGGAGTCAAATAATCTATTATTTTGGAGTCGACTCTCCAGCACTAGATATCGACATGGCTACAGTAGGCTAGCCAAGAGGAATGCTAGGTGTCTTTTTGCAGCTTTCTATCAACAGTAGCCAGCATATTGCTAGTGTGTTCCCTATCTAAGGTTTACTTTTGTGAATCTAAATAAATAAGCGCAGCGAGTAGATTGATGGGTGCTTCTTTTTGCGCTGGACAACTCGCATTTGCTGTGTGAAGACATCAACTCGTGTACTGCTCAAGTTACTCGAGAAGTTGTGACCCGCTGGAGCGTGGTTATGCATGAATAAATGGCTGATCATATTGCCAAATACAAATAGCATGGCATTTACCTGTGTAGCCTCCACGGTTTTCAATGGTAGACTGTGACAGAGCAGGTAAATGTTGAACTGGAATGCAAAAATGTGCTGAAAAGTTACTGGCCCGACAGAGGAGATCCACTAGCCCGACCGACAAATTTTCCATTGGCCTCGGGCCAGCAGGCCATAGTTAATGTCGGACCCTGCACGCGAAAGAACATAAATTAAAGTGCAAGAAAACAATAGGCTAAGTGGATTTTGACAAATTATTACCACATTATATGGGACGTGCAAATTCACTAACGTTACATTAGGATGTACAAATTCACACTCTCTCCCTCTGTGTAAAGAAATGTGACGGCAACCATAGTGCACACAACACACAGACCCAGGTACCGAGAGGCGGGACAGACAGCAGACTGTCAAACCAGCAGCGTTTCCCTGTCGTCGCTCACTTTGTGACTGACAGGCGCCTTTCCTATCAATAGATAGCTAGAAGATGCATATCGTTCATTCTAGCGGGACCGGGCTCGGCAGACTATTGTCTGACTAGCGAATTGAAAAGTAGCCTAGTTAATTTAAGTGGAAAAGGTACCAGGCTGAAAATAAGTCTGTAATAGGTTGTATAGTCGACAGCCGGCGCTAATGAAAAACACAGTATGAGCCTTTATGGCTCGCACAAGCCAAGGCTACAAACTCCTTCTTAAAAAGTCATAGCCAGGTGTAGGCATAGCCAGGTTACAAGTAACATACTCCACAATGAATAATATATAATCTAACCGCCCGTTACCTGGAAGTAGAAGAAGGCCTGTCCGAACCAGTAGTGCATGATGGTGGTCTGGGCAGCGTCGTAGTGGAGCTTCTTCCAGATGAACTGGGCCATCAGGGACTGGACCAGCAGGCAGCAGCATAGCACCGGCAGGTTGTGTGCCCGGAACAACAGGGCCACCAACAGAACCACACCACTGTAAGAAGATGTATTTATTGTCCAATAACTATGTAATATGAGTAAATAAGAACAATGATTTATTCCAAACTGACTTGCGTGGTTCAATAAAGTTTGAATAAAACAATTGCCACCTGCCGATTGCTAGCCCGCCTCTCTATTCTGTAGGCTACTTGCCGTGTAGGCTACCTACCTGTAGATTTCCCACAATCCCCTGCTCTTCAGCCGGGCGTCGGCTGTGATGACCTGGGACCTCAGCAGGTCCTTGGAGCCCGTGAAGAAGATGCCCAGGATGAAGACGTACACGAAGCGTGCCTTCATCGTCCCCCTGAGGGGAGAAAAGAGATGAGATGTAGTGGTTAGCCTGTTGAGAACATTGTTCACGGAACGCGAGTGTTCAAGGGCTGGCCACTCCATCTGAATGCCCAAGAGCCTGTTACTAGCCCCAGGTCAAGTTTTCAGATTTAAGTTAGTCTTACCTTCTCTTGAGTATTTTTTGTTGAAGTAACATGTTTTGTCCGTACATTTTTTTTAACACAACACTTTAAAAATACAGAAGCATCTGCAGTTGCAGTTTTGGTGAAGAATGGCAGCAGTGATTCCCCTATATTCAGAAAAAATAGTTGCCACTGCTGCAAAAAAATATGATAAAATATGATATGATGATAAACAGTGCCTTGAGAAAGTATTCATACCCCTTGACTTATTCCACATTTTGTTGTGTTACAGCCTGCATTCAAAATGGATTACATTGCTTTTTTTCCTCTCGCCCATCTACACGCAAAACCCCATAATGACAAAGTGAAAACAGGTTTTTAGAAATGTTAAAATGATTTACAGAAATCTAATTTACATAAATATTCACACCCCTTTGCTATGGCACTCTTTCAGCTCAGGTGCATCCAATTTACTTTGTCACTACAACTTGATTGGAGTCCACCTGTGGCCAACTCAATTGTTTGGACAGGATTTAGAAAGAAACACACCTGTCTATGTAAGTTCCCACAGTTGTCAGAGCAGAAACTATGCCATGAAGTCCAATGAACTGTCTGTAGATCTCAGATATCTAATTATGATGAGGCATATATCATATATAAAACATTTCTAGAGAGTTGAAAGTTCCCAAGAGCATAGTGGTCTCCATCATTGGGAAATTGAAAAAAATATGGAACTACCTAGACTCTGCCTAGAGCTGGCGTCCGACCAAATTGAACAACCAGGCAAGAAGGACCTTGGTCATGGAGGTGACCAAGAACCCAATGACCACTCTGATAGAACTACAGAGTTTCTTGGCTAAAATGGGAGGACCTACCAGAAGGACAACATTCTCTGCAGCACTTTCCCAATCTAGACTCATGGGAGAGTGGCCATACGAAAGCCACTCCTGAGAAAAAGGCACATGACAGCATGCCTGGAGTTTGAAAAATGTCACGCAGAATACAGAGCATAAAGGAAAAGATTATGTGGTCTGATGAGGCAAAAATTGAACTCGTTGGCATGAACTCAAAGTGCTATGTCTGGAGAAAACCAGGCACAGCTCATCACCCTCTAACACCATCCCTTCCGTGAAGCATGGTGGTGGCAGCATCATGCTATAGGGATGCTTTTCAGCAGCAGGGACTGGGAGACTAGCAAATCTTTGACGAGAACCTGCTTTAGTGCATAGAACTTAGACTGGGGGTGAAGATCTACGTTCCAACATGACAATGACCCCAAGCATACATCCAAAACCAAGCTGGGATGACTTCACAACAAGAATGTGAAAGTCTGAGTGGCCCAGCCGAAGCCAAGACTTGAATCCCATTGGAAATCTGTGGAAAGACTTGAAGATTGCTGCCTCTCCCCATCTAACTTAACAGTTTGAAAAATATGCGAGGAAGAAAGGGAGAAAATCCCCAAATCCAGATGTGCAAAGCTGATACAGACATACAAAAAGACGATTCTCTCTGAGATCTACGGACAGTTCCTTGAACATGGTATAATTTCTGCTCTGACATGCACTGTGAACTGTGGGCCCATATATTCACAGGTGTGTCACTTTCTAAATCATGTCCATCAATGGAATTGACCACCGGTGTAACACAACAAAATGTGGAATATGTCAAGGGGTATGAATACTTTATATCGTATATTTCTACTGAGGCGTGCTTTAAAATGGATGGTTGCTGGCTCAATGACTGGAAGTCTATGGAAACAGCTGGCATGTCATTGCGCTAACGCTAGTAAAATTTGTTTATTCATGAGTGTTTTACTCTCCCATGGGCCCAAGAGGAAAATAACAATGATCGATCCATTTGACAGTATAACGGGTAGGTGGATAGAGCTAAGTGTACTCTGAACTTGGGAAAGGTGAATAAAAAGAATGTTGGACTGAGGCCCAATACAAAGTGAGCTTGCCCCTGTCAGATAATAAAATTAGACTTTTCCAAGCTAACGGACACATTGTCAAAACCTCGACCTTTCTCGTTTGCAGCAATTATTGACTGATGACTGATTCATTGTTCGTGACTGATTGACGGAGATGACTGACTCATTGTTCATGCGAGTGCTGATCGAATGCCACATTTTGTTCTTCAAGAACTGAAATGTTTTAGGCCCATCTTGCTTGGCAGACTATTTTAATATTGCAGTGCTGTAGCTGAGCAGGAGCTGAGTGTTCCAGCGGGTTCGGTGGTGCTGCAGCTGAGCAGGAGCTGAGTGTTCCAGCGGGGTCGGTGGTGCTGCAGCTGAGCAGGACCTGAGTGTTCCAGCCGGGTCGGTGGTGCTGCAGATGAGCAGGACCTGAGTGTTCCAGCGGGGTCGGTGGTGCTGCAGCTGAGCAGGACCTGAGTGTTCCAGCGGGGTCGGTGGTGCTGCAGCTGAGCAGGACCTGAGTGTTCCAGCGGGGTCGGTGGTGCTGCAGCTGAGCAGGACCTGAGTGTTCCAGTGGGGTCGGTGGTGCCGCAGCTGAGCAGGACCTGAGTGTTCCAGTGGGGTCGGTGGTGCCGCAGCTGAGCAGGACCTGAGTGTTCCAGCGGGGTCGGTGGTGCCGTAGCTGAGCAGGACCTGAGTGTTCCAGCGGGGTCGGTGGTGCTGCAGCTGAGCAGGACCTGAGTGTTCCAGCGGGGTCGGTGGTGCTGCAGCTGAGCAGGACCTGAGTTAGTGGTTGGGGCCAACACAACCAACAGTGTCAGGGGGTAAAGTCACATTCCTGAGCTGTGCCACATTATGTAGCACAGCACACACCCTCACAACGTCGCAGACCATTTTGGGCTTGTACAAAAGGTTTCCGCCTGAGGAATCGAGGCAGCGGCATCTGCCCATCAGACGCCCGATGGTGCGCTCCACAACAGCGCGTACCTGGCGCACGTTGTAGTTCCTCTCCTCTGCGCTCTGTGGATTGGTGAAAGGGGTGAGCAGCCACCGCTGGAGGGGATATCCACTATCGCCTGCAAAGTTAGTGAATTGGTTAGGCACTGCAGTAGAGAAAAATTGCAATTGATTTAGAATTTCTACATTACTCATCCATACCTAGAAGCCAGCCATCACGCATAGCTCCGGCCTCAAGACTGCGCCCAACACTGCTGTTGCTCCATAAGAATGAGTCATGGGTTGACCCAGGCCACCAAGCCACTACATTAGTCAGTACCATGTCCGCATCACATATGATTTGGACATTAATGGAATGATAACGCATTTGATTAATGAAAGCAAATTGATTATCACTCAGTGCCCGTACAGCAACATGAGTGCAGTCAATAGCACCAGGACATTGCTGCAAATTGCACTTTTTTATTTGCCTGTTCACCCACCATGTAAGGAAACATTATGTAGAGATGCATCAATCCAATTATACCTCCTAACACATCTGGCATAACGCGGCTAAAGGTTGGCTGAGAGATCCCTGACCTGTCAGCCAATCCCTTTGAAAGGTGCCAGAAATCCGAGGGTTGTGGGACAGGCACGTCTAGGTTTCTATGGGTGCTTCTCTGTGAAGCTGGGCCCACTACATACAGCACAGAGATCCAAGAGAACAGCTCTTGGTAATCAGAACCGGCTCTTAAGCCACTCATCATCATTGGCCAGTAAATCTTGCTCGTCTCTGAGAATTCGCTCTCTCCGAACCGTGCCAAAGCAGCCATTGTGCATCATTACACATTGTAATTGCATGCCTTTTTATACCCACCCGTTTGATTGTCAAAGCTACCCAACTGTGTTACACCTTCAGGTGTGGTAATTACCCTGATTGTAACAGACAATGACAGGGCCATTATCACATTGACAGATCTGCGCAACGAACACGTGATAACAATATATGAAACTGTGTACTTGTATCTGCCCGATTGAGGCATCGAAAACGGAATCAGTTTAAATGTAATTTGTGCTACTGTTCACCGTACTATTTATGAGAATACATTTCATAACTTGCGAGTATTGTTTAATAATTACAGATCCGATTTAAACTGTACGGTGAGGGGTTCTTTTGCAAAAAATGATATCTCCATTTGTATTTATTATCCTAAATCAGTTTATTTTTTTTGTTTTTTTTTGTGTGCACTCCAGGGAACTCTTCATATATAATACGGCAGAGGTAATATTTCAATTTATTTTACACAATGGTATCAATTTCAAAACGTTTCTAGTTTCACCCTTCCGCCATGGGAGTCGCAGTTCTAATTTCCCCAGTTTATGTGCGTACGTATGGGTCAAAGTGTCCGTGGAGGACCAAACATTCTCCGGTCAAGTTATTTATTTATTTGTATAAATCCCAAAGTTTGCTTCGAAAGTGGCGCATGCCTTCTTTTGTGCCTACGCAACGTTTATAAATGAGGCTGTGGATCTTTTCCAGACTGTAGTACAATTCCATATTTTTTTATGTTTTAAAAATTGCTATTGGTCTGTAACTTTTTCACATGTTAAGACCTGAGCGAGCACCATGTACACAAGATACAAGACCACTGGATTCTAGACAAGGTGGGGAGTTGAAGGGCAAGGCAATCTAGCAATTGATATGATGAAAGCAAGTACACAGATAAACACAGTCATTTCTCCTTTCAGCTGAGGTGTGCCCTCTAAGTCTGACACTGACCAAACTAGACTGGTCCGATTACACACTTACGCAACTCTGACAAACACTGACAACCTCGTAAAAAAAGATAAGTCCAAAAAGATAAACACAAGTCAGTTTCCCAGCCTCTTGATTCAAATTCATGTGTGTTATTTGTAATAGCAGAAGTCACAAGGACATCTGCTTTGACTAAAATCCATACAGATGAATGAATCATGATTTCTCTGCCTGTTATTATGGCACGCAGAACATTTTCTGCGTCATCGCTCATCGGGAAAAGGTACAACAACAGGAGATGCCATGTAGCCTCCTGGCAGGTAACCATGGAGACAGGGTTGTGTGAACAAGAGTCAGGAGTTTTTAATGTGAGGACACTCAGGAGTGACAGGGTGCAGATAGTCAGTCTGCCAAACAGCAAACCCCATGCAATCCTTAGTTCAGTGTGTGTTTGTGTGTGTCTGTGTGTGTGTGCGTGCGGGATAGAGAGATATACATATGAAAATGTGCACCTAAACAATAATGGATTAGGCCATTTTTACTGCTAGCTGCTGTACCTAGGGAAGGAGAGGCAGAGTAATTATCAGTAAAACTCCTCTTACCTAGTGGGCAAAACATGCTTGAAATGACTTCATAATGAAAGTGCAAATGGTTTTATGATGTAATTTAAACCTGTTTAGCCTGCAGGGAAAGCCCTCACCAGGCAAACCTCACTACCTAAACAAGGTGCCTATAAAAGTAGAACACTCAAGTGCCCGCCTTATTGTCAAACACGCACTTGACTGACAGCGTGTCCCCGAAAGGGGCCAGACATCCTTGAATTTTAAGGAGCCTGTAGTGATAGGAGTGGGATAAGGGTCTGGTTCACTAGGAGAGGGAGTCAAGCAGGTGTTGCGCAATGTATTATTCATTCACTGGGTTTGTATTGCAGCCTTCATCCCTCAGATGAATGGCCAGCAGTTCCTTCTAACCCTGGAGTTGTGCCCTAGCTACATCTCTCACTTGTATATTATTCAAATGTTTTATCTAAAACACAAATCCGAGGTGGAGAGAATCCCTGCCCTTCTTGGTTCTTATGCTAAGCATAGCTGGAAATTCTTGTTTTGTTGTATTTATTCTAAGCATGGCTGGGGGGGTGACTTGTTAGCTGGGTTGACTATGTGAGGATGAAGAGGAGTCTCTTTTTGTTTGTGAAGGTAAATGTGGTGGTGTCTGGGCTTTTCCACAGGTGCCTGTGTGCGGGCTTAAGCTGGATGCTATTTCACGGAGCAACACAATCAGCAAATTAAATGAGCTGTAATTATGGCAAACAAACGGCACGTTGAGGCCAGTGTGTGTTGTTTGGGGTGAGCGGCACAGATGGGTACAGAACGAGCAAATGCAGACATGATGCCAGCCTCCTCTCGCTCTCTGCAGTGATGAGGCAAATGCTCTCGGGGGGGAAACCACACACAGAAATGTAAACCCTGGCATTTAGACGCCGGCAGAACAACCGTGCTAATAACACCCCCTGATAAACTGACAATCCAAACCGAAAAAACAAGAGGAAGATTCTGTAGTGTTCTGGACACCATGTACTGCAGTCTGTGTTTTTCAGTCTGTCCATTGGTCTGTCTGGCAGTCTGTCTCGGTCTGCTTTCCTAAAGTACCTGTATAACTGGATCGAATCAAATCACATTTTATTGGTCACATACAAATATTTAACAGATGTTATTGCGGTTGTAGCGAAATGCTTGTGTTCCTAGCTCCAACAGTGCAGTAGTATATCACAATTCCCACAATCTAAAAATTACAAAAAATGGGATTAATAAATGGTTATTGAACAAGGTGTGTATCCTAGTTAACTTGACTGATGACAGTGATGGGAACATCCCATAGCCTTGAATGAAAAGATGGGTGTGTCCTGACATCAGTCATCAAAAAGCCAGAACAGCCATCTAGTAGGGCCCGGATGATACCAGCATTGCAATACTTGTTAGTGTAGTTCTGTCCTTGAGCTGTTCTTGTCTATTAATGTTCTGTATTATGTCATGTTTCATGTTTTGTGTGGACCCCAGGAAGAGTAGCTGCTGCTTTTCCAAAAGCTAATGGGGATCCTAATAAAATACCAAACATCTTTAGGAAACTTCTTTTGGAAACAAACATCATCATGTTGTCACCCAGAGTCACATTTATTTATTTTCCAAACTATAGCACACACTATTTTTCATAAAATAGGTTTTTAAAGGACCAAATAGATGTGTCTGCTTCATGTGAAAAAATATTCCCGATACTGGTGTCGTCCCAGGCACTACCATCTAGGAGAGTGAAGCACAATGGATCCTTCAAGAGAGGACTCCAAACCCATGAGAGACACCCGCCAAGACACCTCACATTAGTATCAGTGGATTGGAAAGATGATTAGGTAATGATAATTTTTTGTCACTTTTCGGGAGAACAGTTCAAATAGTCACCTGCATGTTCATTACTTGCTAATGAGAGCAGGCTGTAAGAGGGACGACATGAGAAATGGACAAACAGTGGTATCTTGGATGCTCAAAGGCCTTTCTATTTTGAGAATAGATTTGGTCTTGACAGAGATCATAGCCACACAGAATTGAACAAAATACATTTTGTGAACAATTGAACAAAAATTGGAGAGAATGTTGAGATGCAGTGAATTCAGGAAGTATTCATACCCCTAGACTTATTCCACATTTTGTTGTGTTACAGCCTGAATTCAAAATGGATTAAATTGCTTTTTTCCCCTCTCGCCCATCTACACACAATACCCTATAATGACAAAGTGAAAACAGGTTTTTAGAAATGTTTGGAAATGTATTGAAATTTAAATACAGAAATATCTCATTATCTCATCTTTGAAAGTGCTTACAGCTGTGAGTCTCTAAGAGCTTTGCACACCTGGATTGTACAATATTTGCCCATCATTCTTTTCAACATCTTTCAAGCTCTGTCAAATTGTTTGCTGATCATTGCTAGACATATATTTTCAAGTCTTGCCATAGATCTTCAAGCCGATTTAAGTCAAAACTGCAATTAGGCCACTCAGGAACATTCACTGTCTTCTTGGTAAGCAACTCCAGTGTAGATTTGGCCTTAATATCCCAGTGTCTGGTGGAAAGCAAACTGAACCAGGTATTTTCTCCAGGAATTTGCCTGTGGTTAGCGCCATTCAGTCATTTTTTTATCTTGAAAAACTCTTCAGTACATAACGATTACAAGCATACCCATAACATGATGCAGCCACCACTATGCTTGAAAATATGGAGAGTGCTACTCAGTAATGGGTTGTATTGGATTTGCCCCAAACATAACACTTTGTATTAATTAAGGACAAAAAGTTAACTGCTATGCCACATTTCTTTGCAGTATTACTTTAGTGCAAACAGGATGTATGTTTTGGAATATTTTTTATTCTGTACAGGTGTCTTCTTTTCACTCTGTCAATTAGGTTAGTATTGTGGAGAAACTACAATGTTGTTGAGCCATATTCAGTTCTCCTATCACAGCCATTCAACTCTGTAACGGCTCCATTGGCCTCATGGGGAAATCCCTGATTAATTTCCGGAAATTGAGTTAGGAATGACGTAAGTGTTTTAATGCATATTGACTCACGACATTTTCATTTTTCATTAATTGAATTGAATTTAAAAATCCACTTTGACATTATGGGGTATTGTGTGTAGATCAGTGACACAACATCTCAATGTAATCCATTTAAAAATGTGAAATACTTTCTGAAGGCACTGTATATAACGTGAACATTCTGAACTAATTCTATGATTGTGACAGAGGGAAGCTTAGAACAGAAGATCACATCAGCTATAGGCTGAATGTGTGTATGAACAATGAGAGCTTCATTCTTATCCAGGCATGTCTTTGAAGACAGAGAGACTGAGCCTTACTTTGAACCCCTCATCCATGACACCTGAAATCCCTGCATGTGTGTATTTTTGTGTGTGTGTAATGTGCAATGTGCATGCGTGTGTGTGTGTACTCAGAGATTCCGATGAGAGTCAGAATTAATATGCATCTTCATGAGGGATCTGCATGCATAAATGTTCCCAAATGAAGTGTCAGCACAACTAACATTTAAAAAGGACAATAAATAAAGGGACTGTTTTTGGGCAGGTGTAAAGCACTGCAGGAACCAATTGAGATACTATGTGTAGTTATTTTCTAGTACAAGCTGTGCTTTGACAGAACACACAAACAGAACTTTGAAGATATTTCAGCAATTTTTGACACCTCGATTGCAGTGGTGTGTCAGTTCTATGTGCTCTGGAGTAGTGTTAGTGGGAACTCTTCAGCTTCGAAGCAAGTGTCCCTATACTTAAAAGGTCCAAACAATAACCTTGATAGATCATTGAAACGTTTATAGCTACTCAGCCACCCTCTGAACACAAGGTGGTTTCTCTAGGATAATGAGAAACATGACATTGCTTAAGTATCGCTCAATCTTTACCTTTCCTCACAGGAAGGGGATTATAAAAGATGGGATATCAAACAAAATCCCCAGAACAATGGAAATGAATTACAGCTGGGAGCTAAGTGATGTTCGGGAGAACATTTGCATTGCATCTCAGGGACTAGTAACGTAACTACGCAATAATGATATTTGGAACAACGTAAGTATCTTCTACATTTTTGCCAGCATTGTGTCAACTCTGGTGCCTCACTTCATTTTTAAGGGACTTTTTTCTCCAGTCCCATATCTTATCATGAGTAACACTTGTCTTGCAGTGGCTGCTGAAGAAAATACGATGTCGCTTTGACTACAATACATATTTTGACTACACTATTTCTCAAAAAAAAGTAGAATCTGAGGAGTTGTTTTGTTTCAGATCCCAGGTGCAACATCCACTGCTGTTGTGCCATAGAGCAAGGCACTTAACCCCAAAACACAGGGGTGTTGAAACTCAGGAACACCCTGTGCTGCTCTCATGATTGGACTATGTTTGTGTGTTATCTGGGGGAGTTGGGAGTAGAACCTCAAACTACACATTTCTGATATAATATATAAACTATTATAGTACTATTATATTCAGCATGGTGCTGTAACACAAACGCTTCCATGCCCTTCACAGCAACTCAGGTGTGTTCAGATAACACAGAAGCCTCCCAGGGTTGCTGTGAGATGTATTTCATCACAGAGACAACACCGGCCCTTAAGCCACTCCTGTAATTCACATTAACTGCACTGGGCTGAGATATGATTCCACGTTGTCATTTAACAAGAGGATGGGTCATATCAGTGGGGCAGATAAAGGCTGGTCAAAAAAGCTGGAGTACTCCACCCCCCCAAAGACATTCAATACTGTATGCCACAAATTACATTCACATTGAGAGCCAATCATATGTGTTCTGTGACACCTGACGTAGCCCCCCCAAAAAACAACAATTTTGATTACATTTAGGTTTAGCTGAACTCGTGAGAATGAGTAGCATGGCTTTCTCACCTTAGTCGATGTGTGGGAACGTGCACCGGTATTGTCCTACTAGCACTGACTTTGCTGATATCTACATTCTTGAGGAAAAATGAATTTACTACGACTGTGATATGTAGTTGTCTCACCTATCTTAAGATATACGCACTAGTTGCAAGGGGCTCTGGGTACAAGCGTTGGATAAATAACTAAAATGTAAATGTTAAAATGTGGTACAACATACACAGACTATTTTTAATACTGGCCTATCGACGCTATAATGATGTGAGGTAAAATGTTAAAATATAAAACTACATGGGAAAATAAAAAATGAACAACAAGCAGTATGAACAACAGCAAAATCACAAGTGATAAATAAAAAATAAAAAAGTTGTGACTATTACACAGAAGCTTGATGATTCAAAGTGCCTCTTAAACCACATTACTTCCCAGAATGGCTTTCCTTATGCCGGAGGTACATGACAACTCCGCTTTTTCAAAATGACAAAAACGGTCTGATTGATGACCCCATCTGGTAGGGGGGGTATGACTCCACAGCGTCTGCAGGGCCATATCAATCATGGCCACTCATCAGGCCGAGGACGGGCGGCACGACAGCTAAACGCGAGACAGCAGGAGACCCAGAAATTC
Organism: Oncorhynchus gorbuscha; assembly: GCF_021184085.1. Classification (NCBI taxonomy): domain Eukaryota; kingdom Metazoa; phylum Chordata; class Actinopteri; order Salmoniformes; family Salmonidae; genus Oncorhynchus; species Oncorhynchus gorbuscha. The sequence continues at coordinate 47,398,266 of NC_060195.1, forward strand.
CAAGGCCCCTTTTCCCTCCATTTTCTGTTGACTACAATGCTCTTTTGGAGGCATTTGATTGAGCATTTCCTCACGTGAAACAGATGAAAGAATAGAAGAAAGGAGGGAGAAATAGAGGAATAAATGTGGGCACTCAATCCCTACCTCCCAGCTCATTACAGCGAACACCAGAACATGTCACAGGGTATTCTGTATGATTTTAATGGACAGGTAAATGATGATTAATTTATTATTGGGAGAAGACTACTGCATAGAGAGCTATACAAGAATTGTTTCCTCATAAAAAAAATGAAATGTCAAATTTGCCAATTTTTTTTTGCTGTCAGTCAAGCCCAACTGTCTTACGAAGCACACACAACAAGATGCATCCTGAACTATCATAGCGAGTCAGTGTGGAAGACCCTCTTTCAGCAATGTGGGCCAGTGTGATGAGGCACAAAGGATGAAGGGGTCTCATGCTACCAGATTAGCCTGACTGTGAGTGATTGAGCTGGGGCCGTTGATGTTGTGGACTCAACTTAATGGGAATGCCAGGAGGTTGCCACGGCGCAAGCATAAACAACTTCCTGTGGTGATTAATGACTGGGCGACTTTGCATGGTGGCGTTGTCAATTATAGGGCAGGATAACTGGGCAGTAGCACCTGCGTACTCATTGTGTTCTTGCAGTGGGGCTGAAGACAGGCAGGCAAGTAGGGAGGCATTGATCCGAGTGGGAGGGCGAAGGAGCTCCACATTTGGTGAATAGAAATCAAAAGCACTGGGGTAAACAAAGTGATCGTCATCTTTTCCTAGTTTTTCTTCCTCTATGTATTGCTGTGTATTTTATCCCGATGTAGTCCTTAAAGATGCAGTCCCGGGATCTTAAGCCCTTACAAATTCTTATTGTACGAATTGGAATTCGTAAAAAAACAAAACAAATTGGAGGTCAGGACGAAACATATCATACAAAATGGATGACATAGTACACAATTTTCGGTGACCCGTTTTGGCTCATGACATGATGTGACCACCTATCAAAAGGCTCAACAAACACAAATGCAATACAGCATTTCTTCAGATTTGATGCAAAACCACAATTGCATTAAAGGGCGATTGGGAAAGAGTAATCATTTGCCACATAATAGTCGGCGAAAACTTACTTGGACATGTTTCCACTGGAATGTTGCCATGGTAACACAACGTTGCCCACAGCCGCCCGGTAGCTGTAGACACCCAGAAGGCCGAGAGCCAGGGCAATCTTGGAGACCCAGGAACATCGCCGCTGGACCAGGAAGTAGATAAGAGCCAATGACATGGCGGCCAACAAGGACAGCACCGTCTTGTGTTCTGAGCTGTAGAGACCGAACAGATGAACATTTAAACCACTGTAAAACTGCACTAATTACAGAGTAATTTGTTTTTGAACAATATTGCAGTTTAGTGCAGCAATATTGCAGTTTAGGGCTGTAATATTGAAAGCATTAAGCTATTTGTTGCAGAGCTCAGAGGCATTTTGCATTGGTAAAATATTGCCCTTATCTTTCCATAGGAGGTTGTTTCCTTGGACTCACACCTCAGTCATACATTGAAAAATAGAAGGGGGTACTAACTAAGAATAGCACATTCACTGTACTCAGGTCCCACTGTTCTCTATATAGGAAGGGCTAGTGGAAATTAGAGAAAGTCCTTGGCTCAAGATGTACACCTTCATTACAGTAATGCGAAAAATTACACATTTGCAAGTCCATTTCTCACAAGTACTCTAATAGAAGTCACTCAAGGGCAAAACATGGCGATTTTCAAATCAAATCACCATAGTATTCTAAGGGGAAAAGTCTGTAATGGTGTTGGCTACAGCAGTGGATGTAAAGCTGTTTCGGCTACATTTTCTTGCCTAAACACACCCATTCAATGTTAGTAGGGACAGGGCAATTAATCCTAAACAAGTTGAGAATGGGAAAAAAATTGGAAAATCTCAGGCAAAGCAATAGAGTAAGAAGGTGTGCGGTACAATAGCTCGAAGGGACCTTCCTTTGTCTCCTTTCCTCCACATCATCTACTCTGATGAGAAAGGACTGGACTGGTGATAGCAACTTCCCAGTAAGCATCTATTTTAAAAAACTTTTTTTTTCACATGTACCCTTCTTTTGCATTCATAACACTGCAGTTGAAAGAGAGGAGACAAGGAAGAGGAGACCACGTTCAACTTTTTAGATGCAGCCCAGATACGCCAGAGGAACAGCATGGCCCTGGTATCGGGGCAGGGGGGTTGGGTCAGGGAAGGGGAACAGGCGGACACCTTGGGGGAGGAACATGAAGGAGGAACGATGCCCGAGCTCATTACCCAGTGTACCCACTCCGCATAGAACAGGGGGAATATGGGAAAAGGGGCAGCGCCAGACAGGGTAAAGGCCAGCTAATGGAGGCGAGAAGGAAATTCTAATTCCACAATACGCTGACCCTGGTGCCCCCCAGCGCAAGGCATTCGTCTTGTTACATGTGTCACCGCGAGAATGCTAATGGAACAGAAAAACCTCGGGTTCAACAATGAGAACAGCGGGTTCACTGACGGTTCCTCAAACTTTCTGCCAGACTGGAATGTTTTTTTGGTACATCTCTCTGAGAATCCGAGTGTGCGATGCTTCACGGATAACAATCTTATTCCGGCTCTGATGCGGAGGCAATTAGGGTTTGTTATCTTGGCACCTAAAATCCCTCTGAAGCTAGGACAGCAGAGACCCTGCCCATCTTCCCGAAAAACATCTAAAACCCAACCTTTTCAACGAGTATCTTAAACCCTACCTCTTCAAAGAGCTATCTTAAGATGAATGCACTAACTGTGGATAAAAGTGTCTGCTAAATGACTAAAATGTAAATGTAAAATGTAAGAATTACAGGGAAGTCAGAGAGAGGCTTTTAACACACAATGGAAAGGAACAGACTAATGCTACCTGCAGAGACAGCCAAAGATATGATTCATTAGCTCCTACGGGAGTGACTCCATTTTTATTTATATCCTTGCTGTGAGGAAACTAGCCACCATTATGGTGCTGCAGAGACAATACGGTAAGTTAACAGACAACAGGCTCTAACGGATAACACTCAATGCGCTTTCTCTTGGTCTATACAATGAATCTTATTTCATTCATTAGCCTAAATCCTTTGCCAAGGTATAGTACCGTAGGTTCACCAAGTTTTCTGTATGTTCAGAATCTCACTCACTTTGAAGTCAGACTACTGGATGACAACGCTTTATTGAGACATGGTGACAATTTAGTTAAGAGGCCATGCGGGCAATGCATTATAATATGGTCAAGACTTGTCATGAGCATGTCATGTCTGAGCACTTCATGCCTTCCTTAGGAAAACCTCTGAGTCTTTATACACCATGTTGAGTCTGCTAAAATGAATAGGAGCCCTGAGGTAGATTGGATTTCACATTTGTCCATATATTGTAGAGTCTACTTTGCCTAGGCAACGCTACAAAGAAGCTTGGTAAGAAAAATGACATATTGCAAGTTTTCTGGCCTGTGGGGAACTTCACTGGTCGTATCTTCTTAAGACTTAACCTCTGAGTGCTCTAACTGTTATGATGCTGCAAAATGGCTAAAGGAGCAAATCATTCAATTATATTATGTGAAGAGTCATTCCAGGGCTGACCAGATACTTCAAATGAACTTTCCCTGGGTGTTTACGTCCAAGTCACATAATCCTGTGGGAAAAAATAAATAAATAAAAAGAATCGCATTTTTTTGCACATTTTTCTTTACATAGGCTTCCTTCCTCCCGCATCCAACCAAGCAACTAACTGAGACTTGATTCACTGTGCTGGCCAGAGCACATATCTAATGGGGTGGAATGGGCCCTGGTTTAGACTGGGAGACAAGCCCGGACTAGCCATCTGTCTGTGTGGCAGTTCTGCAGCCTTGAGGGAGCTCTCCAAGGACGAATAATGACTATGTACACAATACATGGGCAGACAATGAAGCACGTTGACCCGATTTGTGAGGGAGTGGGTACGGTACAGCTAAGCAAACCAGGTGAAAGACTAGATTGGAAAACCAGCATATGAAAGTTTCAAGTTTCAATGTCACATGCACAAGTAGAGTGAACTGCCTTTCTTGCTAGCTCAAAATCCAACAATGCAATAACCAGTGACAATATAATACTATGAAAAAACAGAAATAAGAAGAACACAATAAGTAAGTAAGCATACTATATACAGGGTCAGTTCCAATACCATATTTACAATGTGCAGGGATACTGATGGAGGTAGATATGTATAGGGGTAAGGTGACTAGGCAACAGGATATAAGATAAACAGAGCAGCAGCAGGTTGTATGCGAGTGGCTGTGCGTGTGTATGTATATGCAGTATAAATATACATGCATATTATGTGTGAGTGAGCAGATGATGGTGGGTGGGGTGTGTGTGTGTGTGCGTGCGTGAGTGTGAGTGTGTAGGGCCCAGTGAGTGTGAGTGTGTGTGTGTAGGGCCCAGTGAGTGTGAGTGTGTAGGGCCCAGTGAGTGTGAGTGTGAGTGTGTGTGTGTGTAGGGCCCAGTGAGTGTGAGTGTGTGTGTGTAGGGCCCAGTGAGTGTGAGTGTGTGTGTGTGTGTGTGTGTGTGTGTGTGTGTGTGTGTGT